>NW_026067987.1:3682368-3831612 GCF_014885135.2 Alexandromys fortis | reverse complement strand
CCTCCCCCCCCCCCTCCCTTCCTTCCTTCCTTCCTTCCTTCCTTCCTTCCCTGTACCCCTCCTCATCGCTGCTGAGATCTACAGTGGGCTTCTCTGGGGCTTTCTTTCAAACTATAACACTTGTCCTTGACCTTGGGTCGAATCCATTCTTAAATTCTTTTATTAATGGAGACTGAGGACCCCAAGAAGAGACCCTCACGTCTCCTGTATCACTTGGCAATCACTAAGAGACCCCAGTGATTGCCAGAAACAGTATCTTCCCATGGAGCCTGTGGCAGAGAATCTAGCTGAGAAAGAGACAAGCCCAGCAATAAGGGTTGGAGACTGAAGTCTTAGTTTAGTCGTGACGGCCATGCCCTATGACATCAACACCCGGCGCTCCCTCTTGAATTTGTCAGCTATTAAAACAGAGGGGATGTGGAAAGAGTTGTAAGGTAGCTTCTAGATTATAACTCCATGGCTCTTTTAAAGTCTACTTAAAAACGCCACATCTCTCATCTGTGGAGCAGAATAATGTCTTATAGCATACTGCATGGTTTTATTTGGCAATTCCTGTCATTTCAATCAGGACATACATTATTCTTCAAATTTTGAAAGTATGTGGGACATCTTTAACTTAAAATATTATGTGTCTGAAGGAAGCCCAGCAGGGATGGTCTGTGTGCACATGTGTTTAGGACACGGGAGGTGCCAGCAGACGCTGTGCTGTTCATGGACACTGTACCCAGGCTTTGCTGTGACACAGCACATTCACCCTGATGACATCCTGGGAACTGGATATTTTCCCTTTAAAGCTTCAGAGGAGATAGTTCATAATTTAGTTTTACCTAACCATTCACTTGTATTCAGTTAATATTATTTCAAAACATCACTCAAACAAAGTAAATGAAAAATAAAAATGAATCTTCTGATGTTTAATGTGTTGCCATTTTATATAACATTATTTCTCTGTCTTTTTTTTTTTTTTTTTTTTTGAGACATGGTTTTTCTGTAGCTTTGGAGCCTGTCCTGGAACTAGCTCTTGTAGACCAGGCTGGTCCCAAACTCACAGAGATCCGCCTGCCTCTGCCTCCTGAGTGTTGGGATTAAAGGTGTGTGCCATCACCGCCCGGCCATTCTTAAAGTCTTTTAAGAGTGTGCTATTTGAAATTTAACGTGTAGTGTGATCAATCATGCCATAGAAAGGGGATATGGACAGACGATCCTCATGATGACAACGACAATAACAGCAGCAGCAAAGCCCACCTGTCTCTCACTGGACATTATCCAAAGGAGAAGCACTTACTGGGCCATGGACTGGGAGCCTAGTCTGGAATCCGGGGACCTGTCCTTATTCAGGAACCGCTGTGAAGAGGGAGAGAAAACAAAGAGTAAGTCAACAGAAAGAACAGCGCGGTTAGTGTCCACACACTGAGAACCCGTCAGCTTTCTCCATGAAGACAGATCATGAATGTATACGTCCTATTGAACGTGGATGTCTAGCCCAGTAACTTACTCACTCCTATGGAAAATCAAGAGCTAATCTACCACAGTTTAAAACTTTATAAACAAGGTTAGTTTTCAGATGCTGGTACTGGAAAAAAAAACACCAAAACAAACAAAATTATCATCATCATCGACAACAAAACCCACAAGAAAAACAGAGAGGAGAGGCTGTTTATTAGCCTCAGGTAACTTAACCGTGGCTGCTGCTTAAGCTCCACACAGCTCTTTCACTGCTGCATCTTTTCTTTCTAGGCTTCTCACCGTCTCCATATTTTTTATATTGAGGCTCAACTGAACTGAATTTGAACACTCTAAACCCTTTACAATTTTTTTTCAGTAAATCTTACTTCATTAATGGCGCCCCTGAGAAAAAGGCCGAGTACACTTTTTAGAGGCACCAGCTTAACTCCGAGTGCTTACACTTTCTCTAGAATTTGAAGCACACGGAGGGAACAGTGTTTAATATACCACAGTGCTTTATAAATCAACCCAGTGCTGCCTTAACACAGACTGAGATAATTAGATGTTACAAAGAAGATCCATCTGAAAGTATCTTTCAAGGAGCATTACGTGCAAATTAGAATATTATAAAGAATTTAAGACAACTGCTTTTCCTGACTATAGTTATGTGTTTAGTATCAGTCAGCTTTAAATCAAACATTTAGGACTAGAATTAAAGAGTGATGAGAGGGAGTGAAAGGTGGGTGCAGGAGAAGTAACCCCAACAACACAAGAACTAATAGTATATCTTGATTTTTCTTCACCGCTAAAATTGATGAGACTGAGAAAATATACTGAGAAAAAAATATATATATCCACAGCCAATTTCAAATTCAAGGTCTAGTCCAGATTGCTGAAAATCCTACCTGCCCTCATCCAATAGCACACACAACAAGCAACAAAAAGCAGCAAAGCCAAACTCAGGGAACATTAATTCTCACAGAACTTTCTCTACCTCTTTATGAGCATGTAAGTTCCAGACATATTAATCAAATTAAATGGAAGTTTTAAATTTTAAAAATTACCTACAAGGTCTAAGTATTATTTCAACTTCATAGCCCAATGGAAGCCAGCATCTTGCTAAAAATTTTTGTATGTTTCTAAACCATGGTCAAATGACTGGGCTTAATGAGAGAACCAAACATAGAGCTCTCATCATGAATTCTCACCAATCTGTACCCACTCTGGAGCCACTGAGAAATCAAGCCAAATCTCCCTGTTAAGCCAGTGCTGCCCTATGTGGGTCTTAGTGTTGTTTATAACAGAGTCTGCTCATGTGAACGGAATGCTGGGATACCCTCAGAAATGTTGTCTGAAGTACACTGTAAAGAGTGTGACAGAAAGCAGCAATGACTGCATGTGTGTGTCAGAGAGAGAGAGAGAGAATAAAACAAACAAACAATAAAAGATAAATTATGGAGTCAATACTGTCCACGCTATGTTTCCCTGTGGTCTTACCCCTGGTATACCTGACTCTCTTTATCTTATAAATCTTAAGGTAGCAGGGAGCCCATAGTGCAACGTTCTGACACTTAATTTAAAGGACACTTACTTAATGAGGACGAATACTTTACTCTAAACCCCTTTACTCACTCATTCCTTGGTCTCAGCAGCAGCACATCACATGGGTAGTGACTCATGGAGGCAGTAGGAGGGGAGAAGGAGTTTCTGTGAGCTGTTGTTTGTCTTTAAACAGGAAGACCCCAAGGCTGGAATGCAATCAGCCCATAGATGCCTCCCACCATCAACAAGGCCAAGAAGCATGGCTGCCCTTCCTTCCCTCCTTTCCACACACACCTCAGTTGTTTTGTGACTCCGTTTCCTCTTCATGGGCACCCTTGATTTGGAGAGGAGGATGAAGAGAGGAAGATGAGCAAAGCGAGGATGAGGAATGGGAGGACCAGAATCTAGAGACTCCTGCTTCCCAAGCCCTCAGCTTCTTAAGGGTGATTTTCAATTTAGAATGCAACGAGGCTTAAATATGAAGGGAACGATAAATGGAGCAACTTAAAATGATACCACTGGTTATGTGGAGGTTTACCAAGAAGTAAACAACATACAAACAGCTTGAGGAAAGAGAAAGGGGCCATGCAAACAACTCATCGGAATGGATAGGTCTAAAAACGCGAAGGATGGGCAGAAAATCATATGAATGTTCAATCAATGCACGTTGTAGCTAGCACAGCAGCACCAGATAAGGCAGGGTTATGATACAGTATAGCTTTATTTTACATGCTGAGACATTTACCTCTCCAAATGGTTCACCTCTATTTAGTGGGATTGATTCTTTTTTTTTTTTTTTTTTTTCCTTTCCTTTTAGAACATAGATACAAGAGAAGAAAGTTGCCAATGAGGGTTTGGTGGTTAAATTCTAGTCTTGGTTCTGTTTACGGTTAACTTTGCGTGGCCCTAGTAAGCCACTGAACCTCTCTTGGGATTTCTGTTCACTAGAAAAGGGAGAGGGGTCAGAACCAAGCACAAGCTCTCACAGTACCACATTCTTATTTCTACAGATGAGGAAATGGAGGCCCAGAGTTACCCAGGCTGCAGAGCAGCTGAAGGCTTACACCAAGCTTTCTAAAGTTGAGTTAACAGGAAAACTAATTCTCCGTACAACTTTGTTCAAAGTCTCAAGTGCAAACAGGTAGCAGTATAGTCCTCTGGGTTAACAACTAGGTTTGTAAAGCCTGGCACACTCTGCCACTGGTATGGATCCCAGTGCTTTAACACATAGGTCACAGACTGTAACTAAATGTAGGGCTGTGTCATGCACCTCCACCAAGCAGCCTTGGTACTAAACCCATAGCTTGGACACTTCATGCTCTGGTTGCCATTATGCCACAGAGTGCCAGCAAAGGCTGCCTGAACACAACTAGGATCTGAAGTGACTGTGTTTTGGATGTCAGTGTTTTTATTATACACACAGTTTTCTGCACTTATAGAACCAAAACAACTGCATTATGGAATGAAAAGAAACAAACACAGCCTTGTCTTGGTGTCATTCTTTAGCATGTGACAAATTAATATATCTCTGGATTGTTGAGTTAAAATGTTGGATTTTAAAAGTTGCTGCTTGAGTTCCATAAAAAAAAATTATTAAATTAAGTTTGTTTGGGATTAGGACAGACTTTCTAACTATGTCTGAATGGCTTTAATGGTTCTTCTGACATATTATATGAAGTATGTATGCAATGCTCTAATGCGAGAGGATATATCCTAAAAGAGAGGCACTTGTTCAACTCTCCTTTAGCTATCAACCACCACACTTTTTCACTAGCAAAATCAGAATGTCTAACAGGTATGCAGGGGTCAAGTTTGAAGCCAACATCCATACAATGAGCTATCACTCTGTATCCATCAAATAGACCCAAGGACAAGGAACTCTACCAGGCCAGGAATGCGAAGGGCTCTAACCCCTCTTCTTTATTTTCTCTAAAACAAAACAAAACAAAACGAACAAAAACCAGGGGATCTTTAAAATACTTCTTCTGTCTGTGGACTTGAATCAAAGCTTGTAAACCACAACAGAGACAATGGAGGTAACCTGGGCTAACTTGTCTCACAATGCACTTACACACACTCTGGTCTTTGTCTCTTGGCTTTCTAACACTGTAACATGGCCACAGGCACTGCAGAGAGGAATTTAGATGTCTTTCTCCTTTCTGCTTTGGCCAGAATTAAATAAATTAATTTTCCTTTTCCAATTTCTGTTTGCTGATTTCTTTGGAATACAGGGAAACTGAGGCAGTGAGTTTATGGGCCTAAGTACTCTGAACCCTGAATACAGACAACCCTTTCCACTCTTATCACAGATTCTAGAGTGAAGAGTTGTTGGTAACATGTTACAAGTTAGGGTATAAAATGCTTCCTATCAGTGGTTTAATATGCTGATCAATGCAAAATTTAATAGCATCACTGGGATGTATGGTAGGGCCTTGGTGGAGGAAGTAGGTCACTGGGGACACTCCCTGGAAGGGCTGTCCTGCTTTTAGCTCTTTTCTTGTTCCCTCTTTGCTTCCATGGCTGCCAAGAACCGAGTGGCTCTAATCCCTCATGGCTTCTCTACAAGAATGCTTTACTTCACCACAGGCCTGAAAACCATGGACCCAGCAAACTGCTGGCGAACCCTGGGAAACTGTGAGCCAGAATAAACGCTCATGCTTTTAAACAGTTTCTTGGAGGAATGCTGACACAGCAACAGAGCCGAACCCACCGTGAGTCCAGGGGGATGAACCCACAGGCATGTTCAAGCACCTCTCATATCTATGTTTCTTTTCTTTTGGTGGTGGTGCTGGGGAGCAAACTCAGAGCCTCCAACTAAGCAAATGCTTTCCTCCTGAGTACATCCCTAGACAAAGCATGCGCTTTTGAAATAGACATTTGATCACATCACCTCTCTGCTTTCCGCACTTTGATAGCTCCCGACCACACTTGAGTAAACTCCAACTCCCTAGTGGTCATATGAAAGCTCCCAAGATTCTTTTATTTACTTGGGGTCAGTCTTTTCTCTTATCTCAAGCTCTTACCATGATGCTGCCTTAGGTCACCTTAGGTTCTTCACAGGCTGTTGCTAATGTCCCAAAGGTATTCCCCCCATGATAACTTCCAGTTTCCACAAATGACCCCACAATTTCCCGTCACTGTCCTTCACTGTTTATGTCTAATTTTGTGACTCTCTGACTAATGCCACTGTCACTCTTTAGGCTGCAATGCAGGAACTAGTTCTGATTCATTGGCCATCACTATCCACACTCCATTTTACCAAGCTTTCTTCAAGTGTTCAGCAAACAAGAAGATGCCGAAGCAGGTGAAGCAGTGAGCATGGGATCCCCAGGTGAGGGCTGAGCACAAAAAAAAAAAAAAAAAAAAAAAAAAAAGATCCCAGCTTGAGAAGGGGTTTTCCATACAAGGAAGTGCAGATCTCTCAAAACAGATGCAGAAACAGGGTGAAATTACAGAAATATAGAGAAAATCAGGATGGAAACATGAGGGATTCTTGTTAGATGGCAACTCCTGTGAAAGGCAAGAGCCAACACGGACTGGGAGCATGGGAGTCGCAGCTTGAGGGGCGTGGGTACTATTTTCTTTGAGAATGTGTGGGGAGTGTGGCAGTGTATCAAGGTGAACGAACAGAAAGATGACGAGACAGTGTGCCCCACTGAGGCAGGTAGTCACGATTAACAAGGTGGTAATTTTTTTGAAAAAAGCGACAAATAAATATAGGACACACATGACAAGGGGTTTACTCTAGGCTTGGAAACCAATGAGACAAATTACAGGTCCAAGGTGCTGCTCATGCCTCGGGCATCAAACTGCTAAATAACAGGCTTCTATGAATTGACTTCCTGTGGCCCACGTGGTCTGGACTGCAAAGAGAAGTGGACTGTGGGGAAGCAAGAAGACACAAAACATCAGAGAAGACCTCTATTTAAAAAAGTGTGTCAACCAACGAATAGTATGTGCAAGAGTGCATGCACTTGTGAGAATATGTGTGTGTCACAGAGTGTGGAGGTCACATGACAAGCCGCAGGAGTCAGTTCCTTCCTTGAACTATGTGGATGGCAGAGATTGAGCTCAGTTAGTCAGGCTTGAGAGAAATTACCTTTACCAGCTGAGCCATCTTGCCCAGCTGACACTTACTCCCCCCTTTTTACAACTCTTGCAAACAAAAGAGCTATTTGGGTCTCTACTTCCTCTTTTGAGCAAGAATTATTTTCTAATCTCCCATCATGAGGGAGTAATTCTTCCCAAATCAGGTCATGTGGACTATAAGGAAATTTTCTGCATTAAGATACAGTAGCCTGTAGGTGGTGGCTGCGGAGGCACACCCACAGTAATAGGGAAACAACAAGGGTGAAACAGAAAAGGCTCTCTCAGTGCTGAAATGCTCAAGTCAAAGAGTGCTTAAAACAAATTTGCTCCAATATGTTGAGAAAGATGTTTTATTTCATGGTTCATTTGAATTAAAAAAGGACCCTTGAATAAGAAAGGATCCATTCCCTTTTATGTTCCTAAAAAGAAACCTTAAAATTAGTACCACTATTGATCACACCACTGTGATTGTTAAGTAATAACTAGAACATCAGCATATTGTTAATTTTCCATGGTTTTTGCAAAGACTAGCATCAATTCTTCAAACACAGGAAACAAGCAGTATCAACAGGTATCTACATCTGATTAAGAGACATTTTATAAAGCCAGGTCTAGTGGCTTATGAGATAGAAGGGCTGCTTGGTTCAAAGTCAGAGAGCAAAACTCTTCCTCCCCCTCATCCCCCCAATATTTCAGCAGCACCACACATTCTCAACCCTTGACAATGCATGCCACATTCTAAACAATGCACTACCATCCCGGAATGCCAGTCGTGCTCAGGGCGAGCATCTGGTAAGTAGGAAGGCTGCCAAAGTGAGCAGAGCAGAGCTAGGGTGTGAGAGCTCCCGGGAAAGGTCACGCTGCTTGTCAAGGCAGAGGCAGTGTGGCTGATCATAATCAGTCCCGCCACTATCTAAAGGACATTACTGACAGAGTGACTGGTGGGGCGTTCATCTGTCACATTTCAGAGAAATGTTGTTGATGTCTAGATTACCCTGAAGACACCATCACGAAAAACACCCTGTGTTACTCTGTTGAAGACTCTTAACGGAGAGTCCTGGGCCACGCGGAACACCGACAACAGCACAGTAGAGTGTGATGCCATGTTCTATACATTCGAATAGTCACTATTCAAGACTTCTTACCTCAGAGCAATCAATGAATTTACACAAGCAAACAGGCCACGCCCCTGATACATTCTGAAAAGAACTGGGATAAATCCCCTGAAAATACTTATTTGTGTGTCTTACGAAAAAAAAAAAAGACAGAACGTTCACTGAAAATCTATTATTAGTCTATAAATTGAGCTATAAATTGATGGAAAATGGGCATAATAAAACGGAATGTGAATTAGGAGCGAGCTGCTAAATGGGAAAACAATTCATATATATATTTTAAATATATATATATATATATAAATTTAATTAAGAAGACATCAGGAATATTTTCTTAACCTACTTCTGGGGTCAAACTGCTGGGGGACTGTCCCAACGACTCTGTATTTCAGAGCTCGTGGTAATATTCTAGACCCTGCGCTAGGCTAGATAATCTGAAAACAAGCGTACATGGGGCCTCATCCTGTACCCAATGTTCTCATGAGATGCTAACAGGAACCACTAGTGTAAAATGTGTGTGTGCGTATATGTGTGTGTGTGTGTGTGTGCGCGCGCGCGCGTGCATGTGCGCGCTTTGCGAGACAAACTATGATGGAATTATCCAATGCTTTGGGGTTCTCTGTTCTTACTTTGGACTAGACAACAACAACAACAACAAAAAAAAAACAAAATAAAAAAGACAGATGCTACTGAATATAATTAGACAGTGCACTTTGGATTAGGAATTGGTCGTTTTGATTAAACCAACTTGCTCTTACTGACTCTACATGCCAGGGAAATACTGAAAATAATTAAAACACATTCTTTTTACATGAAGATGGGCTATGATATATAGTTTTAGAACTACCTTGGGAAAATAAAAATAATGGTTAGTATTTGTCTAGTGAATTTTTACAGATAATAACCAAAGCAGCACCATGATTGTGCTGTATTTCCAGAAGGCACCTAGCATTCCTGTGTATAAGTTTCACTACATCTGGCAGCAACTGAAATTAGATGTTGAAACTATATATGAGACACACACACACATACACATTATACCTGTGCCAATGGTGAGCTACTTATAGAAGATAAATGATGCTTCTCAATTTTAAGTAATTTTTAAAAAATTTCAAAAAGAAAAGAAAAGTGAGAGTTTATAAAAAATAACAACACTCACAGCATTTTAGGAATTAAGAATATTCTGGTTATTTTAGTAATTAAAATGGTCTAAAATACAATTTTTCTGTGTCAATAAAAATTGTTCAAGATGTATTAGTAAAAGTAAAAAGAACTTTAAGTATAATCCTAATTAATAAATCAACGTGAATGAAGTCATGGCTGCTCACATGCAGAGATCTTAGAAGGCCATGAAAAGCTTAGAATCAACAGGATTTTAAGTGTACAGGACTTATTTTTAATCCTATACTATTTTTTATTCACTAAATTTTATAAAATACGAGGATGCACTACTTTTATAGTAAAACTAATTAAAATGTTTAAAACAGAAATGAAAAAATAAGACCAAATTATTAGAATGGCTTTTTCTATTAGATGCGAATTGGCAGCACATCTTGGTAGAGAAGTCCTAGATGAGCCTGGAGGAAACATCCATCTCCACACAGGCTACCAATGCTGTGCCAGCCACCCCCACTTCAGTGTGTCAGGATCTGCACATGCAGCCACACAGCAGGTGTGTCCAGGGGGAGACCTTGGAGGAGGTGGCAGCTGTCATGCCACTGAAAGGCGTAATTTTACTTTTCATTGAATAGTTTGAACAGAAGTCAATTTAAAAAGGACAGTTGAGGTTTCTTTCCTTAAAGTACAGAGAATAAAACTGAGAACTGGAACATGCTTATAGTCCCAGCTACTTGTGAGACTGAGGTGGGAGAACCCTTGAACCCAGCAGTTCATGGTCAGTCTGAGCAACAGAGTGAGACCCCATCTCAAAAACAGACTAAAATAAACAGAACATGATTCTTACAAGTTCCATGAGAAGAAGGCACACTGAAACAAACATAAAACAGGCATGTAAAAAACCACCGTGACACAAGACCTGGCTGTGGAGGTTAATGCCTGTCTATTCTAACAAGATGGCCGAGACAGAGGACATGGTTTGAGACTACAGAGGCTGCACCCCTTATTAGTAGTGTCGTCTGAATGAGTATCTCTCTACTTTATGGATCTCAATTTGTTCATCTGTACAATGAAGTAGCTGAGCTAGAATCATAGCTTCACTCCTGGCACAGCTCCATAATGCTATGTACTCAGACCTCCCACAAATCCTAGTCACTTTTCAATGCTCTTTAAAAAGCTTATCTTCTATATGATAATAAGAACAGGCTTGCATTCAAAATTAAATCTCTGATGCATTCTTATGGTATGTTTATAAGACAGAATCTTGATCAAATCAACCATACTTATTTTGATAAAGAATTAAAAACACAATAGACTAGGTGCTAGGGATACGTAGGTTCACATTTATCAAGGATGACTGTCAGATTCAATGACTCAGTATTCAAGGCATTTTAGTGCCTGGGGCAATATCATGTTTATTGGGGACTTCTTTTTACATTAGCACAGATCATTTCTCTCTCTCCAAGAATCATCACACCGTCTAATACACATTCAACAACAAATTCCCTGGGAGATATCTGTCTGTCTGTCGGTCTGTCTGTCTATAAATAAGAACACATGCACGTTCTTAATTTTTTAAAGTACTGGAGACTGAACCAGTATCTTTTATTGCTAGGCAAGCACTCTAACACTGAATTACACCCACTGCTCTCTGTAGGATTCTAGTCTAAAACATGGATTCATATAGACAGATCAAATTATATTCTCCCAGTAAATAAATTCATTCAACCTCAACTTTAAACCCTGATCCAAGCTCCATCTTTTCTGTGGGAATGTCCTATTTCCTGGCCCACATGGCTTCTTACTCTGTGTGACACTTGCTTTATGCATTAATACTAGTAACCATTCTTGTGCATGCTAGGCAAGTGTTCTACAACTCTGCTACATCCTCGGCTTAACTACTTCATTTTAAAAACTATTTAATTTGCATGTTGTATGTTTCCTTGAGATCTATTAGAATTAAGGTTTGGTCCTTAAAGGCTAGGCTTGCCATCTGAAGAACTAGCATGCTGGGAGATAGATGGAAGGGTGTGTCTGCAGCATGGAGATCCAAACTGGACACAACTGCAGTCTGAACTATACCATGACACTGTGAGTCCATCTAAGGAGAAGAAGGGTACAGGCAGTGAGAGTTCTCTGGAGTAAGTGGTCCCTTAGGAACACTGGCACATCAGGAAGAGGAAGGTCAAGACCAATTTCACATGAGTAGTTAAATATAGAAAACTCCTAGTTTCTCCTGTGGCTAACAGAATCAACGGAGAGGAAGTCAGGAGTACATAGCCTTAATGATCAGCATGGTGCAAATTGCGGACACCAAGATTGCTTGATCTTTCATTGCATTTCATACTAAACCAAAAGCCTTGTTATTGCCCCCATGCTAAAGTTATATTTCCACTGCACTGATTTATCTAGGTTGTAAATTTAGTATAGAATTGCTGAGTTGGTGACATGTAGCTTTTCAAAATCCCCATGCTAAATTTCTAAGCCTCACAATGATAGTGTTTGAAGATAATGATAGAATCTTCACAAGTGGAATTTGTGCTTTTACAAAATAGACATAAGAGAGATTCTTCTCTATCTATCCTGTGAGCAAATGGAGCTGCAAGCCAAAGTCCACCCTCAACAGATACCAGATCTACTAGCACCTTGGATTTGCTAGTCTGTGAAAATCATTCATCATGTAAGCCATTATAAATTACTGCATATTTGTTATAAGAGTCCCTAACTAAGACAAGCCTCTGCCTAATTTTGTAAATCTGGTGTTCATTAGTAGAAAGGAGAGCTTCCTGTAACCTAGTGGCAAACCTGGCTAAGTCTACCAGTCTTCTCCTGCTTCTCCGTCTTCTCCAAACTGATGAAACATGCAGGAAATCTCTCACTCTTTATTTCTAGACTTTACCCAAGTTATCCCTTCTCCCTACCCCCTGCATTTGAAAGGGATGCTGTTCTAAGCTTGACTCTCTTGCCATATTTTGTTAGTAGATTCTCTGTTGAGTTGTAGAGGGGAAGTGATGACCTCTAAATCCTGCAGAGATGCCGGTAGCCCCCCGACCTGCTCCTTGTAGTTGAAATAACAACAAAAATCTCTAGACATTGCCAAATGTCCCTTGGGAGGCAAAATCCCTACCAGCTGAGAAGCTCTAGTCTACCCAGGACTTATCTAGCATTTTGTTCTTCTGTAATGAAACAAACTCCTACACCTTCCACAATTCATTATGTCTTGATTTTGCCTCCACAGCATATCAGTCTGTGTCTCTTCAATACTTGAAAAATAACTGGCTATCTTGTCTCCTCCAACAACTCCTCACTCTCTTGCCCTCACTTCTCTGAAGTGAAACTTTTGAGAATGGCTTCCATTTGCTTCTCACTTTAATTCCAGCACGAAGCTATCAGGGTCCTGTTGACTACCAAATGCTCAGATAATCACAGCTTGACTGGCAGACGTGTCCAACCTGCAGCCGAGCCCACAAGTTCAAGGACAGCTAGGAGGGTGGTCCAACACAAGATTATTTAAAATAAACTTAATTAAAATATCATTTAAACTTATTTAAATATTAGAGACTTGTAAGTGCATGTGTGTGTTTGTGTTCTTTTTCTTTTTGTAACTCGAATACATGGTTTTCAAGCAGGGACTTTGTAGACAGCAAAGTAGCATCACAATGTTGGGCATGCCTAAATGTATTCTTTGCTTCACCCTTAGATTCCAGGGCATGTCTTTTTCTTGTTTTTTTTTTTTTCTGTTTTCCAATCTACTTTTTTTTTTTTTTTTTTTTTTTTTTTTGACTCTCTTAACACCAGTGTCAACTGAGCCCTGCCTTTGGCTTCCTTCTCTTCTGACTCCACAGACCTTATCAGGGCCATGGCCTTTACCACAAACCCTGCTTTCCAGCAGGGAGGCTGACTACATTAATTCCTCTTCATTTGGTTTTGGAGCTCTACTTTGTCTCAAATCCCAGTCCGGCACTTCCGAGTGCTTGTGGATATTTCTACCTGGGATCTCTGAAGACATCAGTAGCAAACTGAAATATCTAAAACTGAGCTAACCAGCTCTCCACAGCCACCTTGTCTCACCGCACTGTTCCCAAAGCTTCCTAGCTCATTAATTTTGTAGTATTGTCACCTATTCAGCTATGTATAACCCAGCAACTTCAGAGTGACCTTAGGTTCTCGGCCACTAAGCAGCTGAATAATGAAAAGCCAGGCAATCACAGCCTCTGCCTACTTCTCTTCCCTCTGGCTCAGTCTCGTATTTTCCTTCTATGTATCCCTAATGAGTTTCCTCATGCTAGGTTTTATTACCTCTATTTTAACCACTAGTGCTAGTGCTATAATTAAAATCATTTTATGTAATTTCCTGGGGTACCTCCCCCAGAAAAACCCTTGTCTGGAGGATGGCAGAGTGCACTAGATTGCTTGTGGCCCAGTGCCTCCATTTCTCCTCAACTTTTCCCCTTTAAACCTACATTCCTCAAGATACAATCATGACATTCTAAACCTTATTCAAGTCCTCCCTCTTCGGGAATGTTTTGTCCTAAGTTCCTGTAACACTTCTTTTAAATCCCCAACGCTTCAGGCTATACATTTCTCCCTGAAGAACTACGTCTGGGCCTTCCCAGAACAGAATGGAAGGTTTCTCCCCATGTGTTCCCAATGAAGCAGGCATATTATCTCCATCCTGGTTCCAAGAGTCTGTTGAAACTACCGGCTCACAGGTGGCTTGCCACCATTCCGACAAAATCGTTAGGGCAAGTGCCTCGTCCACTTAAACCAGCTTCATTTGGAGTTACCACAATGCTCGGCATGGGAGAACTAAGTAACTATGTGTGGAAAGTCTGAGCCAGAATAGGTTCAAATGCTAAAACCACAAGATACATACTGGTGTGTGTGTGTGTTCAAGAGCTAATGTCGTAAGTGGAATGGGTCTAATAAGCCATATGCATAAGAAATACTATTCCTACCAGAAAGATACTGCTCTTTCTGACGGCACAGACCTTAAACGGCAATGGCACGTCTCTGGCTGATAACAGCTGAAAGTGCCTTCAATTACTAGCAAGTGAAAGGAGCAGTCTTTATTCTGTGGACTCCTGTGAGCCCTGGTGAGTGTGCGCCTTCTAGGTGAGGCTGATGCGGTGTTAGGGTGACGCTGGAGATGCAAGCGCAGAGTGGAGAGCAGCATGCCTAAAGCCACAGGCTCCACTTCCGGGCTGCATACCAGCACAGGCTGGGACTTGGGGGCTAGAACTCTATCCTCTCTGAGCCTCCTCAGTTTCCTTATCTGGAAAATAGCTACAACATTTACTTCATATACTTCTCATTGGTGCCCAGATCAAAAGAAGTAACAATGTAAACAATAGTATATCATAAGCATGAAAAATAAAGGAATATTTTATACAGATTGAAAAAAATCAAAGCATCATCTATGTAACACATTTTTGACAATACGTACCTTCTGAGAAGCTGAAGGCTTTTCTGTCTTAGTTTTCTCCTTGGGAGTTAAAGGAGGAGATCGTTCCTTTACCTCTGGAGGTGATTCTCGATACAGTGCTGGAATTAAAACAGGAAGTCATAGAATTAGATCCAGAGCACTGTTCCACCAGAGAACAAACTATGAAGGAGGGCAGGTGTTTAAATGTAAAGAAACTGAATTCACCGCTCGGTTGTAGCAGCACGGGATGCGGGATATGCTCGCTAAGGTAGTCTGCAGTCTGACCCATTAGTTACAGGTAAACAAGCTTTATTCATGAAGATCTAGAATGCAGACTATGTAGTCACATAGATGCTTATTTCATTTTTTCTCAACACACAGTCACCAGGAACCTGCTGAATGCAAGGTTACTGCTAGGTTGCCACACAGTCTCTGCTCTCCAGGAGCTCCTGTCTGCCTAGAGGCAGCCATGCCCACAAATGCAGCATCATTTGAAAGGCAGCTAACGACAAAGACAAAGTGATTTGGGGGATGGAGAATCCTGAACAGAGGAGGTGGAAGGGGTGTCAAGCTCTGAAGAGCAGGCAGAACTGTGGCCTGAAGGATAATTTAGAAACAAAGAATGCGTAACACAGATTTACAATAATACCTAAGATTTAAATTTAAAACCCCTTTAATCTAAGATCATAATCTACACAGTCTATTGAGTCTACAAAAGTATGTGAATGTAAAAAATCATATGGGAATCTTAAAGTACTAAAGTGAAAATCTATTTTAATTAATAGTAAATCAAAATCGAGAAATTCCAAAGATGTATTTAATTGAACTTGCACAATTAAGAGTATGAGTTTTTAGCTGGATGTGAGAATGGGTTGGGGTTACCCCTAGGTTTTTTTATATCTTGAGAAAAGAGTGTCAGATGTGACCAGGAGGAACTGACGGTGTTGTCTTTTCAGTGGCTCAGACACAGAGTGGCTTTCACAGTGGAATGCTGTCTCCTCTTATGGTGCTGGTCTCCTAAACGCCCCTGTTCCCAGCTGAACAGTGGGTAGAGATTTGTTCGTATATAAACTCACATTCGCTTTGCAGAATGTGGCTTCAGATACAGATCAAGGACGATCCCTCCCACTTGTTTTAGAATGGGATATGTTGCTGAGAGTCATTTTCCCTGCTAATGCTAAAATCGGCAGTTGAGTTTTTGGTAAATTCAGGGAAGAAATAGGATAAAAGGGAAAAGAGAACCCGCTGAAGGGTGAGATTGAGTTCTTACAGTCTCAGGTGTTCTGATGGCCTCCTACTCTCACCCACACCAGGCTCCCACAAGGAACAGCGACTAAAGGAAGCATTAACTATCCTAAAGCACAGCAAGAAATGCCGCCAACTGCAGGACGGTCCTGAGTAGAGGGAGGCATCAGTTCTGCACAGAGCCATCAACCATCATTGCAGGTGCTCACTACATAGGAAAGTAAGCTTTGTTAGGTTTTAACTCCCTGCAGATCATCTATCTGTAGCTTGTCAAGAGAGGCGAGCCTAAGGGTTCATTTCTGCAGAACGTGCTATGGGAGACACATGATCTCTTCATACTGCCAAGTAAAAACAGTATCTGCAGATGTTTTCACTGGTATCTGACAGCAACAGGCTGATTCCTGTTAAAGTCACAGACATACTACCGTGCTTCACGACAGCTCTGCCACTGCCACTAAACTTAGCTGTGACCCTGTTCCAGAGCTTGCCCAGGGAAGAGCTGGGGGAGTGGGGATGTTTATGGCGGTCAGGAAGTCAGAAGTGTGGGGCATGTGGGAGAGGACTTTAACAGTGTCTTAACTCCACCTGGGGTCTGTTTGCCCGACACCAGCTTCCTTCCATTCTCCCTTAAGCTTTCTCCACTCTGCATTATCTTAAGCCATGCACTGCGCCTCCAAGAGACCTTACAAGCTGCCAGTCATTCCTTAGAGGGGGACATTAAAAGAAGTCCCTTCATCTAGCACAGTAATTTAGTACGACATTCTTCCCCCTTTTCAGTTTTAAAACTATCCTTTTGCTCTCACAATCCGAACTTGAAGGGGAATTAATTAGCAGTAGTACTTCTGTTCACTCCTAGTTTGGTTTCAACGATTAGCATGAAAATAGACTATTATGAATAAATAATTCTTTGTAGAAACAAAAGATAGTAAGTATTCATAACAGTGTTGCCTATTTCACTTTTAAGTCAGAACTGCATGAGTGTCTGCGTAGGAGAACTTAGCAGATGGAGCTCAGTGTCTTCATGAGATCCACAGGTCTCCATCAACTGCTGGGCATGGGCTCCAAGGTGGCTTTCCTGACTAGAGTGCTGGGCTTTCCCTAGCATGCCACCAGGCCAGCTGCTGTTAGAGGACTCTTCTGAAGAAGTCTGCTGCCTGCTCCTCTCGTGATAGCTTCACCTCACTTTCAGGCTTTCTGTGACAGCTCCATTTTCACCTTGCAAAGCCTCACAGCAAAACTCCAGATCTTAGAAGGCCTCGCCAGGACTCCTCCGTTCACTCTTCTTTTCACTAAAGCTGCTCAGTGAGCTTGCGAATGAGCCAGCCCCTCACTCGTGGTTCAGAAGGCCAGAGCTGAGGGATTTGAGATTCTTCAGATGCTAGTCAACCCAAAAGTCACTGTGGCGAGCGAGGAGCTGACAGACTGTGTGCAGCAGCTGGCAGGGCAGAAGGAGCTGCAGGAAGTAGTTGCTGGAGGGTCCCCAGGGATCACCTCCAGTCTCTCAGCTTGGGAGCTCTCTGGCACCCTAGTGCCTCCTCTTTTCAGCTTTTCCATGGCAAGAATGAAAAATGTTTCCTACTGGTAAACTCATGCAATGGTTATGTAGAAAGTACACGAAAGGGTAGAAAACGATTAAATCTTGGGCACAGTTTTACCATCTTAGGGTAGCAGGAAGGGAGCATGCACTTACTTTCACTAGCCACATGATTAGCTGGAAAAAACCCTTCCTGCCCCTTTCCTAAGCTGCCGTACCACCAGTCTTCATTATCTTTGAAAAACACTCGGATAATGTCTCCGCGATGGATGGTTAGTTCATCTGATCGGCTCGCTGTGTAGTCATAAAGAGCCACAACCTAAGAGAGAGATAAGACCACCACAGCTTTATCACAAGTGTGCCACAGAAAAAGCCCCAACACTCACTTCCTCTTGCAGAAGAGCAGCTGAAACCAAAGCAGGACTTTGGTAAGCCTGAGGCTGTCTCAAGGGTTGCTAATAGGATCAGGGGTGGTGGGAACACAGCAGGAGAAGCAAGATAAAAGACTGTGGGATTGAGAAATGGTTAAGAGCATTCAACACACAAAGATTAGTTTCAAAATACCAGATGTTGAAGTTTTAAAGTAAATTACTTTGAAGAAAAAAAAAAAACCAGCCCATCACACACCATTCCATTTCTTAGAAGTGCTCTCTGGTATACCTTGAGGTCCCATTCCCTGCTCTAAGCAGATGCCTCTGAAAGAAAAAAACTTCAGGTTATCAGCTTTACAAAAAAGGAAAAGCTCAATGGAAGAACTTGATTATATAATTCTATTATCATTATTGGGTTTACTGCTGAAGTCTCTTTTTGAGAAAAACTTTTCTTGAAAAAAGAGTTTTTCATAGTTTTATAACAGCACCTACACCTTCTGACTTTCCTTTAAAAGCTGATCTTTGCTAGACACCAACTAAGAGGAAAGGCCTTTCTATGAAATTCTTCTTATTTTATGACAATATCCATCCTATTTGACTTGTTTTTCTTTAAGAAAAAACCACATGCAAGTCAAAAATGATGCTGCAGAGTGTTTAAAAGTCCTTTCTAGCATTTGGAAAGAGAGCTCAGTCCATCTCAGATCTGTTGCGCTATGTGAAGTGGGCATTATAACAGAATACACATGAATATGCTTATTCTACTGTTTCTTCACTAAACAGGGCTTCAAACTGTGAAACGGAAACACATCATTACAGCCCTCTGAAACCAGGTTGATGGATTCCTTCAATAAACAACGATGTCAATCCTAAGGTGGCTGGCGCTGCACCCACAGTGGTAAACCAGCGGCAGGATCATTTCTAGAGGAGATACCTCACATAGGCTTTGTAGGAGACAGAGGACAATTAGGAATTAGATGGGCAAAGTGTGTAGGTGTGCATCTCAGGCTGATTCCATAGCATGTTTGAGTTCAGTTAAGAGGAATCCCCAACTGGTTCAATATGGTGAAGCCCTGCATTATGAGTGACAGTCAAAGGCAGGGGAAGCTAACACTTGGGTAGTTAGCGGGGTCTGATGACACAGTCAAGGGAGTACTGTGGCTGCATGAGGCCAGCAGGCTTATTTGTACAGCTCTAGTTCTTCTGAAGGACAGTGGGAGGATCAGCTTGGATAAATGTATCATGTAGGAAGCCGCACATCAGGTTTATGTCATCATGTGGACCACTCCTAATTTAGTTCATAAAGGTGATATATGAACGCTTTCACTATATTTTCCACAAGGGTCTGTTGAGGAAAAAGCTCTTGAGAGAGGTTCCACAAGACCTAGCATGAGATTGCCCACTATACCCCTATGGTAGTGTCCATCTATTACTGGATGCTTTCTTAGGCTCCAGATGCAGCACACAGACTACACACTACCTGTGAACTTGCTACACACATTTTGTTATGGATCACACTGCACTCTTCAAAATGAAACCTTAAAACCCTAGCCCCGAATATGAATATATCTGGAGAGACAGCCTTTAAGGAGACAATTAAAGTTAAGTGATGTCACAAGTCATCCTGACCAATAGGATCACTATTTTTGGAAGAGGAAGAGATGCCAGAAACACACAGGCACACAGAGAAAAGGACTATGTGAGCACACAGTGTGAAGGTGACCTCCTGCCAGGAAAAGAAAAAAGGCCCCAGGAGATACACAGCTAATATCTTGGTCTTGGCCTACTAACCTCTGGAACTGTGAGAAAGTAAATTCCTGCTGTTTAAGCCACCAAGTTTGTGTAGTCTGGTAGCAGCTCTAGCAGACTGGCATAGTTCCAGAACTTGATGGCTTCAGATAAAGCCTCATGTGGGAAGCACACATGAGGAATGCCTCCCATGCATCTACTTCCAGCCCTGGTGAGCCTAAGTTCCATCTTTACACTGTCTTCCTGAGTGCTACCTCTAAGGCAGAGGCAATGCCTTCCTCATCAAATGTTACAAGCATCCTTGTTGATGGAGGATGATGGCTGATGAAGCTTTAGCCTCTAAATTAGTGCTTCTCAACCTGTGGGTCAGGACCCATTTGAAGGTCAAAGTGCCCTTTCATGGAGGTCACCTAAGACTACCTGAAGACACAGATATTTATAATATGATTTATAACAGTAGAAAATTACAATTTTGAAGTGGCAATGAAAATAATTTTATAGTTGGGGGTCACCACAACACGAGGAACTGTATTAAAGAACTGCAGCATTAGAGAAGTTAGGAATGCAATGAAGCAATGGAACAGTCTTTGGAGTGTGGATCATGACATTGCTATTGACATCTGGCACAGCTGTCTATGTGTCTAACAATAAAGACTGGTGTGCCCGTCATGACAACAGTCTACATTCTGGCAGTGGAGTCTGATCTTTGGCTATGCCTCTTCTCTTCTACGGAAAGTTCATGACAGAAGCTATGTGGCTCAGGAGAAGCTGGAGGTATGGTATTCAAGTATGTGTTCCTATCTAAAACGCTATTACCTTCTCATGTGAAAACACATACTCTCTTCTGATAATCAGAGTTTAATGGTGATCTTCTTTGGTTGAATTTGGCAGCAAATTCTGAATAAATACTAACCTTTCTATCTACAAGATTTTACTGTCTGAGTTTTTAAGAAAAACTGTAAAAAAAAAAAAAAAAGTCAGCCAGCAAAAACCCAGCAAGAGGGCAAGCGGTTTGTCTCCAATGAACAGTATCTGGATCAGCCTCTTGTTCCAGCAGCCTCCCTATCAACAGTCTGTTCGGAAGACTCTCAGTGTGTGTCTTCTGTCACTTACTATTTGGCACCCTACAATGGTCTGCATGTATGTAGGACAGAATTCTTTTCTGCAGCATGATTCAATTCTTGAGATAAAAGAGTAGTTATGAAATCTTTCTATAACAGATGTTAAAAGACAAGTGCTAGTGTATACATCTTATTACATGTTGATAACAAAAGGTCTGTGAAATGAAATGTTTTATAAAATCCACTTTGTTTATATATAGCTGGTCTTTGACTTTTGAAACTGTTAGCACTAAGAACAGACCTCTAAGTTTAAGAATCATAATTGGCAGATGCATCTAATATACTAATCATAGCTTATCCTGGCATGCCTTAAATGCACTTTAATAATTTATATTAAGTCTACACTTGAAAAAATCATCTAACAGTAATCTACTCACAGAAGTGTTGAATATTGCATACAATTAACTGAGCATTATACTGGAAAACAGCATAACATTCCTGTGCCACTCTGAGTGAGGACCATGATTATTCAAAACAGAATCTCTCAGAGCCAAGGAGACTGCAAAAAAATATTGACTTTGTTTCTATTTGCTTGTTTTTTGAGACCAGGTCTTTCTGTGTTACCCAGGCTGGCCTCAAATTTTTTGACTCAAGTGATCTTCCTGCCTCAGCCTCCATAATGGTGAAACTATAGGTACACACAACCACACTGAGCTAGGCTGGTCATTTGTTCTTGTTCTGTCTGACTCTCCTCTTTCCTCTTCCTTCTTTTTTTGGGGGGGGGAGGGGAAGAGTGGGTATTGGCAGTCAAACACAGGGCCTTACATAGGATTGGCAGGTGCTCTACAATGAGCTATATCTCTAGTCAGGGTGCCTTTCGAGACAGGGTTTTATACTGTGTATCCCATGTTGGCCTTGAACTCATGATCCTGCTGCCTCAGCCCGCTCCCCCATCCCCCCCCCCAAAAAAATCCTGGATTATAGGTGTACTACCCAAATGAGGCATAAACTTTGGTTATGGATGCATAAATTTTTCAGTCTTAATGGAACTACCTACTGGACACTTATTTTGTATTTTTAAAAAATCAGCCTAGTTATTACAAGATGCTAGGTAGGGTTTTCTTTGTAACATCTTTCAAGAAATTAAACATTTTAACTATCTCTGAAGGATTCTCAATTACCCTTGTAGGAACATTAAGCAGTCAAGTTCAGCAGTCTGGCTGTTCCTTGTACTTTTATCTAGCATGAAATCCAATAGTCAATATTCATAATGTCCTCAGGCAGTTTACCAGGCCAAGTTATGCTGAATAAATTTATACACTCGAGCAATCAGGGCTTCAGCTGGCTTCATCCTCACTGGAGAACTTTGCTCTGCCAGCCTAAAACAAGTGCGACACCGGACTCTACTACCTTCTCTGTGCTTTCTCCTTAGTTTACTTGGTCTTCAGAACTGTGAAACAATGTGTTTTGCTTGTTTTAGTTACCAACTCTGCAGGAGTTTGCTACAGCTCCTCCAAGGAACTACAAAATGTGCATTTTGCTTTGCAAATGAGCTGTTTTTTCCTGTATTCCTTTAATGTGAGTTGGACCTTGCTGTGTCATGCAGTGACCTAAGGTCATCTTGACCCTTCCCAGGATAACTTTTAAGTATTGTCAGAATAATTTAAGAGACAACTTTAGGCCTAAATTGGCTTCACTGCCAAGATGCAACATTGCTAATAATTCCACTCATGCCTTTCTACTCTTGCTACCAAAACATGTAAATTTTCCCAATTGGCAGATGGACATTCATCCAAACAATTAAGGGCATGTATAATTAGTCCACTTAATCGGAGGAGCTTCGCCTTCTAGAAGTTGACAGGCCACCTATTAATCCACTTAATCCACTTAAGAGCTGTTTAGCATTTATCTTAAAATTAATAAACTTTGAGGAAATTATTTCTAATGCTAATTAAGAAATATTGCTTTTACTATTAAAGCAGAAATAAGATAAAATATCGTGAAAGGAAATTTAATGATAAATCCCGAATTGTGTAGAAACTCATCATTAAATGTTATATG
Organism: Alexandromys fortis; assembly: GCF_014885135.2. Classification (NCBI taxonomy): domain Eukaryota; kingdom Metazoa; phylum Chordata; class Mammalia; order Rodentia; family Cricetidae; genus Alexandromys; species Alexandromys fortis. Next base: position 3,808,861 of record NW_026067987.1, on the reverse strand, counting down.
ACCCCTTTCCACATAGTGACACTGGATTCTATTTTGCTTCATAAGAAGAATAAAGAAAAGCACACCCTATTCCTAGCATAGTATGGCAAATCATCTTCTAATTATTTATGGGAATGGGAATACAATATGAGAGAACCTGATGAGTATTTGTACAAAGTAATCAAGATGCTGTTACTTTTAACTAATCTTTTCTGGATAAAAATAGATAAGAAATCAGAGATAAAGAAAGCAAATAATTTCACAAAACATATCGTCTTGTACTAGACAAAAGCTTTGTTGCTGTCATGCTTTATAATGCTGGTATATGCAAAATTAGAAACATTTTATTAAAGTATTTGAAAGCATTTGATTTATATTATGTTCAGATAAAACAACAACCACGAGTAAATCAAACAAATATCAAACTAAGAATCAAGAGAGTGAATTTCCAGTCTTTCTCTGTGTCCCAGGTAAAGTACAGTACGAAACACCAGGTTTGTATGACTTTAAAATAAGAGGTTTGCGTAAGATGGTATCTGGTACACCTACCTTTCAATTTATTTTACTACATGTGTTCAAATATTATTCCAGAAGAACAGCATTCATTGGTTTAAAAGTAATTTAAGCTACGAATATACTGGATCATATATAAATGATAAAATCTTCTATCTGATTGATGCAATTCCATAGCAGAAAGGTCCTCAGTGATAATTAGCAACAGCTAGAAAGCGCTCATTAGTTCAGCATTTTGGGAATTCTCTATCAAACAAATGAAAATGGGAGTTCATAAATTTTACTTTAGGCCTCAAAAATAAGTACTTCTTATGTGAAGGTTCATTTTTATATGCTGACTAGTGAGCTCCTATGAATTGCTGTGTCCCTCCATATGTTTTGAAAACTAATTACCAATCAGGATCTAGGGTCTGTGGAAGCTAACCAGAGCGGGGGCAAATACTTGCTGAATTTGTGATACTACTGGAAGATGGACGAACCTTTAACAAGTGAAACATAGCAGAGTTTTTGCTCAAAACGAACTATGGGGTCCTGGTCTCTTTTTTCATCTTTTTGCTTCTTGGCTACAATGAGCAGGTTCATTGTCAATACATACTTTCTCCACGTTGTACTATCCTTCCACAGCCCCCAAAGCAACAAGGCCAAATATTAATAGACAAGTTCATGTACATGCATGTGAGTACCTGGTGTGGAATATTAACAGATAAGCTCATGAACATGCCAAACCAAGCAAAAACAACAATAAACCCACATTATTTGTAACTTTTTTTTATACCCATCTAGTTGAAAAGGAACTTGATATATAAGTAGTTATAAACACATGCTGATAGGCTCACAACACATGAAAATAACAGCACAGATGATAAAGGTGGGGAAGAGTGACACTAAAACTCTTCCTAATCCAAAGTAAATTATATTAAGATGTTAATTGAAATTCTAAGGGTGATTGCTAAGAAAACAACTCAATAAAACTGCTAAAAAATAGAAAGGGAGAGCAAAATAAAAGATATGAATTTACCTTCCCCCAAATTAACAGTGGAAATTTAACAGAATAACAACAAAAATACATAAAAACACTAAAAAGCTAAACAAAACTGTAGACTTATCCATACCTTATCAGTAATTGAGTTAAATGTAAATAGATTAAAATTTCAAAAAGAAAACTACAGGAGTGAATAAAAGTCATGAATCAGCAATAAGCTCTACAAGAGGAGCACTTCAGATTTAAAGGACATCCATTAAATGAACTGGAGCATGATGTGGGAAGTTTGTCTGCATATGTGTTGCTTTTATTGGTTAATGAATAAAGCTGTTTCAGCCAGTGGCTTGGCAGAATAGAGCTAGGTGGGAAAAATTGAAGTGAATGCTGGGAGAAAAATGACAGAGTCAATGAGAAGCCATGGAGCCACAGCAGACAGACACGCTGGAACCTTGCCAGTAAGCCACAGCCACGTGGTGATACACAGGTTAATAGAAATGGTTAACCATAAATAAAAGAGCTAGCTAGCAATATGCTTAAGTGATTGGCCAAGCAGTAATTTAAATAATAGAGTTTCTAAGTGATTATTTTGTGTCGGGGCAGCCGGGAACGAATGAACAGCCTCCCCCAACAGGAGTAGCTGTCTTTGCATCGGGCAAAATGTTCTTCAAGACAAAACCTGTCACTATAGGCAAAGAGTGATGTTTTATAATAAAATGCCAGTCACTCAGGAAGATAAAAGTAAGCACAAGCATGTATTTACCATATACAGCCTCAGAACACTGAAGAGAAAACTGAATTAGAAAAATAAAATAGCTCTAGAATAGGCAATATGCTAGACCACAAACTAAACCTTTTTAAGGATATAAAATTTAAAAACTCAAATTCATAGAAAGCATATTCAACAACTTTAACTAACTGAAATGGAAATCACTTACAAGGTGAAATTAGGAAAATTCACAAATATGTGGAAATTAAATCAAGTACTTTAAATAACCACTAGACCAAAAAAGAAAGCTCAAGGATAAATGGAAACAAATAAAAAATTAACAATAATAAGTGAAGATGCAGAGAAACCAAAACCCTTATTCATTTCTGATAGGATTTAATAGTGATTAAAATATTTAGGAAATCATTTTGGAAGTTTCTCAAAATATTACATATAGATTTACCATATTATGATACAGTTATTCTCCTAAATAGGGAGGATACAAATGCATGTGTTGTGTGTATGTATGCATGCAAATTGGCATATTCTTGGACACGTGTGTTTGTGTGTGAGCATGCAAGTTTGTGTGCATATGGAGGCCAGAGGTTGATGCCAGGTGTCTTTATTGATGGTTCTTCAGCTAATAAACTGAATGCATTATGACACACTGTACAAGGTTGAACGTTGTGAAAACATTCAGTAAGCCTAATACAAGGGACTACATAATACATGCACGCACGCACGCACACTCACATACAAGCACACACACGTAATAAGAGGCTAAATTTTATGGAATGGGAACCAAATTAAAATGTAGTTGTTATGAAAAATTATAGTTACAACTGGAACAATGGTTATGGGAGGTGAGGGTGCTTAGGATAAGCATAGCGACAGTGCAGGTAAATGCACAAACACGAAGATTCAGTTTTCCATGTCAGAGAGCAGACACTTGACTCTGGCCACGATAGCAAATGGTAAGAGGTTAGATTGTAGAACTACAATGGACAGAGAAAGCAACATATGTGGGTACCTGCAACAAAAGGAGCCTAACAGTTACCAAGGGTTTACTTGTAGGAACCAATAGGCTGCTAGCAATGTCATAGAAAACTAGAGCAAATGGGAAGGCCCTGGAGAAGTCAGGAGTATTGGGCAATACTTTTTTTTTTTTTTAGCTTTGTTTTGTTTGTAAGTTTTCAAATAGCAACACCCTAAATATTGATTATAAAGATTATTTTCTTGAATAGGATGGAAACAATAGTCACGATTAGAATAACAGCTGGAAAATGATTCACACTTAGGTGTCAGATGTAAGTGTTTCAGTGAGCTTTCAAAACAGGTCTCAAGGAAGAGTGCAAGGAGGGCCAGCCCCTCTCATTGGTGACACTCATAACTACCTTTTCATTCCTCCACTCCTGGCTTTCAAACAGCTGTCTGTGGCATGTGGGTAGCGGAGCTGCAGGGCAGCAGGTGTCCCTAATTTCCTTTCTCAAGGTCACAGGTGACTCTGCCTATGCACTAGAAAAACCACAGCTTCTGGCCTGCATTCTTCCCACCAAACCCCAAGATCCCCTTCTCACATCCAGGTTACCCTGACATATCTCCTTCAGCCCTCAGTTACTGAAAACCTCAAGGCTACTTTTCCTAGGAACTCACCTAGATTATAGCCACTACCTCAAATCATCTGCTTGAGACTTCTTCCTGGGCTCATAGAGTTCTTTTCAAGACATGTTTTCGACATTGGCTCTCTCAGAAAGCGTCTCTGGAAGGCACTTGTACTGGGCTATGTCCCAAATCAAGGTCTTCCCAGTCCCTCTCTTGTGTGGCTTTGATCAGCCCTTGCCATGGTGCTCAGCAGTCTGGGGCTTTGCCACACAGCTCTCTACCTACCTTATTAGTGTTACCCATTATAGTAATGTAACACAGGTTAGAAGGGCTAACAGACACCATTAGCAGATGTCTAAAATATCAACTGGGTTACAGGACTAACTGCCTTTATTACCTGAGCAACTCATGATTTCCACAAAATCTGCCTTGTGCTATGGAGTAACATAGAAATTTAATGACTTATTAATGTGGATCAATAATACTTCTAGAGTTATTGTTATTGGTCCATCTTCCATAATGCATTAACATTAAACTGAAGTGTTTCTAGATGATCTTAAAAGACTGTCGGCCTCAGTTTTTCCTTTGGCATATCATGATGTTAATGAGAATACCCTTGTCTACAGAATTATGATAGACAATAAAATCACTTATAAAAAACACTTTACACAGTATTTGGCATACAGAAAGTGCCCAATATGTTGGAGATAATTATTGCTATTTGACTTTTCAAAAACTCTTCAATTCATAGAGGAATATTGCTTCCAGTAAAACGTTTCTTTAGAACATTTAAAGTTATAAAGATGACGTTATGTTCTAATACAGATGTTAACTCCAACAACAAATCTGAAAATAATCTTTTTTTTAAATTTCCTTATTTGGTAAAATATGTTCTCAATCCCCAAAGTGCTCTGAGTGAAGCCTGCCTAGGCTGTACTAAGCTACCAGCAGTTTGTGAGAACACGTGGTGATCAGGAAGCTTTCCAACATGTAATGCAACCATAGAATAAGTGTTCTTCCTTTTAGGAACTCATCACAGTCTTTCCGCATCTAGCCAACCTGTGACTCAATGAAGTGGTTATACCAAGGGGTGTTGGTGTTAAGATACAGCAGTGCTGCCATCTCTGGCCAAGGCACAACTTGCTGTTGGCTGATGATATAACAAATAGCGCCCAGGAAGACAGAATTTGGTCTGTTTGTATTTGTCAAAGAAAGAAACTTATTATTTGAACATTAGTCATAGAAGACAATGGATGCCCAACTAAGCAGTAAAAACAGTACCAGTTTGATAGCCTTTATTTTTTTTTCAAGGCTGGGGATCAAACCCAGGGTCTTATAAATGCTAGGTTCTTATCACTAAAGCTGAGCCCTCTGTCTCTAATGACGATTTATAACGAAAGGGAACAAGTTGAGAAAGTAAAAATATAAAATGTACAATTTAGGAGAAAAGGAGCACCAGGAAGTGGAATGAAGCTAAGTCCTGTGTTCAAAGAGATAAACAGATTAAGAAATGGAATAAAGGGTGACCTCAGGGCAAGATCCCACACAGTCAAGTTTCCAACTTGTGAAGAGGAATTAAAGAAAATCTTAGAGCCAGACGTGGTGGCGCACAACTTTAATCCCAGAATGGGGAAGGCAGAGGCTGGCAGATACTTGAGTTTGAGGCCAGTCTAGTCTACAGATGGAGATTCAGGGTAGCCAGGCTTAGGCAGCGAAGGAAACCACTGAAAACAGAAAGCTGGTGAAGATGTAACTGAGTGGGGTGTAGGGGGGATGCTCCAGGCCTAGGAAGCAACACAACTTGGCAGCTTTGGCCACGTGGTTCTGGTTTTAGAGTCGAGGGTAGATGAAAGGGATTATGGAGTCTTTCTCCATGACTAAGGAAAGCAGAGGTGTCTATCAGTCTATAAACCGTGTGTGCTTCCTCCTATGATCCTTGGTTACACTGCCACTTTGTCTTGAGTGTCCTAGTACTTTTTAAAGTTTGTCCCTCTTTGAAGATCCAGTTTAGTACAACCTTACCCTAACCTGCATTCCCAAATAACTCTGGTCCTGGGAATCCTTACAGCATTCAGGCCTATTCTGTATTCCTGTACTTGTGTACACGCTGCCATGGTGACATGAAATCCCTTCCATAACTGCTTTGAGCCTGCTTGGTCATTTTATACTCTTTTTTTAAAACTGTGTATAGGTCATCTTTCTTATAGATGCAAGAACTAGCTAAAGACACGTTTCCTAGTTTATGAAGACATGGATTATATGTTTTCTGGGTTTTGTTTTGGTATTTCAATAATGTTTGCCATACTCTTTTCCCATGTAAACTGTGTATCTGCTGGTACTTTAGAATTCAGTTCATGTCACTGTTACTTTATAGTGCTCCAGAGATAGGACCATTTTAGAGTAAGTTTGATGGATTAAAAAAATAGTAAAGAAAAAAGAGAATTAGAATGAAATCTACAAAACATTCTCAGTGGAGTGGCAATGGGAGAAACTTAACACAGGCTTTATAATTTACAATGTTCCGAGGAGGAAGAATGTGCAAGCACTTAATATACTGTTTATTATGAACAGTCATTAATGGTTTTAAAAGAGCAACTATTTGCATTTGTTTTCAAGTTTCAGTAGAAATTTTAGCAGAACTGCTTTGAATTGCTACTTCATTGATAAATGAAAACAGGCTCTTTTATGGCAAGCTATAAAAGCTTATAGTTTACAGGTTCCCTCTCCACCCTGCAATTACCTACAGGAAGAGATCAACCATAGGTTCTATTTTATGAGTTTTATAGGGGCATAGTCACCTCAGTTTACATGCTATGAATTCCTGGAAAATGCTATACATTGGAGAAGATAAAGTGTGCCCTTTGAATCAAGACATTTCATTTAAATCCATACTTTTATCTACAAGCATGATTTTACAACAATACATTAAACATGAAACTGTCATATTGTACATAAGTATATGTATAAAAACTATTTTATAAAATGTAGTAATACAGAATGTAGGAATCCTGTCAGCATCAGGGCTAAACAATGAAAACAACATAGCAATAATGATCCAAAATGCTGCAAAATAAGACCTATCATAAAATTTCAGAGACACAGTAAAATTTACTTTGTATGACTCAATCAATAAATTTATGAACAAATTTAGTGTTGAGGCCAAGCAATACCATGGACACCTCAAATATTTAAAAAGTAACAAAGCAGTCTAAAACTTTAAGGTTTAATACTAATAAGTTATGTGACAAAAATTTATCAGTTAACCTTTAAAAACTTTACTGTTAATCCAAAGAATGAATGTATGAACAACTATTGAGCCAACATTCAAATTTCAAGTCAATTTGGATATTTTAAATCCTAATGATGAAAGGACGACTTTGACAAATAATAGGTATTTCACAACAGGCATAAACCTAATAAGAGATTGTACTTTGTCTGAACCTGTTGTACCAGATGTACAAATATAAACTTCTTAGAAAATATAAACTGTAATCTTAAAACTACTTCAAATCCATCTATTAAAAGAAAATGTGTGCTCAAAAGAGGATCACTGGACAAATTAAGAGCAAAGCATATTAGTAATTATTACAGATGTGAAAGGTAGGATGTTTGCAAAAAATTCAAGTCATTAATCAGAATAGGCAATTTTGATATTGTTTGCATTTTGCTTTATTATTTTATTGAGGAGATTAAATAACAAAACTCAAATCACTAAGAAGCATGTGTACATTTGGCATGGCTTACTATGTTTTAATGTCTTCTGCAAACATAATAACATGCCACAAAACATAAAATGACATGCTATGCATATGATAACATATTAAACGGCAGGTATACTTTAACTGTGTTTCCTAGGAACATTTACTCATGTTGGTTGGGGCTTCTTTTTGATTTGCAAATAAGTCCTTCATTTAAAGCAAATAAAGGACTCACGCCTATGCTGACTTAACTATTAACTAACTTTTACACCTGCCTTTCAGGGTTCAGACAAGGACCTCTGAAAAATTAGAAGCTGATAATTTACCCTTACCTTGCCACAGGCCATCAGCAGGTGCACAGACTAGTCTTTAAAGGGCATAATTTAATTATTTTCATATAATCTTTCTATAATCATCTAATTTTCATATAATCGATTAATGTGCCTTGCTTGCATTTTTGTAGAGTGTTCAAGTGAATACTGTTCAACAAAAAAGTCAACACGAAGAAAGTTCCAGTTTTAATCTTCAAATCAGAACTGGGATATTAGTACATATAAAATAAAGCCTATAATGTACAAGCAGGCCTAACAGGTTAGCTATACAAAAGAGTATTAGGCTAACATCCAATAACTTGCCTAAGTCTCTGTCAGAAGGCAGAGATGATCAACTTCCATTATATTTTTAAAAGTTATATTACCAAATAAAAATATGATTGCACAAAGAATACTGAGAGATAGTTCTAGATATGTATACTTAATTCATCTCTCTCTCTCTCTCTCTTTTTTTTTTTTTGGAAATGCACTCTTAGGTAGAGACAAAACTAAGACCTCGGCATATGCAGGGCTGGGAGTGCAGCTCAGTGGGAGAGCACCTGCCTAACACGCCAGGCCACAGACTCACTCCTCACTTCTAAAACAAGGAAAAGCAAAACACCAGCTCAATATAGAAATCAAAAGGGAAGTCTGACTCATTTTGATGCAGGGCATCAATCCATTCAGGCACAGCCCTAACTTCCATTAAAGGTAGTGCAAAACCAGGGTGCTATGTATGCCAAAGACAACCCCCCCCCCGAACCCAACAACGCTCACGTGCTCATGTAACAAATGAAAATAAAAAGTAAATAAGTCAATTGAAAAGAGGGCTAGGCAATGGAGAACGAAGGCACAGCGGTGGTTTTGTTTCCAGGCTAATCTATATTTACCTATGTGGCACAGCATTACAGTGTTAAGAAGCAAACTCACCCCTATAACCATATATTTAACTGAAAACTCTTCAGAATTCCACCTGGGACTATGAAGAAGCAGCACACCATTCCCTGGGACAGAGGCTGAGAAATAACAGTTACTTCCTGGCTAGAGTCACAACTAGCATTTAGTACTCTACAAGGCATGGGCTACTGGCTGGCGCACTAGGAGCAAGAGCAAAGAAAGAACAGGTAACAGGTAGGAATGAGGGGCACTGAGGTTTCCAGACAAGTCAAGGTGTCACTTAGCCATTTTCAAATCTTGGATGATTCCCTTTCTATTTTGTTTTTGGGCACAAAAGGGGGCTTAATACATGAGCTCTCCAGGCCAGGGAATACAAGGTTTGCATTTACAAATATCTCATGGTGATAATTTTTAAGAACTGATTGCCTTCTTTTTCCCATAAACATATTGGCCTCTTAAACAATTAAAGAGCTCAAGGACAAAAGTTATGTAGAACTATACTTCTGCAAAAGTCAGACTTAATCTGTCCTGAGAACCTCAGGGAATCAGATAATGAAGAGACTTGTGATTCTGTGGGGAAGGGCCAAGACTGTCAGCAGGCTGAAGGACTGCAGCGGTGGGCAAAACATTCTTCAGTTTGTAGCAAAGAAACACCAGAATAGCTGGTCCTACCTCAGAACAACCTATAAAAAGAAAGCTGGAGGTTTGGGGAGTTCACACACACACACACGCACGCACGCACGCACATGCACGTGTGTATATGGTATATATGCAAAAATGTGTTGACTATATGGGGTAAAATGGTATGAATACATTAGTAGCTACCATTTATGATCCAGCCAGGGGAGCAGAATTGTAAGACAACAGCCAAGCACTACATGCATGAGAACCAGCTCCGACCTCAGGGTTCTTCTGGGGTCATTACTGTACACCTGCCATAAATACTAATAGCATCCCTGCTCTTGATTCCATGTGGATTAGGCTCTAATACTTCACCAATTAAAACAGAAATTCATCTATAATCAACTCAGAAACTACATAACAAGAAAACTGATGGGTTGCACTTTTTAGGGTTCTAGAATCTACATATGAACCAGAAATTTGACACAGGTGCCATAGGAATGCCTGTAAGATTAAATTAAATTTCAAAAGTATGGAAATAATCTAAAGACTGAGTACATTACTCAAATACATTAAAAATAACAAATTTCCTTTATTCAGCTTCTAATTTTAGTAAAGAATCAAACTTACACAATGTTGTGGCTACTCTCTTAGTGTACTTACTAAGGAAAACTGAACGACCCTACAGTTGAATATTTTTTATGGTTTTGTTGGTGACTAACATGACATACATAACATATACCTTAAATGATAAAACACATTAAACTAATCAAATATATAATAAAGTCAATTTTCTAGGAAGGCAATTTTTAATCACAAGACAATATCCAAATGTAGTTTAGTATTGTTTCTATTTCATTTAAATGATGAGCTGTTTCTCACAACAGAAAATGGTGAGTGATCTGAAGAGCTTGGAAGACTCATCCAAACGATGAGGAGACTGCGCTGAAGGGAGAGCAGATGTCTTCTAGATGACATCATCTTAGGAAACTTCCAACCGGAAACTAGTTACCTGGGCTTATTTCATACAAGCATGTTCAGAGACTAAAAGAAAATACCACTCTATGTATGTTACTGCAGTAAATAGTATAACTAACTGTCTTTTGTTGTCTAGACAACAGGTACAATGTCACTCCCATAATAATGCAGTAAAATAACTTTTAAGAGAAACTGAGCAATAGGGAATTCTTTTACTATAATAAAACATCCACTCTAAATAATACTATTCTAGAAAACAATTCATCTTAAAAGCAAGTATCATATTATATATTTACATTATTAAAAGTATAAATTATTTTAGGTTGAAATATGAACACATGGCTGTTAAGATTGCATGTTATTTTCCTATATTTTGGCAAAAAATAGGTTTTCTTTTATTGTCCACCTGAAATTAGTTTCTTGTAGGGCTGTACCTTTGGGAAAGAGAAGCTGCACGGGTTTTCAGGGACGGTGTCATCAACCAGCACCATTCTGCAGTTTCTTATTGGTCTCAACAAGGGGAGGGGAGAGGGAGGGATGGCGGGAGGGAGAGAGCGTCCCTTACCATTGGTGGTGCGTCTACTTGTACTTGACGGATGCAAGGCCTTCTTTCTATGCTGATAAATGCTGCGGAAAGGAAGAGACCTTTGGTTATTTGGTTATTATGCTCATTACCTTGAAAACATCATAGAGTGCATAAGAAAGAAATGTTCCTTAGAAGGCAGGATTCGTCCAAACTGTCACAAATTCTCTGGTCAGGAACAGTTGGTGAGGTCAGCTAAGCCACTCTCCCCCTCAGGTGGCATCTAGCAACTGTTGATGATGTATTCATATGCTGCTCTCAGCACAAAAGTTCTACCGTTATCTGCTCTCGGCTGCAATTCTTCTGGGAAAGTTCTATTTCTGACTTGAGGTCATTAGATTCATAATGTAACACCATAAAAGCTGTGAAAGAATCACTGCTTCCTTATTTCCCCCAAAGAATAAATAAATCCATTTGAATTTCTCTTTGATATGACTTCCTACTGTGATATATTCTGCTATTTATTCAGTCACCATAGGCTGTCAGAAAGTTCTGCTTTCTCTCTCTTTACAATGGCAACAATAAGGGCTAATCTTGAGAAATACCCTTTTATCACATGTGGACTTATCTTTTTGTTCCCAGTGTCCTTTATTGCATTTCTTTGTCATAAGAATCCTGTAAAATACATAACACCCCACATCTGATCTGTAAGACACTAGTTCAAAGTCAGGCACAAGCTAAAAATGAACACAGATGTGGGCCTCACTTACTTTCTAGTGTCTGTCCAGTAGCAAACATGTGAGTTTGTAACAATATATTAGAATGGTTTGATCAAGTAATGCTAATGGCTGTCACACAGATGCTGGCGGTGAGAACTATGAAGTCTACTATTAGCAATTCACAAAATTCCCAGGTTAAGCAAAATGTTAAGTTTCACTCTTTTGTAAGTACTTATCTGATTTTTCTTAAAGTAAAAAGGGTGAAGTGAGATCAAAACAAAACTATACCATCTTTAAAAATGAAGCATAATACATTTAAGAATGCAGCTTTGCTTCATTTAAACTTTTTTTTTCTTCAAGAGCTGAGCACGGTGGTGCATGTCAGCACTGAGGATGCTGAGAGTGTCTGTCACAGTCCTCTAGAGACAGGAAAATAAGAAATTCGACGCACCATTCAGTAAATTCTAGTCAGAAAACAAAACAAGCCTTCAAGCAATAAAAAACAACCCCTCCCGCATTTTCAGGGCCTATTGTTTGCCAATAGCTTATGAAGTACTTTAGAGCCTTGGTACAACCAACCGAGTGGCTATCTGGTACTCAGAGAAAAAGATGAAATAGTAAAATAAAACAGAACTGTTCTGGACTGAAAAAATAAAGTAGAACAAACAAGGCAGGGTTTTTCCTTAAGTGTAAATTCTTTACGGTAACCCCAAGGAAAAGACATTTATTCACAGGCTGATCTTACCTTTGAGTCAAAAAAAAAAAAAAAGACAAAAATCGGAAAAATTTTAAACAATTTTGGTTCTTGTCAATTTGTGCCATTTCTACTGTCCCTTATGTCTTCTCTCCTAGCTGCAATCAATGAGAAGAGTGTGTGTGGAATGGCTCATTCCCACACTCTTTCAAGTGAGAGTTGTCTGTTTGGTTAGAAATAAAAAGTAATTTAAAAGGATAAGAACAAAACAAAACATTCCCTTTATTTACATCCTTAAAAGCTTGAACAATTGCAGTGGAAAAAAAGAAAAACCTTTCAGATTTCAGTTTTCAATTTTAAAAGTAGAATGTAAGAAACTACATTCTTGTGTGTGTGTATAGGCCAAACGTTGGCATTGGGTATATTCCTCCTTTGCTTGCTATAGAAAGTTTCTGGTAGCATCTTTAGTTTATTTAAACCCAGAGCTCACAGACACAAAATGACCAATCTAGCTAGCCAGCTCGCTCTATGACCTCCACTGCTCGGGCTGTGAGAGGACAGGATGCCAAGTGCATATGTCTTATACTGCTACTGGAGATTTGAACTACAGTCCTCCGGGCTCGTGTAGTAATCACTCCAACCACTCAGCCATCTCCTCAGACTCCAAAGACAGCAATTTTAGAAATGGATTACATAAATTATAATCTTTGCTTTCATAGCATGCAGAAATAACAGTTTGAAAACATACTAGTACATGTTTGCTGAGGCTCAAGTTAAGAACATATAAAAAGGAACCATTATAGAGATGTCTGAAACAGCTTCCTCTTCCAGCAGGTCTTAATTTAAAAGTCTACATCTGACTCTGGCTTTCCGTTTATTGGCACACAAACACCTGAAGACACATACGTGGTTTATTGTGCTGGTTAACTTCACATGTCAATTTGCCTAAGCACGGTATCCAGACACTGAGTCAAACACTAGGCCAGGTGTTTCTCTGAAGGCATTTGATTGGATCGTAGTCACAGTTAAACCAGAAGAACCTGAATAAGGTAAGATGCTCTCCACTGTGTAAATGGACCTCATCTAACCATTGAAGGGAAAAAAAAATTGACCTTTTCTGAGAGAAAAAATTCCAACAGATTTCCATCAGGCCACATGAAAGACACAGCAAGTAGAGAATAATGAATTATGCTTTGATTACTTGCTGTGATGGTTTGAATGAAAATGGTCCCATAGACACAGAGGAGAGGGGGCATTATCAGGAGGTATGGCCTTGGAGGAGGTGTGCTCTTGTTGGAAGAAGTGTGTCACTGGGGCTGAACTTTACAGTTTCAGAAGCTCAAGTCAGTCATTCTCTACCTGCAGTAGAACTCTCTGCTCCTTCTCCAGTACTATGTCTGCCTCCACACTGCTGTTTCCTGCTATGATGACCATAGACTAAGCTTCTAAACTATAAGCCAGCCCTAGTTAAATGCTTTTCTTTAGAAGAGTTGACATGGTCATGGCACTTGCTGTAAGCAGAGACAGTTCTTATGTTTCCCGGCAGCCCAGATCTGAATGATCACACAGACTCTATATTAATTACAACACTGCGTCTTTCTTTCTCTTTCTTTCTTTCTTTCTTTCTTTCTTTCTTTCTTTCTTTCTTTCTTTCTTTCTTTTTGAGACAGTTAGCTCTTACATCTTAAATTAATCCATTTCTATCAATCTGTGTATCACCACGAGGATATGGCCTACCATTAAGGTTCCAGTGGCATCTACATGTTGTCTCTTTGGCTCTGCCTACTCTCTCTACATATCTCTGTTCCTTCCTGGTTTTATTCTGCCCTACCATAGGCCAAACAAGCTTCTTTATTAATCGATGGTAATGAAACCTATTCACAGCATACATGAACTTGCCTTGAGAAGTGAAATAAAAACCATTATGTTCCAATAGAAGTTGTAGAGGGCAGGGAGCTCCTGTTAAGTTTAATAAAGGTACTAAAACAGCAAGCGCTTCTGAAATGTACAAAGCAGCAGGAAGAAGCACGCACGGGCTGAACATCCATCTAAGACCTCATATGTGCCAGGCAGCCTCACAGTGCCAACCTCCTGAGCTCTGTTCCCAGCCACCTCATGGAGATGAACTGGTATTCATCTGTATTCATTTCTTCTGGCTTCTCTTTGTCCCCTTAGCCCTCAATATTTCTCTAGGTATCTTTCATGATCCATGTGAATTTTAGATCAATGTATCTGATTCTGGGGAAAGAAACCTCTATTTTAACTAAAATCTTCTTAAACTCCCATATTATTTTGAGCAGAACTGACAATACAGTGTTACATTGGCACAAAGGACAGAATGTCTTAACATTTCTTCAAGATAATTGTTCATTTCAGAAATATTTTAACACTTTTATCACACTGTTTTGTACATTTCCCACATGATCAAGAATTTCATCTTTGACACTGTTCATGTAAATGAGATTCTCTTTCATCATGTCTTCTAATTTTCTAATATGTAAAAGGTATTAGTTTTAGATATTGTACTTTATAAATTTGTGAATTTCTATTTTGTTATTATGTTAGTATTGCTTTGGACCTGTCTACTCTGACAGGTTACTTGTGGTTCCAAAAGTTCATGCCATTCCAGGTGTCTCTCGTCTCTGTCACTGCTTTCCAAATGTTTCACTATGTGAGCTCTCAACTACTGCTCCAGAACCATGCATGCCTGTTGTCATGGTCCCTGCCACAGAGATCATGGACTTTAACTGTGCTCTGCTCTATAAGGAACATCACACACACACACACACACACACACACACACACACACACACACACACACACACACACACACACACCAAGGTGCAAAGATCACTGTGGAAGAGAGGAAATGAAAAAGTATAGAAAATGAGCTGGTGGGTGACTACAAGGAACAGGGCAGCTTCACATATGAACTCAAGGGAAAAAAAAGGAACCAATATATTTCACTGAAGAACACAAGCCAATAAAGTAGGAGGAAATTATCACTTTGAAAAAGCAGCTTTTTGTATCTTCTCTCACTAGAACAATGAATTGAATATGGATGGTGAAACTACTGAGAAAATCTATTGGGAAGAGGGCACTGACATCACCTAACAAATGCACAATAATTGAAACAGGGAGAGATCTGGTGTCTACCTCCTTCATCAAAGACTAGACTTAGCAACGCCAGTGGAATATCCTGACAACACATGACACTTGATAAGATGTGCAAAACTGATTATCACTCATAGTTTTGCCACAGGCTTTGCTTGAATGAAATTCAATGAAATAAATTTAAAACACTGATATTTTATAAGACAATTAGCCCAGCCTAGGTTAATTGAAATTGATACTAATATAACTAATACTAAAATAACATAACCACTAATAAAAATATGAATCTTGACTGGAAGCTGGATTATAGAGATTACTTAAGGCATTTCCGACATAATTAGGGATACCTGAATGTGAACATTTATTCTATAGTTTTACAAAGCCAGTAATACTTTTCATGTATGATAATGGTACTGTGGTTATATATTAAAATCCTTCTTTTCATTAGATGTGTGAAGTTTCCAGAAAGAAATGCAGATATCATAAATTTATAGCAATATTTTAGTTTTTGTCTCAGCATTTGAGTATCAACCACATGTCTATAATGACAAATACGTTAATTATGCAAGCATGAATAAATAGTTATTATAATATATATTTATATTTATATATTGACTGACTTGCTCAAAAGTAATATTTGGTGCTGGAGATATGGCTCAGTGTTTAAGATCCCTGACTGCTCTTCCAGATAACACAGGTTCAATTTCCAGAACCCACAAACTGTCTGTAACTCTAATTCCAGAAGATTCAATGACCCCTTCTGACCTCCATGGGCAATGCACACACATGGTACACATTCATACAGGAAAAACACTCATATATAAAATACAAAATAAAATGAAAAATTTCAAGTTATATTTATTGAAAAGTAGGAATTTTTACCAAACCAGAGGGATGAATTATTTATAACCCTCTCATTAGTTTTTGCTGTTTTATAATTAATAAAAACTATGTTTGTTGGCTCAGTGGTTGAGAACACTGGCTGTTCTTCCAGAGGACCTGATTCTTGGCACCCACACCATGGCTCACAAGCATCTGTAACTCCACCTCCAGGGAATCCAACACCCTCCTCTGGTCTCTGAAGGTATTAGGCACACATGTGGGAGGCATGTACATCCAAGCAAACCATCCATATAGACAAAATAAAAACAAAATAAATTCTATATTCTATTTTAGGGATAAATTATTCATATTACAATCAATATATCAATAACCTGATTTTGGAGACATGCTGTTTATATTCAAATACTGACAGGAATTTATGAGACATGTGAACTCAGTTGCTTGTCCACTCACAACTCTCAGAAGAGTTCTCAGCCTATGCCACTCTTAAAAGATCTGTTCCATTCTTTCTCAGACACTAATAAAATATTAAATTCACACCAGAGGTGTAGCATACACTTATAATCCCGGCACTCAGAAGTTTGAGGCAAGGAATTGCTGGACCCAAGAATAGCCTATGTTATACAGCATCTCTCTCTCTCTCTCTCTCTCTCTCTCTCTCTCTCTCTCTCTCTCTCTCTCTCTCTCTCTCTCTCACACACACACACACACACACACACACTACACTCTTGCCTTGGTTCTTGCTTGGAGAGATACTATTTTCTAGATAACACTTACTGTCTTTCTTTTGTCAAACTCTATTCAGATATCAGCTTTTTAAATGGAATGTTTTTTCACTAATCTATTTAAATAATAACTATAAGGCCAGTGAGAACTTACTGGGTAAAGGCATTTAATGCACAAACCTAGACTTGAGTTTAATCCCTGGAGCCCATACAGAGGTGGAAGGAGAGACCTGACTCTACAAAGCTTTCGACTGACTTCCTCCACGCCCCACAAACCCATACAATGATAAAGTTAAAAATAAATGAATAAATAAAGCGATTGTCCTTATACTGCATGTGATTCTATCCCTCCTATGGTTTGGATCTTAAATTTTCTCTACACACCATGTATTGGAAGCCTGATCAC
This sequence comes from Alexandromys fortis, assembly GCF_014885135.2. Classification (NCBI taxonomy): domain Eukaryota; kingdom Metazoa; phylum Chordata; class Mammalia; order Rodentia; family Cricetidae; genus Alexandromys; species Alexandromys fortis. Next base: position 3,791,550 of record NW_026067987.1, on the reverse strand, counting down.
TGGAAAAACTAAGATTGTTAGTGCTGTGCCCTGGAAGATCTTCCTGTTCTCTGTCTATCATCAAGTGAGCAGCTGTGCTAGGTCATCCACTCCCTGCCATGTTACTGTGCTTGTCATGGGCTCAGAAGCCAATGGGGACAATGTGTCACAGCCTCTGAAAACTGAGTCCAACTCCATCTCTACTCCTTATTTGACTATCTCAAAAATTTCATCATTTTAATGAAGAGCATATACGTTTTCTCTACATTACATGTCATTTCTTCTATGTTTATTTATTTATTCATTGTATTTTTCACTAGAAGGCTAAGATATATCCAACATTTATCTACATAGGATTAGCTAGAATACCAATGAAAGATTTGTAAATTTAGACTTTCAATGGATCTAGTGCTTCAGGCAGAAACACTACTGGGTCCTTACTTAACATATGATTTTGCATTTCAGATCTGAATATATAGAAATAAAATATCTTTATAACTAAAACAAAATAACTAAAACTAAGAGCAAAGTTTAAGCAAGCAAACAGTGAAGAAATGGTTTATTAGATTGATAAGATGGTGACAATTTTGGAAGATGGGAATCTAATTACACTATTTACAAATAATGGCAATAATAAAATTTAATTTCTAAAGAAAAATTATTAACTTTTAAGTATAACCATGATTTAGAAATTTCCCATGCCTTTAATTAAAGAGAAGTCAGATTTAAAAAAAATCCTATCAATTTTCCCTATAAAAGATGACTGATTCCTGGCTGGGAATCAGACCAACGTCTCACTCAGCCATCATCAGAGAAGGTTTCTCTAGCAGTAGATGAGAACTAACACAGAGAGCCACAACTGGACAGTGTGCAGAGAGAGAAACCTTGGAATACTCAATTCTAAATGGGCTGTTTCATCAAACCCTCCCCATTCAGGGATCAGGAAAGTATACAGAAGAGGAGAAAGAAAGACTGTGAGAGCCAGTGAGGATGGAGGACACCAAGGAAACAGTGTCTTTCTGATACAACAGGACTGTGCACATATGAACTCAGAGACCATAACGGATCCAAGCCAGACAGACTCTACTGAGAGGGGAAGTGGACACGGGCCTCCATTCCTAATGCAGAATGTATCTCCAACTGATTATTGCTTGCTAAGAAAAACTAATTTTTTCCAATGGAGTCTCACTGGTTATACAAACCACACTTAAGTGCAGGCCCCCTACCCAACAGTAGATGGCAAACACAAAATTAGCTTAATAATATTTTTGGAGATGTTTTATAATGTTTTATTTGTGAATGTTTTTTTATTTATTTGTCTTTTGTGGTTCTGATGTAACATTTTTTATGGGTTTTGTGTGTATGCTTATGTATGTATGTCTTGTATTTTTTCTCTGTCGGTTTGTTGCTTTGTTTTATTCTTTTTTCTTTTTAATTGATTTTTTTATATAAAGAAAGAGAGAAAGAAGACGGAGTTGGATGGGGGATGAAAAGGGTCTGGAAACTGATCAAAATATACATTTGAAAAAATTATTTTCAATAAAAAGTTCATTTATAATTCTTATAACTGCCTTTGTCACTAGCTTTTTAAATTGTTGTACTTTCAACTCTTTAAATACTTCCTTCAAAACACAGATTAAAAGACTAAGACAATATCTTCATAATGTCACTATCAAAGGCAGCGGAGCATGCCTTTAATCCCAGCGCTTAGGAGACAGAGACAGGCAGATCTCTGTGACTTTTAGGGCAGCTTGGTCTACAAGAGCTAGTTCCAGGAAAGGGTTCCAAAGCTACAGAGAAAAATCCTGTCTCAAACAAAACAAAACAAAACAAAACAAAACAAAACAAAAAACAANGAAAAATCCTGTCTCAAACAAAACAAAACAAAACAAAACAAAACAAAACAAAAAACAAAACAAAAAAAAAAAACAAAACAAAAAAAACAAAAAACAACCCCCCAAAAAGAAGCTCAGAGATTAAATGGCAAAAATGAGAAGCGCAATCCCTTCCTATTTTTCTCAAATTCAACAGCTATAACTATGCGGAGCTCAGTCTCAGTCAAAGGAAGGGCAAATACACAGAACAAGTACACACACACCTACAGTGTACCGACGTCTCCCGTCTACGACAACACGAATGCATCACTCACTCTCAGAACACTGCAGCACAGTCAGCAGCTCTAGTTCTACAAGTAGGGCAGCCACTGAAAGCCCACAGGACTTGGGAAACACTAGCTCTGCCAAAGGTCAGGGACAAAATTCAGAGTCTCGGGTCTGAACTACCATTTAGCAAATCCCTTGAGCACACAATACTGCTCTATTTTGCATACATAGCACAGATTTCTAAATGTGACCATGGAACTAAGAGCATTTTATAAAGTTATACATTTAATCATTTATTCTCTCCTGTGTCCTCACAGTGTGGTATGTCTATTCCTGTTAAACTCATGGCTGTCACAGCGCTATGACTTCTTTACCTGCTGGGCTCCCAGACTGGGAGAGCATGAGGACACACTTTCACGTTCTCCTTACCATGTGCTGGGCTGAGGCCCCGCACAGAGCAGGCCCTCATGAATTGCATGGACTGCTTTTTAAGTATAAGTATTCATTTTTAAAGCCAAAGAACTTTTATTAGAAGATTTCTGCCAAAAATAAAGTTTTCTAATTCTACTTTAAAAAGGGTTAAGAATCGTGCAAAAGTAATTTTTAAATTCACTAGTTATGAAAATATTGCTATGCACATTTTCTGAGAGAAAATTACACTGCAAAGACACACAGTCGCCTTCTTAGACGTCTGTAAGGCAAACCCTCCCACTATTCTAAAGCACTGACCAGTCACCCTGCGCAGTCATTTCTCACTTTCCCCATTGCTCAGCACCCTGGCTCGCAGCCTGGCAGGCAAGGTGCTGACTAAGAACAACACAAAGAGCCATTCTTTACATTTCATTCATTTTTTTCTCATTCAGGGAAACAGCTTCCTGAAAATGTATACTTAAAATTCTGGAAAATACAAATCAACATTGCCTTGATTTTGAGGTCTCTAGCCTTACCAGAAGGTCAGGCTCCTGGACCTGATTTCCACTGTTAGTTGATAACTTTCAGTACGTGATGGATATTCATTTCCAGAACACGTTACCAGTAAGTTTTATGATATCATAGATACTCACTACTCAACCCAAACTGAGTAAGCCACAAATGCAAAAGCATACACTTAAGTTCTTTAAGGGAAGCCTTGGGACTCTCAGTTCAGACCTTAGGTGGATGGTAACCTGAGGAAGAGTAACTGAGTGCTTAACGTAGACAGCTCTTTTCTTACCAGAGCTTGTAGCGCAGACATCTTAAGATGCTTTAAAAACCCAAGTTTATTTTGTTAGAGCTCTAATTAAGAATTACCTTGAGTCAGAGCAACTTACAAATGAAATAATAATTATTTTTAAGTCATATATTTTATTTTATCCCTTGTTAAGGAAGGAAGCATGAGGAACATGCTTACTTGGTTATAGAAATGCCTATTCTAAGTAAATTAGTAAGTAAAAATAATATTAAATATTATTTAAAAACTGTAGACTCCTAGAATGTTTGTGAGCAGCACTGGTGTGAGACGCAGGACTGCACTGGGACAAAAGAGAACTGAACTGTGGAGGAGTAGTCTGTTGAGAAATGTCAGGAACCAGGAATCATCCAGCATCAAAAAGTAAAGGGGAGGGACTTACGAGATAAGAGAAAAACCAAGAGTGTGGTGACCGGAAACCACGCACTAAGAAGTAACCAAATGTATCAGAAGCTGATGATGGGTCAAGTAAGATAAGGGAGCAGAACTGCCCACCCGGACCAGCGGCACCAGGGCCACTGCAGAACTTGAAAAGAACAGATAGAAAGTTCAAACTCTGAACAATGGAAATGACTAGAAACCTTTCCTAGAAACTTTCCATGGTGCGGGTGCTGCAGTTGGTATGAACGCCATCCTGTCTATCATAAAACCTATGAACATGGAGCCAGCATATCTAGCGGAAGTGGAACTCAAGGAAACCTGAGAATAGCAAAGACTCAAAGGTAAAACGTTTTTAAGGCAAATAGGCTGGCAGCCCTAAATAATGGGGGTGGGGGGGAAGGATGGGGGAATGGGGAGGAGTTGTCCAGCATTAGCCACAGACAGGGAGAAGAGGAATCAGTCTCCAGAACACTGGGAGGAGTGAAAACTTCGAGTAAAGACCCTGTCCCAGGGCTTCTCATTTTTGCAATTTTCTGACATTCTTTTCCTATTTATCTGAACTATACATTGTGCATTATTTGTCCTAGCCACAAATATAAAAACAAACCAGGGAGATTCCAGTTCTTCACACAATTGAAGAGATAAGCCATATTTCTAACTGCTCCTCCATCTGAAGATATGAGCAACAAATAAAGAAAAGCCACTGGCATGAAGTAAAACACAGAACACACATGCCAGCACAGATGACAACGGAGACCCGAACTTCGAAAGACTTAGGCAGATGTAATGATACCCGTAACACGTGACTAGTGGCCAAGTCATCCCAGACAGACGAGGGGGTAGCATGTTAACTGAGAGAGTTAAAACAAGGAAACTAGAGAACTCTGGGGGAGACCAATGACAGAAAGGAGGGAGGTGTCAAAGGTGAGTCCCGCCTTCACCAGGAAGAATGGCACTGTGGTCTCAGCCATGAGACCACTTTGGAAATCGCAGATACTTATCTGAGGACTGTACACTCAAGGCAACATGACATTCTGCTGCATCCATAGAAACCAATTAGCATATATATCTTGCTACACATTTGTAAGAATAAACATTTTGTGTCAGATTATATTTTATATTTATTTCAGTCACACACTGTTCAACTTTTTCTAATCTTTACAATTTTACATTTGAACTTTCTATAAAAAAGTGTTACAGACAGATAACTTCACAAATCTCTAGAATGAAAATGGAGAAAATTAAATATTTAACACACCAACTGGAAAGCTTTAGAAAAAGTGAATATCAAGAGTATCATTAAGGGAAATGGGAGGTGGTGGCGGGGAAGAGTCAGAAATCTTTAATAAATAAATAAAATTAAAAAAAAGATATGAATTCACACTTTGGTTGTTAGGGTTACATAGTTTTTATATTCAGTAGTAAATTAGACCTTATTTAAAGTTTTCCTACAGCTTAAAATTTCCATTTGCATGCTTTTATTTTCCATTGGCAATTAGTATACCAACTGTGCAAATACTGCAATATGAAGGCTCCTGAACAGAAAATCCAAACAAACAAACAAACAACATAGCAGCACACAATGAAGTGACTAAGAAGTAAGAGTTGAGTAAGTTTCTTATTTTGAACAGATGGGGGCAAGGCTGAAAGTTGTAAGGCTTAAACCATATGGACTCTATAAAAATTGAATAAAAATGATTTTCTCAGAACATAAATGTCTAGGAAACAGTGGGCAGACACAAGCTCATTTGAATCTTCTGACTTAAATGAGAAAAGTTTGAATTCATATTCTCCCTCCTAAATTAGGAGGAATTTAATGCTCCATGGGATAGTCATGACAAATGCATGTCCCTGGGCATGGCAATCATCCGTGAATGTTGACAATAATGTTTTTAAAAATAAGAAATTACATGTAGCATATATTTTAAACTATCAACAGTGTTAGAAACAATCCAATTGTAATATCATCAATCAATCACTATTATAAATGGAGGCTAAATTAATAGTAGATTAATACCAATCACTGGATACTTAAGAGCAATGCTCTTCTGGGGAGTGAAATAGTAACCCACACCTTTAATGCAGATATCAAACACAAGGTTCACAGGTTCCAAATACAAAGACAAACTCTAATAAATGAAGTCTCTGTTTTGAAGAAGGGAATATAAATAATGATGCGTCAGAGGACAAGTCCAAGCAATTAAGGTCTGGCCAGTGATTAGAAAAATTCAGATATGAAATGTGTCCCATCCTCAGACGCTGGGGTTGACTGGTGATTAGAGGGTAAAGAATGGCATGGACATTAGCTTTGGAAGGAAGTCTGGACCTCTGGTGGATTCGAGGGATGGCTTCAGAATTTACATCATTACATATTCATCCTGGCTTTACTTTTATAACTTTAAAAATTATGCTAGTTACGGAATAAGCTACTATTGTTGGATGAATGCTAGAAAATTAAAGTAGTATGCTCTACATTGGGTTGCTCAGTCATTTTACAAGTGATTTCACACTGCATGTTTCCATATTAGATCTCGAAATTCTTCATGAAAAAGCAGGAAAATGAGGCATGACAGCGTCCACTTCATATATGGAAATCGTGACAGATCCTCTCCACTCGTCAGCTTTAAAGCTCCTCTCTCTTTAATATGTACTAACTCTTAAAACACTCAGTTCAGCAATCACTGAATATTTCAATTCTCTCTTGCTTTGACCTGGGCCCTAAGTCCGACTTAGGTGTTTCCTGAACTACACTCATTTGCTTTCTTGTCGGTTTCTGACAACAACAGTAAGGACAAAACCTGCTGATTCTTTGAAGGCAAGGTCTTAAAAAAATTGATTTTAAGGTGTGGGGAATCAAACTCAGAACCTGAAGCACACTGGCCACGCACTGTCAACTATGGCTCCTCCCAGCTTTTTAAGTTCTTACTCTCACCAGTCAGCACCAGCATACTGTTTGGCCATGTGACCGCTCTTTAGAAGAAGGTAAAATAGTTAGGTGACTTGCTGAGCAACAACGTCAGAACAGTTTATTAGGCCAAGTCTTAAATAAGATTTCCTCTGTTACTTTAGCTGGAATGCAAATTACACGATTTCAAAATGAGGAAGGGGAAACCTTGGATAACCTCATGTTTTTTAATCTCTAACTATTTTGTGTATTTCAAAGTCAAAAATATTTTTATGACCCTGGCAATACTCTGAAGTAGGAAATTTAGGTGCATCTAGCTGGAGAGGGATGAATATGCTGAATTCTAAAAAGTGATTTTTTAAAAAAAAAATAAAGTCTTTCTTTCAAAAACTACATATTAAAAAGCACTCTGCTTCTTTTTTTTAATAACATAAAGTACAGTTCAAGATACCTGCTTACAGAAAAATCAGTTAATTCTGTAAATTATCTTTAGTCTATGAGAATTAATTAATTCTTTCCATTTATCTCACCACTGAATTGAAATTCTGGAATTTTGAAAAGTTTGAAATCAGAATTCAATAGACACTCGTTTCAATGGGCAGTTTGAAGTCCATTAGGTAACACTGGCAGAGTGCTCTGCCAGCTCTGATGGGCTGAGAACACTCTTTGAAGCTTAATTTACTTTCTTTAAAATGGAAACCCCCTCAACATCAGCTGTGTTTACTGAGTCATTCTAGCTTCTATTTTTTGCCAAAATGTATTTTTCCTTTGAAATGCAAGAATCATCATGTTTCCAGGTTAGATGTAATCCAAACCCAAGTTTATAATTAAAAAGATATGAAGATTAAATGAATAAAGTTACTTTATCTTGCTTGACTTATCTATTTAATCTGAATTACATTTAATTTAGAGAAATGATATGAAAAATACACTGAATACATAAAATAGTCTCTTTGAACAATAACTTGTAGAGATGATACAAACACTGCACTGCCAGCAACTAAATTTTTTCATATTTTCTCCCTATCTATTCTTAGCAGTGATTGAATATATTATTAACTAATTATTATTATTAACAGTGATTGGGCATATTATTAACTAAGCCACACTTAGGATCTTGCTCTGTGGTCCAGGTTTGCCTTGAAGTTGTAGGCTCGGGTCTTCTTCCTGCCTCAAACTTCTGAGTGTATGTACTTCCATGCCTAGTGTCATATTTTAAAATCTAGCTCAACAGTAAAGACTTGCCAAGGTGGTTGAATGGGACCTAAATGTCTCTCCAGAGAGCCTCTTTATTTCACTAGAGATCAAATGCCACACTACACTAGAACCCAGGCTTAAAAAAAACTCTAATAAATGGCAAGCACAATTCTATTTAAAGGTCAAAGGAAATGTGAATTACTTAATAATTGAGAATTAATATATCACCTCAGTCTCAAAAACCACACTTTCCCAAAAAGTACTATTTAAGTTCCTATTTTTCTAGAAAACCTGGCAAAGTGACTATCTGCTACTGGCAGAGAAGTAGCTAGAAGCACAGCCTCCCTGAGGCCCTTGAACAAGGAGACTCCTCGCCCTCTCGAACTCGTGCCCTCCTTAGGGACTGGCAGCCCGAATGGTGAGAATGAGGCACTGAGTTAGATGGAGCTGCTACCAGCTGCATGACTCATGGCAAGTCAGTCCCCCCACTTCTCAGATTCACTGTATGTTCACCGAATGATAGGTTCAAGCTCTTGGAAGATTTAAATGATTTTACTCAGTATGATTCATGTTTAGCTTCTATAGAATTGTGTTGTAGAGTAAATGAAAATACATATAACATTTTAAATGGTTCTGTAAAGACAAGGTGCTATTAGTTTGTATTTCTTTATTATATTAAAAATGTATGGAAGCCATTTTGATTTTCCAATTTAGTGGCATATAGGCTTTAGAAGTATGTCCTTCTGATTCTCTGGATTTCATCAGTGTCTGTTGTAATGTTCCCCTTTCATCTCTAATTCTATTAGTCTGCACCATCTCCCTTCGTCTTTTAGTTAAACTGGCTAAGGGTTTCTCAATCTTAATGATTTTCTCAAAGAACTAATAATTTTATCAATTATTTATATTGTTTTTGATATTGTTGTGTCTATTTTATTGATTTCATCCCTGAGTTTGAGTATTTCTTGTAATCTTCTTTTGGGCATTATTTCTTCTTTTTGTTCTAGAACATTCAGGTGTGCTGTTAGCTTACAATTCTGAGAGCTCTCCAATTTCTGAAAACACTTTTGAGATATAGTATAACTTGCTCACTATATCATAAAGCATTTACATGAGCTGTAACCTGTAATTTCACCTAAAATGTAAGAATTAGAATTCCATTTAAAAAAAATTCCTTAATAAAGATATAGTTCAAATTTTAAGAAAGTTGACTTATTTATTATTTCATTATTAGGGGTTTGGAGACATATCTCAATGAACAATACCTAAAGTAGGTATTTCATGGGAGCCCCTTCCCACTTTAGCTTGTCTCTCACATAAGTTTTTAAAACATAGTTTATCTCATAGCATGAGATATACTTTTCATAGTCATGCCTTGGGTAACTTAGTCTCTATGGAAAATTGAAAGTGAATTCCTGGTTTAGTATAGTTTAACCACAATCTGTCTTTGCCACAGGCAACTGTGCAGGGGGCGGAGCTCTGCACCGTGAAGACATGATGTCAGCAGTAGGGCTGGAGGTCAGGCAGCAGAGGTGGGCCTGGATGTGCAGTCCCAGAGCCTCATAACTGCTCTGGGCTATTGCTTTCCAGCGACACCGTTTTCAAACCTGCGCTTTTAGAATTTACCACACGAGCTTAATTTGCTACAAACTCAGTTATCTCCGCAAGCACAGCATCTGTTTCTTGAAAGCAGGAACTGTAATACTACACATCTTTGAAAGGCTACAACAAAGAACCATTCACAACGATTTCAGAACAAAGTGTTTCATAAAGTTTGAGGATTATAAGCCATTTAAGAAAGAAATGCTTACTTTTCTAGCAGTCTCAATTTCCTAGAACTTGCTTTGAATAAATAAGGTTAACATAAACTCACTTCAGAGTATAAACTCTAGCATGCAAACACTTTTCTACATAGTCTACTGTGCAAAGTCCATTTCCATTAGTGTTAGTGGGCCATCCATTATTGCTCTGGACTAAAGATTTCTCCAGTACTAAACACTGTAGGGCCTGCGCATTTCATCTGGGCTTTCAGTGAAGGTTTATATCCCAGTGTGTGTGTGTGTGTGTGTGTGTGTGTGTGTGTGTGTGTGTGTATAATATGCATATATATAAATAGATTTCAAGATTTATTTTATTTTTAGTCATGTGTGACCATATATGTGTATATATGGGTATGAGCTCCTTTGAGTACAGGGACTTGTGGAGTCCAGAAGAGAGCTTTGGAGCCCTGGCAGTAGAGTTCCAGGCTGCTTGTCAGAGAAAATTGAACTCAGGTTCTTTGCAAAACAAATATTCATTCTTAAGCACCAAGTCACCTCTCCAATCCCTAAGATTTCTATTTTTATATATTATATGCACATTATTTGTTTTGGTGTTTCTATATTTCATATCCTAACATACTTGTATAATTAAGAACACTTATTTAGCCACATTTAAAACTTATTTGAACAATAGACAAGTAGTAAATTTTTTTCTAAAATATTTTTATCAATTCTTTAAGAATGACATACAATGCATTTTGAACCTATTCACTACAATTCCTCCCAATCTCCTGCTAGACATACCCTAGAATTACAGAATTTTCTGATAGAAACCAATGCCTCAATTTTCTACAGGGTTGAGAAAACTGAATCCTAAAGACATTGCTCAAGACTCTATAGTCAATTACAACTGGGGCTAGAGCTGAACACCAGTTCATCTGGCGGTGAGTGACGATTTCTTCCACAAAGACTAACTTGTTTGTTTGTTTTCTGAGACAGGGTTTCTCTGTGTGTAGCCCTGAATGTCCTGGAACTCACGCGGTAGTCCAGACTAGCCTTCAACTCAAGGGATCCCAAGAACTGGGATGCCCAGCTAGTAGTCATTTTACCACTGATCATATATTTTATCTTATATATAATATATACAAACTTTCTAGGAAGGTTATGACTTGAAATGAGGTCAAGCATATTAGTGACCAAAACAAAGTCAGGCACAGCCACATTACCTGTATCCTACAGCTCACTGGCAATGCCTCTGAGATAGTACACCTCGGAATAGATATTCATGATACAAATATGCAAACTCACAGAACCCACTGCTATGAAAGTCTAAGGCAAATGGAATGACTCCCACCTAAGCTGAAGTTTGCACGAGCCCCTTCGTCAGACCCAGCTGTTTCTCCATTCTGAATCTTTAGATTATCTGCTTCTGTGACAATCACTCTTCCTACTACTAGAGCCTTCCCATCTGTCCTTTCGGTTCTTTCCCTCCACAGAACAGGAACGTGTTCATGTTATCTATACCTTATTGGCTGGCAGGCATAAAAAGATAATATAGTAATGCATCCAGATACTCAACATCTATGCCTTTGAGACCAAGTTTCTTCCCAGAAAAACAAAACAAAACAAAACAAAAATACTGACTCGGCAGAAAAACGGTAGGAACTGATGGACTATCCTTTCTAGTCATTAAAAAGATAACCTCTAACTCAAGTCAAATATTCCTGTGCAGTATATGGAATAAATGTGTGATGGGTACACCACATGGTACACTTTCCATACTATATAACAGTGATATGTATTACTGTTATAAATTCTGGTGGATATCTGGAACATTAGAAATTAACCTCCTAAGATGTGGGACAACTTAGTTATTATAATGCTTTAAAATTAGGATTTTAAGTATTTTTAAACTTGGCTCACAAGCATGTTTATGATGTAGATGTCAAATTTATATAGTACTTTACACTTACAAAACGTTTTTTTGTCAACTCAACTTAAGAGTTACCATTTTCAGTTTTGTAATAAAAATTCTAAGACAGGTGTAATAATAGTTACAACAAGGATTATATGTAAAATTTCTAAATATATAATATAAATATAATAAAAACAATAAAAACTGAGAAAGATGATTTCTAAATCTAAGCATTTCCTCATTCAAGTATATAATTTATATAGAGATTAGCATAACTTCTATAATGATAAATTCTAAATGTTTTCACAGAAGAAAAGTGATATGGTTCCCAAGTTTCTGGGTAAGTTAAGTTCAACTATTCAAGTTTAAAATATTTATATTAGTCTCTTCATCACAGATAAGTATTTTGTGATTTTCAGTTCTTGATTAAATAATTTGGTAGTAGGAAGAATATTGTAATTTACAAACAGTTAAAAATAAAATTATCTATAAGCCATAGTTCTTTTATTCAACTGAAAAACTCAATCAGATTTAATATTGTATACATGTAAATATTGTTTGACATGATCTCCTTAACAGTATATAAGCTCAAGGTAATTAATGGTAATATTGCCAGTTCTGAACTTTACAATCATTTCTATTTTAGGAAATAAAAATTTTTTTATGAAATAAAGCAAGCGAGAGAGAGAGAGAGAGAGAGAGAGAGAGAGAGAGAGAGAGAGAGAGAGATCCTAGGAGAGCATCTCTTTTGTCAAGTGTAAGAATTGACTATTAGATTGCACAAGTGTTATTTCTGAATAGAAATAAGTACATTCATTAGAAAATGGCATTGAACATTTAAACAAATATGCAAAGCTGGAAAGCTGCTCACCGGTTTGAGGGAATCCAAACTGATGAATAATCTCATCAGTGGTTAGCACAAACGACTGTTTCACCCTCTGCTTCTTTGTAGGGCCTGGTGGTGGTGAAGTCATTGAGAGATTTTTGTTGACCTGTAATAGGAAAGAGAAATCAGAAAGCACCTTAGATTTCCTGGGTTACGGATGCAAAAACTAGATGAGAAAGATTTGCTTAGTATCCAAAACAGGACATGCAATAGATGGAAGGGAATGCTAGTGACTTGGATGGTTGGTTTTTAGAGTTGGGAGACAGGACAAGTTTTATTAATGAGGGAAGATGATGGCTCAAAATAATTTACCTTTCTAATCTACTTATTCTGGAATTGACACTATGCAATAATTTAAAATACAGGAAGCTTAAGTTTCAAAGAAATACAAATATAAAAGCAAATCCTTGATTGTTTTTAAATAAGAAAGTTCAAATGTTTTCTACTCACATTTTTCTAGTATTTTAGTGAAATAGCAGAGAAGTCCCTTTTTCAAATGGAACAGAGAACACCTGTGCTATTCATGTTTCTAGGTATAGATATAATACACTACACTCTAACTTCATGAAAAAGCTTCTATGGCATAAAAAACTTTTTGTTCAAGACTAAACACAGAATGATTGATTAAAAATGACAATCAAAGTTTCCACAAGTAAATATAATATCCTACAACATGTAAAACCTACCATGATTGTTCTGAGTATAACAGTTCCAAGAAATTAAATGTATAACAAGTGCATTTTCATCTGAATAGTTCACTAAAATAGTTAAAAAGTTTATTAGCAAATTTATCTTAGAATATAACTAATTTGAGGAAAAAAATCTAATCTTGTTCATTATGAAAACCTCATTTAATATTTTTTAAAAATCATAAAATGTGATCACCTTTAAAAAATTGAGATAGCTTAAGTTTTAAAATTCACTTCAAATTCACATAATCTTTGAATTAACAAAATACAAAGATAACATTGCTATGTAAAAATGTCTTTATTTTTATTTTATTTACATTTCTTTAAAGAATCAAAACCATACAGAACTTCATTAGGATTTTCATTGCATTAATGTTTAAAAATGATGTGTTCTACTTAGGCTAATGTTGGGCTATGGTTTACACACACACACACACACACACACACACACACACACACACACACTTTATCTGTCTCATAGATCATACTGGAGGAAACTTAATTAAGACCATACAGCAATACAGCTCTAGAAAACCAAAATCGTTCTGTTATCTCATAAAGCATTAAAAGTAATAACTTTTCCTGTGTGACCATGGGGATCACATCAGGACTCTGCACATGCTCGGCAAGTGCCCCACCCAGAGCTATGTTCCCAGCCACGATAATTAGAAGGAGTCAAAACCACATCAGTGTTAAGTGACTGCCAAATGGAAAAATTCTCAGGCTCCATTAATAAGCTCTGGCTAAAGTTAATATACTCTAACTATATGCTACTAAATAACAAAAAAAACCTTTGAGATTCATCAATCATCTATAAATGGAGATTTCAATAAAAGTTATATATGTGCTTTAATAAGAATGTGCCATTAAACTTGACATGGAATTGTAATATTCTACTTACATGTTAACTATCAAGTACTAGGCAATACAGTAAATAGGTTAAGCAGTGCTGGTGGTATTGTGCAATGGCAGAGCTTCGTCTGTGTTATAAAAAATCCACTACTTCTCTCTGTGAAAATAAACTATAAAGTGTGATACAAACATAGTACTGAATACATATTAGGTATTAGTATCATCCATCAGATAATCAGGAAAAAATCTAATGTAGATGATGCAGTAAGTAATTGTTTCCGAATTCTCTGCTTTTAGTGAAAGTTATACATATGAAAAGACATTTATCACTTAACTAATTAACCTCTTGTTAGAGCCACTTGTTAGTTTTCCTTTTGCATTCTTGGAACTCCTTTTCAGACATGTTAAACAGTGTATCTGAAGTGCGGTATAAATGAACAGGTGTATCCTAGGGTTGTAATTACATAATTCTAAGTCTATATCTATGCCATGGATATGGATATACACATAATGTGTCTTTCACAATCTTCCTCTTTGGCGTTTCATCTGTGCTAAAACAAAAATGAATAGCATAAAGTTACAACAGGATGTTAAATGCCTTTGCTCAAACAAGAAGCTTCAACACACTTTAAAATGCATTAATGTTGTGTGTGGGGGGCACAATAATTATATGTTTTCCCTAAGCAATTTTTATGATTCTGATCTTTCCTGACATCTTTTTTTGGATACCACTCAAATGTTAATAAAGTGATGAGTACCAACATTATAGAGCAGGTAGCTCAATTTAAAAGATTTGAGATAGCAATCAATTATTATTAGTGGGGATTTGAAATTAGAAGTCAAAAGATTTTCAAAGTGGTCTGACATATATTTAGAATTTCATTTAGAGGAAGAAAAATAATAATAACCATTAACTAGAGTGGAGCAACACCTGCTTCTGAAATCTATGCTGGGGAAGATTGCTCCATAGCTTCACAGCAACAGAAAGGTTAGCTAAGACAGGCTGCCCTATACCAATCGACCCTCTTTTCACAACACAGTTTTCGGCTTGCTTCATGCAAAACCACAGTTTGCCCAAGTCAGTTTAATGCCTCCATACTGGAGAAACCTAAAGGCACAAAATTTGAGTACAATTTATAATAAGGAAAAGTAAAAAAATACCTAGATCTTCTGCCAAGTTAGTTACAAAACTGTTTTTCCCGTTCTTTCAGGTATAAGCAGCTTCATACAAAACATGCAAGCACTCATTTTTCAGTAGTGGGTTAATCCTTGTTAAAAACCATACTGCTCCAACATAAAGCTGAACACAAAAGGTTAATCACACTAATAACTAGTTTCTCTTTTAGTATTTAAAACTTAAACCCCTTCCATGCAGATTTACAAGTCTAATCACACCAGCCAATTTTAGATCATCTGCTACTTTACCAGAACTAGAAATTTGTGAATTTTCAACCTCCAGTGATTTTTTTAAAAACTGGCTTAGAATTAAAACTGAAAACACATTGATGCTATCTTGTTAAAGGTCCACAAATTCATGTCTTTCCCAGACAGCTGCCGTTTTCTACCTCAGAACTTACTTTCTAAGAGTAACTATGTTGCTTTGGCTTGCAGGATAGTGAAATGGACAAAAGGAGGAGTTATAATCTCCAGACTCAGGTGCTTTCTTTATAACCCAGGACAGAGGAGTGCAAAAGAGTTGTAATGAACTGCATGGGAAGTTTACAATCGTCAGTGCAGGAAATCCTTACTCTCTCTCCCTACTCTCAAATCAGTTGATTATACTATCCAAGCAGGAGCTCGGTGTGAAGCAGTCACTGAGAATCTCCCTTCTATAATCTAGTTGTTTGAGCCTGTAACAGATACCAAGGAATCGTGGTTCATAGATTACATGAAGTTCAAAATTAAAGTCAGTCTAGCTCAAGCCACTAATACAGCAATATGCCTCCAAGTATGGCCACCTACCTAAAGACTCTTGGTTTCGCTAAGCCTTTACCTCTTTCCTCTCTTGGGACACTGCCCTTCCTCACAGAAAAACTTCATCACAAATGGCCTGAGTTCCTTACTTCTAAATCTACGAAACACTACACCTCTTGAACCTGCTCTACTTTCTTCTTTCAGTGAGGGAGAAGGGGCGCTTCTGCTCAAGGCAACTCCATCTTCAAGTTCTCACAGGAGTCAGT
The DNA here is from genome assembly GCF_014885135.2 of Alexandromys fortis. NCBI lineage: Eukaryota > Metazoa > Chordata > Mammalia > Rodentia > Cricetidae > Alexandromys > Alexandromys fortis. The sequence goes on along the minus strand of NW_026067987.1, from coordinate 3,775,479 downwards.
AACTAGGCTCTTCCAAAGTCTGCGAAGAAACTCTACAGAGTCCTGTCTGCTTAGGACAAAAGAACAGTAAACCAACAAAAGCTTTCCCTCTACCTCAGGAACTCCCATAGGCTTCATTAAAAGAAAAGTTTTCTGAAAAGCAGCACAGAAGCAATACCTCAGCTGATTTCAACTGCGCTCGTCTCCACAGCTAAAAGCGTCTCGCCCTTTCCTGCCATTGCTCATGTTTGCCCATTCGGTCACAATGGTGTTTGCTGGATGCGTCCACTCCTTCCCGCATATCACCTCACTTCATGGAGGTCCCCCAGGTAGGAACATCTATAGCATCACTTCCTGTGCTCTCTAATTGTGTTGCTGAAATCTATGAAAACCTACGTATAGAGGTGACCTAGCCTCTCCCTAGGGGCACTGCCACCCTCCCTTAGTGGACCGGGCAGGAATTCTTGACTCATGCCAGACTGCTCCTCACCTGCACATAGAGACCACCAACTACATAGCAGGTCCTCCACCTCAGCCAGCCCCTCCACGCACCTCCAAGCAATGAAGATTAACTGGTTCTTATCTAGTTTCCAAATGTCAGGAAGAGATTATATTTTTAAAAGTATTTTAAAACATTTGCAAATAACTGAACTTAACTCTTGAAACACTATTCTAATCAAACCAACTGTATCTTCTTTATGATGAAAATATACAAGTAGATGTATACAGAGAATATTTTTAAAATTTTAGACATGGTCTCAGAGTCCAGGTCTTGAATTTAATATGTAGGTGAATCAGGATTGAACTCGTGATTCTTAGGCCTCTACTGCTTGAGTCACCACTAAACTCAGAATACATAAAATATATCTCATATGTATGTAACATTTGATATATATTATATATAATAAACTCAGCATATAGTTATATTCTCTGAAATTTCTATCATTTAAAAATTTTTAGAAACATGTTTTTGGTAAATAGTACATTTCAAGATAGTTCTGACTAAAATACAATCCCTTTACAGCATTCTGTGTGTGTGTGTGTGTGTGTGTGTGTGTGTGTGTGTGTGTACAGGTTCATGAGGGTGAGTATGCACGCTTGTGCAGAGGTATCTGCAAATGACAGAGAGCAAGGATAGAAGTTAGGTGTCTTTCTTAGTTAATGTCCACCTTATGTTTTGAGCCAGGGTTCTTTACCGAGCCCATGAGCTCAGCTTCCCCGCCTGTCCCAGCCTCCCCAGTGCCTGGCATTTTCACAGATGCAGCACTCACTGCTCATCAGACTTCTATGGCAGGCATGTTACTGAATGAGTCACCGCCCTAGCCCTTTTAATTTTTGTTCCATATTCATGTACTAACCACAATCTATGGCCACAACACCCTTAACGTGCCCAATCTTATCACATATTAACCATAACAAATAAATTAAACTTGACTGCATTTTTATTAATATAGGATAAGAGATGATACTATTTTTTGAAAAGATGAAGTTCCCTGGTGTCAAGATGCTTACAGAGGAATGTGGAGAGGCAGATATGCAAGAAATAGTTGTGGTAACAATATTATAAAAACTTAGTATTTATGTTAGTATCATTAATAGGTTAGTAAAAGGAGAAAAAAGTAAAATTCTTTTGAAGTAACTTATGATCTAATATTAGAAAAAGACAGACAGAAATAATTACATACAAAGGCAGAATAAACGTGTATATATAAAATAAGCCAGCTATGAACAAATATGTCTGAGAGTATGGAAAGGTCAGTTTCTTGTGAATATTTGTTTATACTGTGTGAATATGAGAAATCACAAACAATACTTACTGGAAAAAGAGTCAGGCAAAAGCGCTACTGATATATTTTCATGCAGTTTGGAGGAAAGGAAAGCACAAGGCAATTTGTAAATTATAAATCACTATGAAGAAATTCTTGGGCTATCTTAATTCAAAAGAGCCTAACCTGACCTGCCACCCACATGGGAAGCAATCGGATGTGACTTCTCATCTCCCCATTGGCAAATCTGCACCTGTGCATCCACCTAGCTTTACCTGCCATTTAGGAAAAGAAAATTCCCTTCTCTTAAAGCCGTGTGAGAACTTGTGCTTCTACTCCCCCCCCCCCACTCTTTAAAGAACTCCATTAGTTACCACCTCCATGGCACATTATCAATGGCTAAATCACCACCGAGTTGTTCACAAAGCAAAGAAACACACTTCAGCATCCATCAAATGTCCCAAATGGTTCCTACCGAGCTGCTCCCAAGCATGACACACACTTTGGAAAGACTGGCCCGCCTTTGCGATCTGGCATTTTTTTTTCTGTTCCATTTCCAGCCCATTATTAATGTGTTTTTGTGGCCATTTAAGGAAAGTAACCAGAGCCATTATCTTTCCAAATACAAAGGCCATCTCTCTTCTCTCTTTACCATGTGTCTTCACAGCACACAGCACCTAAATATTCTTCTTTCTGAAATGCTTCTCCTCAAAATCCCCTTGACTTGCCTTCTCAGGAACCATGGCCTCACCTATGCTGTCTCTATAGGAGTCCTTGTCTGATTTCATAGCCTTTTAAAAAGAGCTTTGGTCCTTCCCCTCCTGAACACAAGATTCACATAGCTGTTATCCACTTCAGTCATCCTTGCGCCCGAGACTCTACTTCTAACTCCCGTTTCTTTTGCTCCAGCACTCTTCACCTAACTAAAAGCCACCAGCAGCATCTACACCATTGCTGAAAGGCCCAAACAGAAGACGCCCCTCATTTCTTTTACCACACTGGATGTATCTGAAGACCTAGCTTCAAAATATATGACTCCAAACAATAAACTTAACATTATCTTCCCTGTTCACTATTTGCAACTTCATGCTGTTAGTATAGGTCTCCCCTGCATTTCTTCTTTCTAGAAACAGTGTGACTATCTGCTGATCATTGTGCTTGCAAGACCTCATTCCACTACATCAGTTCTCCATTCACCCTGGACTGTTTCTCCAATACAGTACGTTAACTCCACCCTGCTGAGAGAATTCTTTAAAAGGATGCCCAATCTACTCCTTTTTACCTTTCTAGGCCTGTCATAAAGCCTCGCTTGCCTTTGGCCATTCACTACCCAGTTAAGCAAAGTAATAATTTCTGATCCTTAAATAGCCCAGTGTCCTTATTCCTAGTTGAGGATTTTAGGTTTTTGTTAAATGTTTCTCTTTGGGAAATCTTCCTCAATCCTCCTCTAGAGAACAGGCCCTACCCCTTCAGCCATTCTCCATTTGAAAAGTTTATTTTGTTCACTATCAGTTATTATCTGAAATTACTTCATTCCGTTTGCCTTCGTACACACACACACACGTTTTTGTTAATGTTACATCCCAAGCACCTTGAAAAATATTGGTAAACACTAAAATACTTGTATAAAGATCTGAGAAAGTGCTGGGTGATGGTGGCATATGCCTTTAATCTTAGCAACAGGGAGGCAGACGAAGGTCAGTCTCTGAGTTTAAGGCCAGCCTGGTCTACTGAGTGAGTTCCAGGACAATCAGGGGCACACAGAGAAACCCTGTCTCTTAACAAAACAAAACTCCAACAACAACAAAAAACAAAAAAATGTAGAAAGCAATTTTGAGCGTTCAAAATTTTAATCATCAGACTGAGATTTGAAAAGAAGGAGACACTTTTATTAAGCACGTGGTGAAAGCTTACGCAGTACGGACGTATAAGAGAAAGCATAAACGCGCTCTGCTGCTGAGAGTAGTGACCAGTGACAAGGGCAACAAGAGCACACAGTGGGGCCAGGAGTGGTCCTTAAAATAAGTGGCACTAACACAACTGGGAAGCTATGCAGCATATAAAAATTAATTAAAAATAACCACATATCCAAATGTAATAACTAAAACTACAAAAATCCAAGAAAACAACAAAGAAGTAAATATAAAAGACATAGAACCAGGTAATAAGATTTTGTATATGATACAAAAAAGATGGACAAAAGAAAGAAGATAAACTAAACTTCACAACAACTAAAACATTTTTTTCTTTTCAAAGGGTGGGAAGAACATACAAGCGGCATTAAACATTTGTAGAAATTATATCTGAAAGACAGTTGCCATTATATATGTCTCCATGTATGTGTGTATGTGTGTGTATATATATCATGTATGAAGCACTATTAGAAGTAAATAATAAAAAGACAAAAAAATAAATGGGCAAATAATTTCAACAAACATTTCAGAAAAAAACATGCCTAAAATGTTCAGTGTCATTAGCATCAGGAAAAGGCAAGTCAAAAATCACATCATTAATATCATGCCTCATACTCTCTTAGAGCAAGGAAAATGAAAAGAATGCAAAGAATTTAAGTATTGGTGAAGATGAGGGGAGACTAGAGCCCTCATACCTTTCCTTGTCAGGTTCTAAAACTATTTATCCATTTTGGAAATGAGTTTGAGAATTCTTCAGAATGTTAAAAATAGTTATTATGTGATCCAAAAAAACTATACACTCCCAAATCAAATCCCAGAGAAATAAAAACACAGGTTGACAACAAAATTTTTTCATACAAACACATGGCCATAGCAGCATAGTCTTAAAGCTAAAATGTAGAAACAAGCCGAATGCTGATGAACTGATGAGCAGGTGAGAAAATGCAACATATACATATTTGGCAAAAAAAAAAAAAAGTACCGCAAATGCACTGTATAAATGGGGATGTCTTGTGCTCGTAAGTAAAGAAGCCAGGAAGTACTAAAGCCACGTATGGTGGCTCATGTCTCTAACCTAAGCACTTTGGAGACTGGGAGAAGAGGATCACAGTGAGCTTGAGGCCTGTCTAGGGGACATAGTGAACATCAGGGCAGCGTGGATTCCAGAGCTGAATTCTGTATAAAAACAAAATGGAAGTCTCAACTCCTAACCACAAAGACAACATATTATATGATTTCACTGAAGTGAAGTTTCCAATGTGCAGAAACTGCAGCAGCACTTTGTTACCATGAGTCAATATGGATACATGTTATGCTATAAATTGGAAAGGGCTGCTAACAGGCATTAGGTGTCTTTGGAGGAGGACTCACATAATGCTGAATATAATTAAAAGCAGTGAACTCACACCCCTTTTGAAATTTATTATGATTTTGTATTATCATGTATAATGTATATAGGCACACATGTACCACAGTGTGCATGCAGAGGTTAGAGGACAGCTTTTCAGAGTTAGTTCTTTACATGGGTCCTGGGGAACAAACTCAGGTCCTCAGACTTTTGTGGCCTGTGCCTTTATCCCCTGAGCCACCTTGCTTCTTCCATCTTGTTATGCCATGTTCAGTTGGTATCCCTGGGAGGTCTGCTCTTTTCTGAAGGAAAACAGGAAGAGTATATCTGGGGGAGAGAGGAGGCAGCACAGGCTAGGAGGAGTGGAGGAAGGGGTAACTGTCGTCAGAATGTATTTTATGGGAGAAGAATACATTTTAAAAAAGGGTATTAAGATGTGTGAATTATGTCCCAATAAAAAGCTATTTAAAATCATGCAATAAAGGTATTAGTAATGTTAATCTTTCCTAATTTTGATTTCCAAATATATAAGTAATTATATTTTTGATGAATGTTGATTCTACATTTGTTACATGCTAGGGATACAAGACGAAGATGCTACCTATCACCACTCTTGGTGAGTTTTCAGATTAACAGAGGACATTCTCCTTAAATACTGGTTAGGTGTATACGGAATATCTGACTCAACTGACATGCAGACAGCGTTAGAAGAGAAGGCTATGGCACACACTGAGGTGGGGAGAGAGGGAGGAGAGGTAGAGGTCAGGGCTAGTCAGAACAACTGCTACCAGTTTTATATATATAACACACTTAAGAAGATTTAGTAATCTTGGAGCTATAATCACTATAGCAATCTCTGCTATCAGGAACAAGTTTCCTGAACATCTGCAGCCAAGTCAGAATAGAGCTTGTTCTCTTTTCCCCTCCCCATCTTCCTTCCCCTTGTCTATATTCGATATCCGGTTGACTTGTGATAATTAGGTAAAATGTGATGGGTCCTGACTGATACTGAGCAGCTCAGTGGTGGGGTAAGCCTAGTACTTTCTGGCATGCCTGTCTTACCCCATGTTCCTGCTATCTGGTGCAGATGCTCAGTCGACAAACTACTTTCTTCCTTTGTACGACACTGCATGAAGATTTCTTCTAGTCACCCTAATTCTCTCCCTTCCGGATGTCTCATCTTTTACCATGTGACATATAATTCTATTTGGTAAATGACAGACTGTCTATTCAGATGAATTTTGAGAGTGGCTAAGGAGGAGGAAAGGATGTAAACAACTATCATTGTGACTACTAACTGTTTAAAGGTTGTGTGTAAACGTGGGCTTGCTTGTAAAAAGAGAGTGCCTGCTGTGTGCGGGACCTGTACTGAAATTATATCCCGATTGCTAGGATTCCAAAACTTTGAAGCTTCTAGGGTTCCACCATTATAATTTTGGTAAATTGAAAGTTCAATAAGAAATGTATACATCAGGTCAATTTTTGTAGAAGCTGCCAAGTCTACAATGGTGCATTCCAATTCTCAAATATAGCATGAAAGAAACTGTAATTTTAAAGTTGTCTTCCTGGGGATAAAAACTACTTACTTTTGCAGCACAGGATCGTATCACCTCCTAAAAGAAATACAGTACAATAAAGAAGGATTCATAATTTTATTTAAATAAATATTGTCTCTTTTCAAAACATTCAGATGTCAATCTTCTAATAACCAAAATGAGCATTTGAAAGTTGCTTTATCACCCTGGATTGTCACTCAGCATTCTTTCCAATGAGCTGCAAATAATATGAATTCAAGAGACTTAATGACATTTTATAGTAAGACCAACCTGCCAGTGGCAAAGTCACTGACCTAAACTTCTGAGGGCCCAGTTCTGGTTGTCTCAGGAAAGATTCGGTCTCCTTAGTAAGTCTGGCATAAATATCAAAATTCTGTCCTACCACAGAATTCAGCCAAAAATACAAACTGAACCTGCTAAAGTACACAGTTATTACCATAAATGGAATCAATGTCCATAATTTCCAAATTAGCAATTTTAATCTGTTAAACATCTCATAAATACTAAAGTTGATAAAGAATGGGGCAAGTAATTTTAAAAAGCAGAAAAGGGACAGTTTATAATTCACAGGATAAAGCCATAACTATCCATTTTAAAAAGAAAGTAGTAGAAATCAATGAATAATAAACAAGTTGAAAATTTGCTATTATAGAGACAACAAATATATTATTCAACCCCAATTAGAATTAATCAACACTTATCATCAGCCTGGTATATTAAAACAAAAACAAACAAAAAACCAACAACAGGCCTCAAGTCTAGAATAAAGAAATAAAGTAACAAACAAGCATAAAAGAAGAGCCCCGGGTTTTCCTTTCAGACCCCACGTTTAAAGGTGATGGTAATTCAGGGTCTACAGGAGAACTGGGAGCCTCGCTTGAGTCCTGGCCTGAACCTCAGCTCCACTCTTCAGTCTGCGTGCATTCCGTTGCTCTCTGGGCTTCTTGGACTCATCCTCTACTATCTCCAGTGTTTGAGGAGTAACTATAACAACGCATGCAAAGCACTTAGAAAAGTACCAGAAACACATGACAACAAGGATTACTAATAATGAAATATTACATACATTAACTCTACAGAATGAATTGTTTTTGCAATAGAAAAAAATTAACCTTTCTCAATATGGAAATAAATAATTTTAAAGTCATTCCATTCTTACTTCTGTGACTCTACTTGGCAAGCATCTCTGTGACCATTAAGCTAGGCTCAAGTTACTGTGAAAACTAGGGCAGTCTTGAGTGGTCCAGCAGATAGAGAGATAGGTCTGCCTGTCATCTGAGGATGGTTTTTCTTAGGTTCAGGTCTACAGATCAATTACTTGTTAAACTGGTTAATCCTAACAGTTACCCAAAGTTCCGAGCAACTGTGGATGTAGTCACGAAGGCAAATCTCTGAATCTAAAAGTTAATAATGAGTGTATCCCTGAGAAGCCTCGCCTGAGCTGTAGAATGCCTTTTAGGTCTTACTGTGGAAGCAGCTGTCAGGTCTGCAAACTTTGAAACAAATGATTTATATGATGACTGAATGACAATGCTCTAAGGATCAGATTATCGCCTACTTCTATGTCCTTTCCTAATGAATAAACACCTATTAAATGCCTGCTGAGATGAATTTATTGTATAGTTTAAATAATATACAAATAATACCTTAAGCCCAAGTTCTATTAGAAATATTCCTAGTTCAGTTTTTTAAAGGCTATGTTGAGCTATTTATCTTCTATAGCTAGAGGGATCTATAGTGAAAATGATATTTGGAATCTACCAAGATATAGTTACAAGAAACACGATAAAAGACATTCTGATAAAAAGTAGGAAATCCCACCAACCTAAATGCTTGTAGAACACAAAAAGAACGAAGGTACCATAAGCTAAGAATACATCTTAGTTTATTCTTATACATACTACTTTATGTATAGACTGAAAGAAAATGGATCATACAAAACATAAAAACAAAAGTTTAGTAAAATATCTGGGCAGGAAAAATAATGTTTTCTTTATTTTTTTTTAAGCCGCAGACACTGGACAAAGATTTATTTCCAAAGGCAGCTTTTGTATTAACCCAAGACATACACATTCTGTAATTTAAAAGAGAATTCTGTGCTCAAAACTGAACAACTAAAAACATATGAATTTTCTTTCATAAAATTACTATTTCTCCTGTCTTGGATTTAATTTCTTAAAAATATTTTTGACATTATTTTTCTTTTACACTTCTTTAATTTTCGTTTACATTATCTGAAGATATAAAGTGATATCAGAAAGCATGCCATAAGAGCTAGGTACCTTCAAGATGTCAGTTTTCAGACTGAGAGATTAGAGTGTCACTATGTCTAATGCTTACTGGTTCTTGTGTCTACAAAACCTTGTCACACAGACAAGGGCTTCTTTTATTTTATTTTCTTCTATTGGAGATGTATTTTTCTCTAAATTTTCAATAGTAACATATCTACTACAATTCCTTTTACTATGTGGAACACATCTGATTGGTTATATTAAAAACGCTATAAGGATCAAAACACTGAAACAAATAACTTAAAGTTATATGTTTTTAATTTTAATTGAGTAAGATAAAAAAAGACAGAAACAAATACAACCACCCTCTACCCTACTTTCCAACTGAATCTAAACCCAGGGAAGGGTGTATTCTGCACCCTGTATACCTCCTGCCGAAGGAGAGAGGGAGCAGCATGGCAGGGACTAAGGCTTGCAGTACCATTCCAGGCACGTTTGGTCTAAAAGTGTTCAAGGAGAGCACTAAGGGAGGAGGGAGGGGATAACATGTATTAAGAGCCAAGTTGGGTGCCAACTGAAGAGAAAACAACAGATCATGAGCAAGGCTGCTTAGTTGGCCTTCAAGAAGCCCAAGGCTAACATTATCTAAAGGACCAAGGTCAAAGAGGCTAGTATTCTTCAGAGAGAGCCTAGGGAGCTATGCTAACAGTACACCTCATGAACAAAGCCCCCTTCCTGTCCCCATTTTCACTATTTTCCTGGTGATAGCTGGTTTCTTTGGCACTTAAGGGCAAGAAGGAAACCTCAAAATAAGGTTATGAAATATTGATTTCTACTTGGAAGTTACAAGTTTTTCTTTTATCATTTCTTCGAGGTTTTACTATTTTCCTTTAATGTTAAATGTGTGTGTGTGTTCTTATAAGCTAATGAGATTTTCTTTAATACATCTTAATATTTTTTTCTGTTGTATGAGCTGCGGGCCTGCTTTTCGTCCCGCCTGGCTCCTGCACGGCTAGCTTTACACCAGAAATAACAACACACAAATTGTATTCTTTTAAACACTGCCTGGCCCATTAGTTTCAGCCTCTTAAGCCATTTCTATTAATCTATGTAGCACCACGAGGTGCGCTTACCAGGAAAGATTCAGCATGCCTGACCTGGTGGCTGGCTGCATCGCGTCTGCCTCAGAGAGCAGAGCTATCATGTCTGCCTGGGAGAGGGGAGCATGGCATCTGAGCTCACTTTCTCTTCCTCCCAGCATTCTGTTCTGTTTACTCCACCCACCTATGTTCTAACCTATAAAAATGGGCCAAGGCAGTTTCTTTATTAGCCAATGACCTTCCTCCATCATTTTTCATGTTGGTGTTTGCCACATATATGAAAATATCTATGTGTATGTATCATGTTATATATTACACATTTATACATTTATATTTATCAAATAGAAATCTACAATTTATTTATGTTTGGGGACAATTACTAATTGTAAGACTAGCAAGTCTTTCATTCATTTACATAAGAGAAATACTTGCAGCACATAATCAATCCTAGGTTTGGGGTGTGTGTGGTGAGGTGACACATATTGAATCCTGGGCTCTGGGCATAGTAAGCTGGTGCTCTGCCACTGAACTTCATGCCCATCTCCCTAGTTATTAACTGCTTATTTAACTTCTTGGTCAGTAAAGTTCTATTTGCATATGTAACCCAACATGTACGTTCTTCAGTTAACTTATGCTCATGTTTCCTAAAATTATAATTCCTTTTCCCTTCTGGTATATCTAGTTTTATGAATTTGTATCACAATATTTATACTATGTCAGCTTAAAGATGTATTTAAATATCTGGCAAGACAAGAACTGTCTTAATTATTATCTGTTCTTTTACCTGGCTCATCTGGAGTAGCTGAAAATACTTCAAGGCAGGTCGCTATCATTTATATATACATGGTTTGCCTCTTGAAACCACTTATCAATAGTATACACAATTATTTAATACATATACTTCTGTTCTTATCAACAGTAACAACTATCATTATTATACTATATCTTAGACAACTCAGAAAGACTTGCATTCAGGATCTCATTGAATCTTAGAAATTCAGTTAAGGTGAGGTATATCAGAACCCTAACTTTCAGGGAGGAAGATTAGGCTTACTTGATGTACTTGAGAGTCACAAAGCAGGCATGGTTAGTCTAAGCCCTTGGGCCCTAGAGGTACCCGCCACTCCTTTATATGCATTTTTAGCACGCTGCTGTAAACAGTCCCCCACTTATCTTAGTAATTGGGTATTTTAAGTGTCAACTTTCCTCCTACCATTTGCAATGCAGGATTTTTAAAAATTTGTCATTGAAATTCCTTTTTATCTTATCCAGGGTGTCTTTTAAAATGAAATTCTCAGACCACCTTTGGACATCATTAATAAATATTCTGATTTATTCTATTTAATAAAACACAGTCTAAGTTGCTATTTCTGATGTTTTGCCTATATTTCCCTTTTCTTGTTAATGTGCACAGTCATAAATGTATGTATGTGTGTGTGGCATATACACATTTGTAGGCAGATATGTACATCTGGAGATCAGAGAGAGGTAAATGTCAGATTTCTGCCTCTATTGCTCTTCACATTATTTTTGAGACAGGGTCTTTACTGAACTTGAAGCTCAGTGATTGGTTGACTAGCTGGCCAGTAAGGTCTATGGAGCCTATGATCTCTGTCTGCTCAGTGCTGGGACTACAGACACACACCACCATGCATGGCAGCTTTAATGTGGGTGTTGAGGAACCGAACTTATATCCTCATGATTGTGCAGTAAGCACTTTATCCATTGACTCGTCTTCCCAGTCTTGAAATTCACAGCATCCATCAAATGGCACTCTTGCTTAAATGGGATGATCCTTTCTCTATGAACACCAGTCTACTTTTACATTCTCATTTTGGTCTGTCCAGAAAGTTTTATGCAGCTCCATACGTGAGTTCACATAGACTATCAATAGAAGTTAGGGAGCTGGTAATGGTTTGGGGAAGAAAGGAATCTTTTAAGGAAGGGCAAATACAGTGTTATAGTGGGATAACACAGAAATCACAAAAGGGGGGTTAAGTAGGGTGGAAAATGGGAGGACAAGGATGAGGGGGCAACATGGGAAGGGATAACTAACAGTAAGGACTTTTTAAAGGTCACATAGAAGCCTAGTACTGTAGCAGCTTCCTAAAATATATACATATATATCAATGGACTTTAGATAAAGTTACTATAAAATGTGGGTAGCAATACAATACCCCAACAGACATATCATTCCAAATAAAACTTTCAGTACCAAGAATAAGTTACGTTTTTTGAGTAATAACCCAAACTTATTTCTAGTGGACTGACATTATGTCATTCAACTGAACACAAATGGAATCTGGTATCCCTCTGTCTAGTTTTTATTGACTGAAAGGGCAATGTATCCTGACAACTTAACATTATTGACTATTTTTGTTTTCCATTAAAGTCTCTATAATTTTGGGCAGTACTTTCCTCTGCTTCTATCTTTAGTGACTTCTTGGCCTTATGCAATAGTTTACATACAAAATTATACTATGTCATTTAGCACAAGCAGAAGCTCACCAGCCACATACACAAAATTAGTTATTCATTTTTATGTAGGAATTCTTTTAAAATAAGGAATTTTTACACTATTTATACTTGAAAAATCTATGAAACCTATCTTTTGAATACAAATAGTTAATAGCTGCTTTGTTTATAAAAGAAGGGTACCAACCACTACAGTGCCAATGTTACACATCTGCTACAATAAGAGTCAACATGAGCACTTTACAGTGTATTATTAAGATAATAGGAAGGTAAAGAGTTAGGGAAAATGTCAAAATGGTGAATCTGGAAAGATAATTAAGGGTATTGATTTATCCCCTAAAGAGGAAGACAAAAAAGAAAACAGATTCTCTATAGAAGAGAAGTATAGAAATATATGATGTGGAAATGATGGGAGAAAATGTAGATTATTGAATCTATCTTTATTCAAAAAACAACTATTAATCTCAAAATATTTTACACTGGTATGGATTTTAGTTTATTTATATATGTTTAAGGTCAATTTTGTTATGCTGTATGTATATTTCTAAGCTTGTTTAAGGTATGTTTATGCAGCTCATTTAAAAATGTAATATATAATTAAAAATATAGATTGATAGTCATCTATAATAGTCAAACTTATATCCACATTAGTTAGGTTTTTAAGTACACAAAAATATATTTCAATTAGATAGGTAATCATAAAACATTTCAAAGACCTATATAATATGGCATTTAAAATATTTTAAGAACTTAGACTTTTCTCAACAGTGATATATGTCTGTTCCTGGCAGCACCAATTACTTCAAAGAGGATAATAGGCATCGAAAAGGCTCATTATGGAGTTTGCCTTTAGTGTGGTAAGGCTAGCCATTTGGGCAAGAAAATGCTCTTGCCTGGACTGCTTGACATTATGCGGTATAAACTGGACATTCTGGACACACAGGAAAAGGACTGCTAAACTTTGCCAAAGCAAGATAGGATGGTTCTTCGGGTTCCTGATTCACAGTAGAAACTATCAGACATTCCACAGGACACAGAGGAAAGCAACTGAAAAACCTTGCCAATATAGGTGGGACAATCCTTCAAATTTCCTACTTCATTGGAAAGTTTGACAGATACTCTAGGCAGTTAGGCTGATGATGGATGCCCCAACGTTACAGAAGAACTTTGGGTTCTGACTGTCCAGGCAGCCAGATGTCTCTGTCATTTCTAGAGTTTTTCCCTCAACCATCTACTTATACTAAGTTGTGAAAATCAGCTGAGTAGACCCAGGATACAAATATACTAAAAACAATCAGAGGTGCCTTCAAGGAGATTACAGTGAAGACAAGTTGATGTATGACTTTCTTATATGCTATGGATTGAACCAGAATAACTGTCCTCAACAGCGAGTGCCCTGACCAGCACCTAGAAACTTGCCAGAAATGAAAACTGATAGACTAAGCCAGATATATTTAGGAATAAAGCTTGGCAATTAATGCTCTAATAAGCCTGCTAGAGGACTCTGCTATACATTGAAGTTCAAGAAACACTCAAACCTAAGCTTTTAGCAAGATATTACAAGGATTTGAATGCATGGACAGAAATATCTTGTTTAAGTATTATCTGTTCTCTTATGAATTAATTTCACAGTGGTTCTCAACCTGTGACCCCCTCAATAAACCTTTCTCTAAAATATTTACATTATAATTCATAACAGTAGCAAAATTATAAGTATGAAGTAGCAATGAACATACTTTTATGGTTGGTGGGTCACCACAACATGAGGAACTGTATTAAAAGGTTGCAACATTAGGAAGGTTGAGAACCACTTCTCTAGAAGTTTTGGCAGGGAGAATTCATAGGACGAGTGTCTAAACCTAATAGCCCCTACCCTCGATGATCCTATTATGCAGAGTTCACATGGTGGCTTCTTTTCCTTTCCTAAGAAATCAAACTGCATGTGTGTGACAAGTGCTAGGTATGATCTTTTGTTTCAGGATCCTTCTTTATTATGTCTTGACCTGGTCTCTAAAGAAATGTCAAGTCCTAATAGTTGACCAAAGTTAAATTTGTATGCTGCAAATAACAGCTTCCTAACTACTACTTGGAAAGAACTACATAAGAATAAAAAAAATTAAGAAATTAACTACCTGCCTTATGTTAATCTTTGTTGGCATGGCAAAAGTAATGGTTTTAAATTTTCAACTACCATAAACAAACAAACAAATAAAATAAACATACTGTGACAGTTTCGAGTCTCTGCTTCACAAGTTGAATTTTTCTTGATGAATTATTTTCAGTGTTGACAAATTCATCAATCTGAAAAGAGCCTTGGGGCAGTTTAGGACAAGTGCATAAAGCATCCTGACTTTGATGGATGCCAGGCAATGGGAGTGTCCCATTATACCGTTTGAACATTTCAGCCTCTTGCTGGGCTACTAAAAAGAAAAAAAGAACCTAAAATTAGCAAAAAGATAATCAAATATTTAAGCCATGAAATGATAACATTTAACAAACAGCCAGAAATTGAACAGTACATTTTAATTGCTAGGTGTCAAGAATGGCAAGATAAAAATTTGTAGGCAATATGTAATCAAGGAAAATTTATAATTTCATGTCAAGTAAACTTATAATTGATCTTTGAAGGTAATCCAAATTGAGATATAAGCCTAATATATACTTACATACATACATATATATTTCAAATATTTACTAATGATGCAAAATGATAAAAACAATCACTCACAAATACATAGGCATAAACCATTTTTATCTCTTCCAGTTTTATACATACATCTATGTAAAATATCTAAATGTAAGCATAGTTTAAATTTTTGTCAATTTAAATACAAAATGTTTCAAATACTTATAATCACCATTTTAAATGTTTTAGAATACGTAAGAATTATAATTCTAAAACACTCCCCTGTCACTAAATATTTACGATGTTTGTCTTTTCATGTTGTAGATATTGCATGAAAAATTACTTTCATAGTTGGCTTTATTTTTGAACATAACTTTTGTCTTGGATTAAATCCCTATATTGAGACAGAGGCCTGAGTGGTGGGTGTTTTTTGAGAATAGTGGTCAACTATGGGACCAGTGATGAGAGGAAGACCTTCACTGCACTATGGTAACTATGGTAACCAGTGATAGGAGGAAGATCTTCATTGCACTATAACTATGGTTACTATGGTAATCAGTAATGAGAGGAAGATCTTCACTGCACTATGGTAACTATGGTAACTAGTGATGAGAGGAAGATCTTAATTACACTATGGTAACTATGGTAACCAGTGATGAGAGAAACATCTTTACTGCACTATGGTAACCAGTAATGAGAGGAACATCTTCACTGCACTTTAGGGTTCATAAAATGCACTCAAATACACTATCTTACTTGACTGGATAAATAAATCTGAAAAAATTAACTCAAAGGAGAAAAATACATAAAGTTATCATTTAAAAACTATTTTCTTAATTATACAATACTGAAATGGAGGGCTTCCTAAAAATGACATGAAAGGAAAGAAATCAAAACATTAACTCAATTGACAAGTATTCTGTATACTCTTAAAATTACAAACAGAAACATGAGGTAGTATGTATGTGTGTACATCTGTGTGAATGTTTCAAAAAAGATTTATTATATTTCATATATTATCCATTATAGGATTATGTGAGTCATAAAAAGTTAGGAAATATCAATATTATTATGAAAAAATAAGATCAACTTTGTTTCATAACCATTTAAATCTTCAGAGAAATAAAGTCCTACAAGGCTAGAAATTAAAAAGCAAATGAAAGGCAATAAGGTTTTATCTTTCGGGATAAAAATGGAATAAAGGAAACTTGAAATCACTAAATAATGAACAAATCATATGAGGAAAAAATGAGCAGATTTCTTTGCAAGAAATATTTTTCTATGTAATATAAGACAGGAGAGAAAACAAAGGCACCTAAGGAATAAAATTTAGGAAGGCATTGACTCCTTAATAGTAGGCCTGTATCTCTAAAAAATATCTGTATGAAATAAAAAACAAACAAACAAGCAAAAAATACTCATAAGCCACAAGAGCTAGGAACTTCAGTTAGGTTGCAGAAAATGAAAGAAATATATAAAAATTAACTGGATGGCTAAACAAAATTAGCTGTTTTCATAATGGTAAACAGATCAACAGAACAGAGAACCCATCGCATATAGAGACAAGCAGTAAAGGTGACTGTGAAGGACAAACTTTTCATCAAATGGCATTAGGACAGTTGGACACTTCTATGTGAAAAGAATGAACTTTGACCCATACTTCATGCCATGTATTAAAATTAAAATTAAGCACAGATGCAAGCAGAAAACATAGAGTTATGAAAGTTATAGAATGAAACACAGAAAAATCAATCTGGAGCTTTGAGTATGCAAAAATTTCTTAGATATGGAACTAAAATCCATCAAAGAACAAACTGATAATCTGTATTTCAAATTTTCAAACTTCTGCTGATCAAGGTGTTAAGTAAATAGAAGACAAGACAAGCACTGGGAGGAATTATCTAAATCATATGCCAGAGAGCATTTGCATGGAGAACTCTCAAATCAAAACTGAAAAAAAAAAAAAAGAAGCCAACTTAAACAAAACAAAACATAGTCACCAATGTAAACGGATACTGAAAAAGCTCCAAAGATGGCAGACAGGCACCTAAGAAAGCAGTCGGCATCACCAGTCAGCAGGGATGAGCAGATCAGAACTAGGGCATAGCAGCAAGCCTGTCAGTCAGAATGGCTAAAATGACAAAGACCTGCCATGTCAGTTTTGGCAAGGATCTGAAGAAGCTGGAACACTTCAAGGGGAAATGTGATTTTTGCTTTTCAGTGAGACAGTCTCTGTATAGTGGAGGCTGGCTTCGAACTCACTACCTGCCTGCCTCCATCTCCTGAGTAATGAGATTACAGGTGTACATTGCCATGCCTAATGGCTTAAGAAAATGCATCTGCAATATTATTCTGGCCTTTCATTTTTATGAACTTACATGAGGAAAATGAAAGCATTTTCCAAAATAAAGACTTATAAATGCAGCAGCTTTCTTCATAGTGGCTAAAAGCTGCACATAAGCGGAAGAGCATCAATAGACAACAGATGCACAGACTGTCGTGCCCTCTAGAATGGAGCAATAGCAGGCAATTAAAAGTATGAGCTATTGATAAATGGTAAAACATAAATGAAATTCAATAATTAAGAATGAAAAAGCCAGACTTAAAAGAATTCAAGGTATATACAGCATCGTTTATTAAAAACAATTCTGGAACATGGAAACCAGCCCAGAGTGCTTTCAAGGAATGAGAAGAGGAGGAAAGCAATTAAAATGGAGCAGAAAGAAACTCAAGAATGGTAGGTGTGCTCATAGGTGATGGCCTTGCAAGTACATAAATTATCAAAGCATATATTTAAAATCCAGACAGTATATTGTATGTAAATGACCCCAATAAAGCTGTACACACTGTTGAAATAAGGAGTGGCGGGGCTGCGTCCCCAGCACCCCAGCCGCTGTTTTCACAGAGGATGAGACCCTGTCGATTTCTTCTATCCCGATTTGGTATGATAGACCATGCCCTCCTGAAAGGTTGCTGTGAACACCCTCCAAAAATTACTTCACTCAACTGCCAACTGAGATGAACCTGGCACACAGGTTACCCCATGAAAGATATGATTAACAGCGCCCCCATTCAGCAGGAAGCAGTTTGGAGAGAAATAACTGTGCCCATGTTCCCAAATATTGTTTATAAATGCTCTTTTACATTTAAAGGGGGACATGATATAGATGGGAATAATTTGCATTGATATGAATCTTAGTTTACTGATATTAATTTAAGGTCAATTTTATTATATGTATATGTATTTCTGATCTTGACTAAGGTATTATGATTGTGTAGTTCATTTAAAAAATGTAATGTATATAGGTTGTTAATAGATAATCATAATAGTCAAGTTTATAGTTATGTTAGTTAGATTTTCTAGATATATAGAGATATATTTCAGTTAGATAGGCATTCTTCATATCTTTCAAAGACTGCAGAATATGGCATTTTAAATGTTTTAATAACTTAGGGCTTTTCATGACAATGAGACATGTCTGCTCCTGGCAGCACCAATCTACTTCAAAAGGAAGATGGGCATCGAAGAAGATCCTTATGGAGTTGGATAGCCATTTGGGCAAGAAACTGCTCTTGCCTGGACTGTTGCATAAACTGGATACAGAACCCACAGAAAGAGGACTGCTGAACTTGCCTAAAGGTGAGATGGTCTTTCGGGGTTCCTGATTCATGAAAGAGTCTGTGAGACATTCTGCAGGATACAGCAGAAAATGACTGAACTGTCTTTGGAATTTCCTGCTTGATGAAAATGTCTGCTGGATACTATGGGCCTGTAGGCCGAAGATGGATGCCCCAATGGTACAGAGGAACTTTGGGTGACTGTCCAGGCAGTGAGATGTCTCTGTCATTTCTAGAGTTTGAAAGTTGCTTATTTCTTATTTGCTTAGGTAATATTGTATCTTTCTGGACTCTTTGATGGAGTTAAGAATAGTTAGCTATAGTTATAGTTTTCCTTAGTTATGATATAGATTATTGTAATTTTTACTTGATAACTGTTTTGTTATATGTAATTTTGCTCCGTTAAAGTTAAAGCCTTCTTTTTTTGTTTAAACAGAAAAAGGGGAAGTGATGTGGGAGTGTCATATATCAATCTGTTGATTTAATTGGTTAAGCAATAAAGAAACTCCTTGGCCCTGATAGGTTAAAACATAGGTGGGAGGAGTAAACAGAATAGGATGCTGGGAGGAAGAGAAAGTGAGCTCAGACCCTACAGCTCTGCTCTTTGGAGCAGAGAGGCCATGCTCTGCTCTCCCGGGTAGACGCGATAGCTCTGCGCTCTGAGGCAGATGCATGAAGCTCAGACCCAGGATGGATGTAGGCTAGAATCTTCCCAGTAAGCGTACCTTGGGGTGCTTACACACATTATTAGAAATGGGCTAAATTAATATGTGAGAATTAGCCTAGAAGAGGCTAGATAGAAATGGGCCAAGCAGTCTTTAAATGAATACGGTTTCCATGTAATTATTTCGGGTAAAGCTAGCTGTGCGGGCGGCTGGGTGGTGGGGACGCTCCTACTACAACAACAACAACAACACACACACACACACATACACACACACACACAGGCAAATGGCACAACAAAGATCAAAGTGGGTAACTGCTTTTGATATGAGGACAGGACCCAGAACAGTCCAGTTAAAATGAATAATCTAATAGGAAAACAGAACTATAGAACACTGCAAAAGGAGAACTATGTAACAAACAGCTAACAAAGAAGAAAACAGTAGTAAAAATGCAAATAAAATATGCCTTTTTTCCTGTCTAACTGACTGATGTACTTCTAGACATTTTTCCTAAGGAAAAAAATGGGTAAGAAAAGTATACACTTAAACATATATCACAATTACTGTCTAAAATTATTTAAATAAATTATTGATGTGTTGGTGAGAGAGATAAAATGGAATATAATGGAATATCACCACTGATTATCAAGTGCAGAAATACAGTTATTGCCATAAAATAATATAAAGTAGGTTTAAAAGTATGTGTGTGTGTTTGAGAAAGGATCTCTCTATATAGTTTTAGCTGTCCTAGAACTTGCTATGTAGACCAGCACATAAATTCACATAAATTTGTCTGCTTCTGCCTCTTTGGGTACTGGTTTTAAAGGCATGAAGCATCAGCCAGATTCTAAAATAACATATACAGCATGAGCATAAAATATGGGGCTTTTTAAAGTAAAAGTTATCTATGAGATATCGTGCCTGAAGAAAATACATATTTTGATATCCATACACAACTTCATCTATGCAAACCGAAGAGAAGAGCCAGCTAATACCTAGAGTTCTCTCTTCAGACCATGCTGGACGAGTTCCAGAGGACAGAGCTCTGGGAGCAGGCCTGCTGACTATTCCAACTGTCAATGACAACAATTCCTCAGTACCAAGTTTCTGTCCGTAAGTGCAAGAGTTGCCACTGCATGTCAATTTTTTTCTTTTTTCGCATTTGACTCCAGGTTTTTGCGTATATTTTTAAATTATTCCAGAGTAACAAGAACATTTATTTCACCTTCAGTTATTCAAAGATAGCTTTAAAAAATGAGGAACTACAAAGCTGTAGAAAAAGACTAAAGAGTAGTGGTCCACGTGCCGGCACTTGGAAGGCCTGCCTCTAGAGCTGAGAAGTCAGTGAACAGCATGTCTGATGATCTCTGCCTTCTCTGTTTTGAAAATTGTGCTATCAACCTTCAATTATCTTCTTGCTGTATGTAAAGCTACATCTAAGAAGAGCCTGTCATTCTAACTTACTACATTTCCTGAGATTCTGTATTTGCCAACCAGAGTTTCATCCTCTGAGAAGCAGTCACAAGGATGGCCAAGAAGCACACATACTGGTATCACTAACAAGTTAATGGGATTTAACTATTTTTTTCTCTTTTTCTTTTCGTTAAGCCATTTTCCCTAAGTATTATGATATACTAAATATGTATTAACTTTTCTCTTTCAAAGAATATTTTAAACTGATAAAAACAGCAAAAGGCGCTGACTAAACATGTCTTTCAATTTTTTCAAAGTAGATATATTTAACAATGGTATTAAACTATTCTAAGTAGAGTAAAATAGCAAAACTCCAAATACCCTATGAAGCCCTGTTAACATTGTATATAAAAAGCTGGACTTCAGGCAGTCATTTCAATACCTGACTGTATCACCAAGTCAGCATCCTCTGTTCCTTGATGAGGACCATCACAGTCTGCAGAGGTATTCACAAAATGTACTTTCTCAGACTACATACAGATGCTGCTTGTGAGTGCTTCAGTCCCCATACCACACAAACACCGATGAACACAACTGCTTAAGACATTCGGTTTTCAGTGTAAAATAGTTGGTAATAGATGACTTCTGGAATTTCCTTCAAGCTCTACACTTGTAATAATCTGGAGGCTTCCAAGTTACTTTCAGGCTCCAGTTAGAGATCAGGTTGCAATTAGATAGCCCTGTTTTTCTATTTTACCACATTTTTTCTTCATGCTAATCAATTCTGTCCATTTAAGACTCAGCCCTGAAATAACCTGCTATGTTTAAAGCTCACACTGTTAATATTTTCATCCTCACCCTTTCATCCCTTTTTAAAAAAATGCCCACACACATATGCTAAAGCAGGCTTGGAGAACACAGAGACTCCTTTTGGGGTTCAAACCTCTTGGAGGTGAACCAGTTACTGCAGGGAGCTAAGTGCCATGGCAGAGGAAGGGACAAGGTGTCAGGAACACGAAGGTGGCAACTGTTATTTACTTAAAAGAATGTTAGGACCCTGAGATACTTACAGCTTATCTCCACAGGCTGCCTACAAATGCCCTGCAGTAAGTGCTGCTCCTTCCTGTTGTCTTCCTAGCCACACTATACTGCACAGCTGGAAGTGTGTGACATGGGCCACTATAGAAAGACCACCAGCATTGCCTACAAGCCTGGGCCATGACCTTTGTCAGTTCCTAAGCTCATGCCTTGCTTTATAGTCTCACTGTATCGTCTGGTAAAATATGAGGTAAGACTGAGTGTTTATTAGGTTCACTCCACAGCTTAGAAAGAAGATGCATACATACATTTGCTGAGGGTTGAACAAGGCTGCTGTCAGCCCTGGTCACTTCGGGCCCCTCTGCTGTACTTTACAAGGCACCCAGTTAAGCATAAAAAAGGCCCAGGGAAGAATTCATAGTTCTTGTTGATGCTCAAGACCATCATGTTGATAAATTTTTCATATTTCCTTAGTCATTGAATGTTATTGGCTTTAAAAGCCAAGAATCCATTATATGAGAAATAATAAATACTTCAGAATACAATAAAGCACCTTCAACAGGACTTAAAATTTGGCAGATTTAATTTTTAATGTCTTCTACTAGGCTAAAAATAAATATTTAAAATCCCATCCTATAATCAGTACTATCTGGTAAAATTTCATAAAAACATGAGAATTATAATATCTGAGACTGATTTAGAAGCATAAATGATAATAAGCTGTGGCTATTAAATTCCTATCACCTAGATATGAATATCTTATCATGAAGACAACAGCCAGACAGCCTAGAACCAAATGGTAGCTGTACCAAGAACTATTTCTTCATTCTTCTGTGGCTTGAGTTTCGCTATCTGCAAAAAGGTGACAATCTTTTTCAAGTATTTTGGAAGTATTCTATAAGAAAGCACATGATATCAATTTTACTAATGATGCCTTTCTATATTTTCATAAAATTTAATAAATAATTCTATTGCATAAGAATTTTAACTTTTAATGCAAACATGTACTGAACAGGAACTATGCTAAACTTAGTACTTTATAAACACTATAGGCAATTATCAGCTTGACAGATGGGGTTTCTTCCAGCACAGGCCAGCCTTGAATGTTCTATGTGCCTCAGGATGACCTAGAAGTCATAATCTTCCTGTCTCTATCTGCCAAGTGCTACAATTTCAGGCATGCACCCGTGCTCAGCTATAACAAATTTTACGAACTAAAAGGTGTGTATTTCCTGCACTATGGGAAAGCGTTCCATGGAGTGAAAAATAAAGCCACCACAGTGACAATGCAGATCACTGATGAATACAAATTCTACTTCTGAAATTCTACAACTGTAGGAATGGTCTTTCAGTTTGACTAAAGTTTTTCCAGTACTTTAACCAATTATGTAAAAAGAATGAAGGCTAGCAGTGAGCAGGAAAATCTGAGTCTGATTCCTGGTTTTATAGAGTTTCGAAAGCTTCAAAAGGTTCCTACTGCCTCAGAAAGACAGTATTACAGTCCTTCAGAGGGGACACTGCCACCTAGTGAGAACTCAGGCTCCTTACCTAGGAATAACAATAGCAAGAGTTTGTCAAACAGACTTGACCCTACTTACAAAACTGCATGAACAGTCAGTATATGTCACTATTCAGGTTAGGTACTAGTAATAAACAAATGAACAAGTCTATATTTTTGTTTCCTACAAGGTATAAAAATGCCATAAAAATTACATATCCCACAGAGAAACTGATACTATATAGAAAAGTTTTAATATTCAAAAGTGAATTCATTAGGTCATTTGCTAGTAAGTAAATTTAGTGGGCAAATAAGAGTCCAGATTTCAAGAACAGTCTGTGTTGATTCAACTCCTATATCCTGTGACATATTGTGAAAACAACATTTATGTCATAAAACCATTGTGAACAATTTAAACACACACACGCACACAAAGTTGTTAAAACATAGTGCTATGTAGGCACTATAATTATTCTTAAATGTGTAGCGACATTACAGAGATATAAGTAGACAAACAATGTTTAATAACAAAACATTTATTGCTAAAGTCTGGCTTCAAAAAGTTAATTCAGCAGAAACCGTTTCTCTGCCCAGCACTTTGTTATGGGAATCCTCAGTGTACATTATTTGTGGTACCCTGTGACTAAACTTTGTATCACTAGATGATTAACCCTTTCAACACCAGGCAAATAAGACTGCCTTCTGAAAGTAAAAATCATATTTCTTACCCAAAAAAAAAAGCAAAAAGTCAGTAGAATGAAAGACTCAAAAGACCACAAGCTGAACATATGCTCTGCAGGGAAAGACTCCTGCTGACTCTTCACAGGTTCTGCTAGAACTGAAAGAAGGTGACACATTCAGCTACCGCTCTGGTCTCATTTGGGGCTTATTTAACTTACAAAAAAAATGAACTGCTTCTTTTTCCTTGAAAATTTCAGAAGCTATTTTAATGTAACCTAGCCATTCTGTTTCTTTTAAACTGTGTATCATTAAAACTTAGTAAAACCACATATGAACTTCATTCTCAGAAAATATATTTTGAGCAAAATACCTTTGTTAAGAAATAAAGTATAGTGCAAAACACTAATAGGCTAATTAAACATCAAATTTTAATGAAAAATGTAAAGATTATATAAACTACTGATTGCAGTCTGTATTCAGTGAGTAAAACCCTTCAGACACTGAAATAACTCTTGTTTCTGTTCTATCTAAACCATTCAAAAGAACTAAACCAAGTCTTAGATGGCTTGAGGTTATTTAACTTCTTCCTAAGCTTCCCCTTTTTAAAAATAGGCAACAAAGAGTCTGGAGAATATGTTGAAACATTTTCAGCTTAAATTCTTTTTGTAAAAGGTGTAGTATATCAAAACTGTGCGTTAAATATGCTGCATAAACTAACTGCTGTCAGGGGCTGTTTCTCAGATATCATCATTCTGAGATGCTCGCCCAAACCCTTCCTTCTGTAGTCAAAGACAATGGGCTGGGCTGGCATGTGGGTTAATAATAGAAAAGAATGACTAACAGAGTAAAGGGAAGACTGTCTTTTCCAATTCCATTCCACAGAGAGATGCTGCTGGCTGTTAAAGCATAAATTCCTGTAAAGTTCCATGGCTACTGCTGGATGAGCAAAAGCACGAATATTAATTTTGGTTCCTTCAACTAGAGTGCATCTCACTTTACGGGGCTCCATTACAGCCACTGTCTCGGGGTCCTTAGAGCTCTCTTTGGGAGGGGGCACTATTACTAGAAGTTTTTCAAGAGATGAAAGAGTGGAGGGTCAGAAAGGCAGGAGGCAGTAGCCAAGGTCACAGAAGTGAGCAAAACAGGCCCTGAGATCCATGCTACTGTCCAGCTAAAGCACCTCCTTCTTCTGAGCCAAGGAACTCTTCTCGCAATGAAGAGAGGGAAGCTACTTGAAGACAAAAACAGAGCGGAACTTAACTAATCTTCAGTGAAATTTCAAAAGTCTAAAAAACAAATTATAAACTGAATGAAGATGGTTGTGAAATCGCCCAAGAGTCTGAGGCAATAACTGTGCTCTCTTTTTCTGGACAGTAGTTCCAATCCTCTAGTAATCAGGGGCAACTCTTCAGTCCATGGGAAAGCTAGAATGGGGCAGGCAACCGTTTCAGGATACTTCTTAGAGCGAGATGCCAGCTTTGGCCACTGGTGACCTGAGAAACCTATTGGCCTTCTCTGTAACAGGGCAGCACAACTTTGCTAACAGCTATAGTATACCTTAATGGTACCCATTGCCCGACAGCTTATCACTAGCCTCACCAGTTCCTAAACTTGAATATGAATGCAAAAATCATTTCTTCTCTATAAGGATCACTAAGAGAAAAACCTTCATTTCCTGCATTCATTTTTAAGATAATTTATTGGAAAATATATACTATAATCTGTACCACGAACAAAACCTTCAGGTTTATACCAGCTCAATTGTCTAATCACATGTATAATTCAACATATTTCACTAAAGTATGATTACAGCTTTACATTAATAACACCCACACAATTGTATACTTCCATGTATATAACTACTATATATATTACTCTAGCTTATCAAAATGTTGAATGATGTTATATCATAGTCAAATTAAAGCAAAGAAAATAATAAAGACTTTTTTATTTTTTACAATTAATATATGAAGGTTATAAAATATTTCTGAGAAATACCGTGCAATTAGAAAAGCAAAATCCTAATTTCAGGACAGAAAGTAAATATTTAAAAAACAACATAAATCCAAATAATTTTATAATTAACCTATGCCATCTTTTTGGCTCTTTTGTATAGTATAGTCAAAATGGGAGGCGGCGGTGGGGAAGAGACAGAAATCTTTAATAAATAAATAAATAAATAGAAACATAAAAAAGACTATGTTAATTGAAAGAACTGCTAATAAATTTTATAGTGCTCATGCTATCTGGTCCATTATAAAAGTAATCATTACGTCATTTGCATAGGCAGTGGACTTACCATGAAAATCATAAACATAAAGAAGAACTGGCTCACTCTGCCCAAATGCACAAAATGCAACCATATTTTCAAACGGATGGTAGGATATGTCTCGAATAGTTGACTTGAATGGCAGGTCTGAATACATTGCTACTTGTTCTCCTAAAGAGTAAAGAAATGCAACAACTTGTACTATGTCACATATTTCTCATTCCAAGATTATTCTATACCTTACGTGAAAATACAGCATGAGGCTCACATTATTTGCATAAAAAGCTCAAATACTTGTAGGTGCTGAGCACCACTGTGAGGAATAATTATCTCTATTTTGCATTTTATTGGCTTCTTTCTGCGTTTTAATCCAAGCTTTTCAATTTTGGGGGCAACAAAACACACATGAAGTGTTATGATGGGAACAGGTATGTATGCCTGAGAGAGACCTGAGAAAAGTGAAAAAACTATAAGTAACAAAGAATTTGGCAAAACTGGGGAGGGATCATAAAACTCTGTAGTTGAAGAAATTCTCTAGACAGGGAAGAATTGGCAAGGGCTCAATTCTTCTGTTTTACTTTTTTTCCCTAGAGGCTGAGGTGTTAACTGATTGAAAGGTCTGTCTTATGTCTAGAGCTAGAAGACACAAACAGAAGTCACTGAAACCTAGGAAATCAGCCAGAAGTCAAAAGGCACCAGAACCATTCATCAGAAATCATCAGTGCTCACCCACCGATCTACCCACTGACAATTCAGCTTACAGTGTTCTGTGTTTTGTATTACAGTATTCATGAAATACTTTTCAAGCATCTGCACTATCTTATTGGTACAGAAAGAATAAATCTGGATTTATAATGTGAAATTCTAAATTTACAAAGACATTAAAGCAATCAAGAACAAATTTAATATGTATTTAGAATACAAATGAATTTAATCAAAAGCTATCTGTTGTGGACTGATTAAAACATTCCCTGTGAGCTCGTGTGTTTGAATATTTGAGTACTTGGCTTCCAGCTGGTACTGCTTTTGAAGGTTCTGAAGCCTTTAGGTGGAAGAGGACGTAGAGGAGGGGAGGAGGAGGTGGAGGAAGAGGAGGTGGAAGAGGTGGCCTTGAAGTTTTCTAGTAGTCCTATTTCCTGTTCACTAGTCAGTCCCCCTCCCTCTCTTTTTCTCCCTCTCCCTCTGTGTGTGTGTGTGGGGGGGGTATCCTCACCTTATATCTTATTTGAGAAAGAATCTTTTGCTTGCCTCTTCAGAGGCCAGACTAACTGGTCCAAGAGCTTCTGGTATTTTTTTCCATCTCTGCCTCCCTTTTGCCATAGGAATGCTGGGATACAGATAGGTGTCACTGATTCTGGGTTTACATGGTTTCTGGGGATTCAAACTATATCCCCACACTTACATGGCAAACACCTTTTTTTTATTTACTGAACTATTCCCTCAGTCCTGACTCTCTGCTTCCAACTCGCTCATGTGAGCAGTAAACTCCTCTCCTGCCGGTATGCCTTCCTCACCATTGATGTTATATCCCTGGAGCTGCGAGCTAAAAGCACACCACTCCTTCCTTACATTGCTTCTTTCAGGGGTTTTGTTACTGCGATGAGAAAAGTAACAAATATACTACCCGATTTTAAAACACAAAATCAGATTTAAAACACAACGGCATATTTTTCTTAAGAATATCGAAAACTGGGCCAGAGAGATGGCTCAGTGGTTAAGAGCATTGCCTGCTCTTCCAAAGGTCCTGAGTTCAATTCCCAGCAACCACCTGGTGGCTCACAACCATCTGTAATTAGGTCTGGTGCCCTCTTCTGGCCAGCAGGCATACACACAGACAGAATATTGTATATATAATAAATAAATAAATATTTAAAAAAAGGATATCAAAAACCATAGTTTTCACATACTTTAAACTTTCTATCCCATTCCCTAAAACATTTTTTCAAGATCAATAAACACTTACCCGTCTCTGGGTTCCAAACATACACTATTCCATCCTCACTTCCAGAGAAGAGGAAAGTCCCGCATGGGGTCAAAGTGCTATGGATCTTCTCCCGGTAATTCGCGGCTCCGACAAATTTCCTTGCTGCTAGTCTATAAACAAGCAAACATGTGCAAATGTAACCCACCTTAACCGTTTAAAGACTAGTGGTGGAGAAATGTTGGTTATAAATACTGAATTTAGGCATTCTGTGACGAAGACTCAAGAAACAAGAGTAGTTTTCATGTTCCTTTCTAATTTCTGTGACCCACTTCTTCTCCCCTCTGCTGAGTCCCCATAATACAGAGAAATATATACATATGTTACAAACTACTAGATGTTCTGACCTAGAGCAGCCGCTGAGACTGTTTCAGTGCTCACAGGGTGTCAGATAACACAGACTGTATATGTCAATGCACTTGTGTCATTGTCTAGATGTATCTTAAGAAATGTTCCACTGTTAGACAACGTGCTCCTACCATGAACATGATTTCCATAACAATCTTGCTGTATGTATATGTATTTATTTTTTAGCATTTTCAATTTAAATTTCCAGTCCTTGAGTTACTGAGTGAGACACTTCTGGAGTCCTTGCTGTGTGTTTCTTGTCGGCACTCTACTTACTGACTCTCTCACTCCTCCACAAAGCCTTAGAGACAGGATACACTATTTCTCCCACCTGAGAAACGAGGAAGGGGAAGAAAAAGTAGCAGCTGACTCTTTTCCTGCCTATGAACCCAGGTATGATATTATAGGCCTTTAAAAGGAAATAATTTGGTCTCTTAATCCAGTCCCACATTCTATTTCTTTTTCTTTTTTGAGACAGGGTTTCTCTGCAGCTTTGGGGCCTATCCTGGAACTAGCTCTTGTAGCCCAGGCTGGCCTCAAACTCAGAGATCCACCTGCCTCTGCCTCCTGAGTGCTTGGATTAAAGGCGTGCGCCATCACTGCCTGACCTTACTTTCTATTTTTAAAAACTTCCCTGTTAGTATTCCTTGTCAAGAAACCTCTGCTCGGGCTACCTATCTGCCATGAGCACATCCCCAGTCTGCACTTTGTTTCATTCTCTACCCTACTGATAACCTCTATTGTATCTGAGTTATCCATCTTTCAGGACTGAACTCAAATGCTAGTCTTTCAACAGAACCTTAACAGAAAGGCTAAATTACAGTTGTCACCTTTATTGTTGCTGTAACATATACAGTAATTATACCTTACATTTATATTTATTAAGATACACATATTGAGAGCTGACTTATTTATTTGGTATGCCATGGATGTAAAGTATAGAAAAAAGAATATTCAGATTCCAATACCAGATCTCAAATTTTTTGTTTATTTGACATAGGATTTTTCTGTGTATCCCTGGCTCTCCTGGCACTTGCTCTGTAGACCAAGCTGACCTCGAAGTCAGATTCCAGATCTCAAATTTTAATCTAAGTGTTTGCTGTTGTAATGTGAAAGGTAATCACTAGATTATAAACTTCAGATGTAGTAATTTTGCTGTCAGTTTCCCACAGTACCCATGCTAGGGTCTTGGGCTATTATTTTTAAACACGTAAGAGCTAAAAGCACTAAAAAGATATGTGTGGGATTAATTCACATAGACTGATATGTGTATTTCTAAATAAAATAAGAAACCCATGCGATAGCTTTCTCTTGTTTGTTTCACATGGAATTCAAACACCAACCAAGAGAGACACTAGTAGTCCATACTGTTTTGCCATACTCCACTCCTTTCCTCTGCTGAAGTAAAGCAGACAAAGAGAGGCATTAACCAAAAGCCATCTCCTTCACAACCTCCATCTACTGTGTATTATAACACACAGTATTATAATCTCAGTCGTATCATGGAAACAAAAGGAATCTCCCTGTTGATGGTATGAGTGCCTGCGTTTCATTGCAAACATAAAAACAGCTGATTCCATTTCAGCCTCAGAGCAATTCAAACAGCACTAAGTAACTCTGTTGTGCGGGCTGTCTTAGCTATAGCACGCTTAGGAGCAGCTCTGACTTTCATCCATTAGCTGGAAGAAGCAAGAAAAATCTCCACAGATAATGCCCCCAGTACACAAAACTGCTGGCTCAAAAATATTGCTGCATTTTATAAATGTAAAGTAACCAACTGAAGTAATTCTCCTGTTACGACTAAAACACTTACATCCGCAGATCCATGATCCTCAGTGTGCTGTCTTTGGTGTGGATTAATAAACGTTTTCCACTGGGGTGGACCTCCAGATAACTTATTGGAACTCCCCTGAATTCAGTCTCCTTGATTTCCTAAAATGGTGCCAAAAATGAAAAGAAAGTCAAACTATTGCTACTGAAGTGTTTGTTTATAAAGGACAGAATGAATTTTAAAATGTCATTTCCTTCTGAGATAGCACCACATCCATACAATGCCAGCACTTGCGAGGCTAAAGCAGGAGGACTGCCATGAGTTTGGTTACCATGGGCTACAATATAAGAGCATTTCTCAACGAAATAAAATAAAATAAAAAAAAATGAACCAAAAATTCAATTCTACTACACTGAATATTTTAAAGTTATTAGTAACAAGGATTTTATCAACTTCAATTTATATTTAAGAAATAAAAATGATAAACTGTATTATCTGTTATATAGTGCTATATTCAATTATTATGTGTTCCGTCTGGTACTCACTTCCTCAGTTGGTTCTCAGTGTCAGTCAGTTCTAACACAAGTGCTCCACATACATCTCCTCACATGGTCTTTTCTGTTCAAGTCACGTAAAAATTACTTCCATACTTGGAAGTCTTAGTTAGATTCAGACTTTCCTTATATGTTGGGAGCTGCAGACCCTCAGACCCTGGATGTTCTATGGCCCCTTGCCTGCTGGAGTAAACAACTTGCTTTTCTATGCTTGCAGCTGCCCTGAGCACAGAACCCTCAAGAGTTCCTGATAACAAGGAAGTGGTCTCTGGTGGGCTTGCAGCTGAAAAACCCCAAGAGCTAGGGTGTGGCCACTAGTTTAAGAGAGCCCTATATAAGCTGCCTTGGAACATAATAAGACTGTCATCCTTGCTTCAAGAGTGACCCGTGTCTCTGTGTGTTCTCTACTCCTCAGACCCTTGCCCAACCACAGTTCCAGGTAGTGCAGGTGCCACACTTATAAACTTCCACTTTCTATAAGAAGAATGTGCTGCTGGCATAATATTTTCATTATATGATTTATAATCATTGTGGAAAGGCTTTGACGACACCGTCCCTCCGTTCCTTACAGTTCCTTGCAGCAGCTAATGAAGATACCTAATTTATAATGTCATGTAGCAAAACTGAAGAAGTAATCTGCCTGAGCCTTGCATAAAAAGTACCCTTTCTCACAATAAAATATATATGGGTAAGACCAGAAACTATAAAGCTGTTAGCAACAAAGGGGAAACCTTCTGAGCATTAGCCTTGGCAATAGTTTTTGGAAGGGAGATGTTGGGGGAAGGTCAATGCCAAAACGTAGGCCACAAAAATATAAGTAAATGGGACTCCATTAAACTAAAAGGCAGGTGCATTGTGGAATAAGCAACAGCACAATGGACTGCAGTGTATACACTCGGAAAATAATTTGTAAATCATCTACCCGATAAGAGATTAATCCTTTCACACATACACTTATAACAAGAAAAAAAACCAAGTAACCTGGATAAAAAAAAATGGGCAAAAGAATTGAACAGACATATCTCCACAAAGGACATAGAAATGGCTGGAAATACATGAACAGATGTTCAATATCATTAAAGAAATTCATCCATTATCCATCCATCTATCCATCCTCCATCTATTTTCTCTCCTCTCCAGCATTAGTATTATTCATCCTCACAAAACAGAAAAGATTTTCATTTGCCATAACAACAATGAGTCTGGAAGACACCACATAAAAACATCACCAAGACTGCAGTCTCAGTTTTATGTGGGACTTAAAACAAATCAAATGCGTAAGAAACCAAGTTACGAAGGAAACAGAAAGCCTTAGGTCAGGACACACTGCACAATGAACAACTCTGGTCATGTAGTATGCAATATGAAGGCTACATGCAATGACATAGTACTGAATCGTGAAAAATGTACAGATATGCTTCTGGGCACAGAACAACTGAAACAACGTAACACCATGGTTTGGGTTAATTCGATTCGATTCGATTCACTAGAGCAACAGTTTTACTATGAGCACTCTCATAACTGTACTACAACCTTTAATGTACAGAGTAAACATTTTTAAAAAATGATTACTAAAGATCTTTCTTGGTATTGCCACAGGAAGAAAAAAACTGCAAATGCAAAATAACTTAGGTGTCAGTGATGCTAGTACCAGGCTGAGCAGAGCTGTCTCCCCAAATAACTTTGGTTAAAGTCCAAAGAGTCTAAGGAAAGTCCCTCAACCTGGAGCAGAACTCTGAATCAGCCTTCTTATGTGAGCTTTGTATTTTTTATCTAGAGGTTCTCCTCTTCAGTGAGGGGACTAAACCTATAGTGGCAGGCAGGCATCCTGCTGCTGCCCCTAAGATCAGCGGCTGAACCCCTGCTGCCATCCAGTTCTAAGATCTATCAACTCTTGTTAAACATCACAGAAAACAGTAAAATACCGACACTACACACAGGAAGTTGAGTGAGCTAAACTATCACAAATGAGAGACAGAGAAGCCCTGAAGGAGAGAGAACTGACCAAATAGAAGACATGCAAAAGGGCAAAATCCAAACCAATGTGGGACCGGTGTCGGGTGCGAATCTGAGAAAGCAATGGCCGATAGTGGTTATCTATGACTTCCGTCCTTCAAACTGTTCTGAACCATAGCCATGCTAAACTAAAACACCCTTGTTTTGGAGCCTAGCTAGGAGTCTGCACATGGCCACTTCATCTTTAGGGGCAGATGAGTGAGTACCTCAGCACTTCCCATACCGCTGGCAGAAGACAGCTAAGGATGAAATCAGGTGCCTTCACTCCTAAAAGGACACAGCAGCTCACTTCCTATGTTTAGTTCTGACTGTTTCAAATAATGCTAACATGTAGATTTTCAAGGCAAGCAGTGTCTGGGTTGAAGACACCTGTTTTAAGGTGTTTGGATACTGTTAACACTGTTTAAGCTAACCATGCTTAAATTATTTAATACTGTTTAAGACACTGTGTTAAGACAAGGAAACACAAGACCTTTAAAGCCAATAACTAAGTTGGCATTGTAGGTTCAAATGATTAAGAATTGGTGCCTTTATTAGAGACTTAGCAATCCAGTAAGTGTTCATGTAATTAGAAAATTCTTTTAAAAATGTAATGTATGAAATCAGGCTACATGACGAGTCTTAAGGTGTCCCCTGTTTTTTTTTTAATTTATTTATTTATTTATTTATTTATTTATTTATTTATTTATTTATTAAAGATTTCTGTCTCTTCCCCACCGCCGAAGGTGTCCCCTGTTAATCTGACAGACCAGATAAGAGTAACTAAAGACAGGATATTCTTGATAGATCTGATAGACTTGATTTAACTGAAATTTACAGAATTTTTTTCAAACATGTTGGTATCTATTGTCAAAATTCATTTAAAAATAAAGAAAAATATGCGAGGTAGAAGCTATAACAATATAATAATATATAACAAATGTAAGATCAAGTTTACCAACCATTTATCTTTAATTAAAAAGAACTAACAAAATTGCTTACAGACCATAAAACTCTTTCCCAAAAGGAATGCACTTCCGTATTTACTTCAATCGGGAACACATTTCTTGCTAGTTTCTATCATTAGCAAGTTTCAAATGAAGCAGTTATTGCGATTAAAGTGACAGCTTCCCATCATAATTACATTGCTCTGACACAGAGACCGATGCTGTTCTTAGTGACTGTAGAGATTGAGGAGAAAACACAGGCTACCAGTAACGGAAAATTAGCTGTTGCTTATGTGCCTGTGCATTGTGAACTTCAGTGAATGCCGTGCTGCAGCTCGGACCTCAAAAGACGACAAATGGAGTGAGGCTGGAACTTAACGGGAGAGTCGCTGCCTACAATGTTCCAGGCCCTAAACAAAGAGTAAAGCATGGCACCCAAAGGAAAAACCTTCAGTGAGTTGAGATCAATCAACTATCAGAAAGACGTGAGAGTTAATTAATGACTATTGACTTTAGCTGCCCGGAAGACATGATAATTGGTTTTTGGACTGAGAGAAGCTTATTTTTTCAAAGGGCAGACTAGGATGCCCTTATGGTCTTTTCGAGCCCTGTGTTTGATTCTCCTCAGTTTCCTTCATGGTTTCTCAAGGTATGAAATGGGGTTCTGTACCTTATTTACCGTCCAGTGGCGCACTGAGTGCTGCAAATCGGTCACTTTCACGTAAGTGTCCCAAACAACAATCACCCCGATGCAGTCTCCTGAATACATGTGGTGACCTATTGACAACAGCAAATTACTCACTTAAGAATGTCGCAGAAGCTAGAAAACGGTATAAAGTTGGGGGAGCCACATCCCAGATTAACAAGCAAAGCACTGAATTGCCAATGAAAGGTTTTTCAGTAAAAAGTTAAAAAGAAAAAGACAGCTCACACTACAATCCCAATTATCTTTAAGAAAATTCACCTTTAAAGAGCATTTTTGGTAACATTTCCCTGTCATTTATCTGAATCTGAATACAAAAAGAAATGAGCAATGTAATCTACATGTATAGTACCCATAAACTCATATCCAAATTATCTGAATTGCCCAACATGTATCTGTATTTATCATTATTAGACTATGCAATTTTTTTCTACCTAGGAAAATACCTGTTCTAATATATACTGTTAACATAATCCCAGTGACCATTACATTTAAAATGATCAGAAAATTAATAAAACCATCATAACAAGTATTAATATCAGTCTTTAAAAATTGAGTGGGACTCAGAAAACATGGTCATGCAGGAATACGTTACACATCATTGCTAACAATTATGGTTATTCAGCACTGTGAATGTAATACTTTACAAAATAGCTTATTCAACTGGTGAATACTGCTATGTATTAGAATGCTCTTTTTATTTCTGAGCAAAACCAAAAAATTGTCCTTAATTTACTAGAATCTCTAAAGCTGATCTGAGTATCAGTTCAGTAACACTTACAAATATTAATGTAAGATCTCTCAATATTACCTATCAGTTAAAGAAAATAATCTCTCTCTTCATGTAACTATCCTGACTTAGAGCATATTCTGTGATATACCTTCATCATCAAAACAGACGGAATTGACAAAACTCCTGTGGACATCAAGCTGGCGGACTAATACAGGAGTATCTTGTCTCATATCAATTTTCCATATCCTTATCATAGAGTCATAGCATCCCGTAACCACCAGCTCTCGTGTAGCTGGATGGAACTTTGCCGTGTAGACGAAAGAAGGATGAGGTAAGACTCGGAAGGTACTTGTACTGTTTATTTCATTCTTCCAAACCCTGAAAAAGGATAGAAAGTAACAGACTGATGAAAATTCACAATGTTCTTTAACTGTCTATAGAAGAATATAGCCAATAAGGTAAGCAAATGCCCAACAACGATAAACTTACATAAATTAATATTTATAATAAAAATATGATAATGACCACATATTAGATTATCCCACCATTTTAAAAGGCAATTTCTCATGAAATATATTTTATCTGTAACTATAACCTATATTGTAAACTTATTTTCACTAGGACATAATCTGTTTTATAACCAGTTTTGACACTGGGTAAATATACACTTAATAGCTGGTAAAACATTATTTAACACAATATGCATTAAAAGATAGGAAAGAGGACTGAAGAGATGGCTCAGAGTTCTGGCTGGCTTTTCAGAAGACCCAGGTTAGGTTCCCAGAACCCATACAGTGGCTCACAACCATTTGTAATTCCAGTTCCAGATCTAAGACAGCTTTTTCTGACCTCTGCAGGCACACAGACTGCATGTGATGTACATACATACACTCAGGCAAAACACTCAAATACATTATATATATAATTTAAAAGATAGGAAGAAACGTTGAAGGACTTTCCCAATAGGTTGTATGTACTCCTTTTGAAAATGTGGAGGCCAAGAGAACTAGAGAACCCAGTAACTTTTAATTTGTATTTCAAAGCCTTAATAATATACATACAGATCCTAAACCCTTAAAACATCATAATTAAATAAGAATTTTTTTTTAAATGTTTATGTGTGTGTGCCCATGTGACACACAAAGAGGCCACAGTTTGACCGTGGATGTGTTCCTCAAACATTTCTGAACTTTACTTTTTGAGACAGATGCTCACTGATTGGCTAGATGGGCTGTCCAGAAAACTCCGGGGATCCTTCTGTCTTCTGTTATTACAGATGTGTGCTGCTGTGACTGGCTTTTGTGTATACATGGTGGGGATCGGTATTCAGGTGCTTGTGCTTGTATGCAAACACCTTATCAACTGCTCTATGTCCTACTCTATTTGATTAAAATAATCATGGTCCTCTGACAGAGAACAAGCTCTCCTGTACTAAGTACTGCCTTTATTGAAATAATCATGGTCCTCTGACAGAGAACAAGCTCTCCTATACCAAGTACTGCCTTTATGCTTACCACTCCATTTTCTTCCCAAATGTGTGTGCAAGTGTAAAATGGGCGAAATCTAGAAATGTACAGTAGTTCTATGAGTATTAATCATTGGGTATTTTATATGATGGATTAAGTTATTGGAAACAAAGAACATATATTTTTTTGTTTTTTCTTTTTTTCAAGACAGACTTTCTCTGTAGCTTTGGACTCTGTCCTGGAGCTCCCTCCAAAGATCAGGCTAGCCCCAAACTCACAGAGATCCCTCCTGTCTCTGCCTCCCGAGTGCTGGGATTAAAGGCATGTGCCACCACCGCCTGGCAAAAAGAATATATTTGTCTTGAAATTTTTAAATTTCTGTGTAAAACACATGTACCAAATTACAAATAAAAGAAAAAATAGAGTCAGCTATTCAATAGAGACATTTTGCATTTTCTCAGTAGCTGATTAAAATATATGCAAATTACTAAAGGGACAAACTAATAATGAAAGGATGAAAGAATGTTCAGGTGAAAATTAAGCATACATGTCATTGCCAAAAGATTTTATTGAAAAAGCATATTTCAATGAAATATGCTATATATAGAATTGACACAAAATAACAAAACTGCTCATTTTAAAGGAATATTATGATATTTAAAAGTAAAATTCTCATTTAATTACTAATAAATCTTGGTGTTATTATTTGCCATATTATACATAAGAAAAAAATGAAGACCTTCAAAAGGACTCAATACTCTGTGTGTGTGTGTATTTTAAATGAAGCTTTTTGTGGAAAAACTGAACTTGTTAGTTCATGTTTTTATGTAAAAGTAGACTTCAACATCAAAAGAAATGTATTAATAGTTTGTAAGCCATTCATAAAGAACAAAGAGATACAAATTATTAAAGAGTAGATGAAAATGTAAAAAAAAAAAAACCCTTTAGATGGGAAAGAAAATGCACGTATGGAAAAAAGTTAAAGTGGAGTGTGTGAAGTGGGATATAACTCAGGACACGTGAGCCTACTGCAGAGCCATTACAGGTGTTTGTCTTCCTGTTTGTATTAGAAGCTGCTGACTTGAGAAAAACCAGATTCTTCTAGAAGCACGTACAGGAGAAAATAAGCTAAAACTATATGGCAAGGAGCTAGCAGGTCAAAAATGGCTACCTGGGAGAAGGCAATGGAAACATGTGAATATGATTTCAGGAAAACAGATAGACGGCAGAGGCAGAGGGTCCACAACTTGCCACTTGTGAGCATGACCAACCCTCCTAACTTCCTTCTGGCTATCACTTCCTCATTACTAACATCCTCCTATCTCTTCCAGAGGCCGTGTCATCATTTTAGTCCTAGTTATAATGCCTTTTTCTTCACTCAGCGCTTTCACAAGACTTTTTATGATCTATAGAGTTCAATTCATGCCAATTTTAAAGGTACTTAGAGGAAAACATAATGAACGATATGTGACATATGGATACACATGGTAAAATCTTAGTTGATTTAAAATTTTTAAAATTGTGTGTGCGGTGGGGGGGCATTCATGTGCCCCTGCACACATGTAGAGTAAGCAGACAATCTGCATGTGTTGGTTGTCTCCTTCCACTGTGTGGGTCTCAGATATCCCAGGTTTACAGACTAGTAGTCTTTACCTGACGAACTTCTTCACCAGCACTCTGGTTGGATTTTAATTGATCAAGGAGTCTATGCCCATACAGTTTCATCAAGAGATGCACAGATATAAAACTGGGTTCACTGATAGACATTATGGAGACCATCCATATAACCAGTGAAAATTTTATCATAAATTGAAGTCAGCAAATAAAAGATGATAAAACTGATGCATCTAAGGTCTGGACCTGCTGCTTGTGAATGAGAAAAAGGAACTGAGAGACTGAAAGATGACTCAGAAGGGATGAAGGCTCAGAGATTCACACCTTAAAAGCCTTTGTCATGGCTCAGCAAACTGAGACCTTTTCTCTACTGTTATTACCCACCTCTAGATAGAATGGCTGCTGTAAAAGAGTAAGCCAGTCAGCAGCTTTAGTACATTTAAGGGAGGAATAACTGCCCCAGACTAATAGAAACGGAAGTAAATTGTCATTAATTATCTCTTTTCACTTAAATATAAACTGAACAATGGTGACATACTGACCAACAGTCATTTTACATAGAAAGGGAAGTTAAGGTTAGCAGTAGAAGGAGCCTAGCACTAGAAATCACACGGCCTATTAAGCAAGAACAGGAGGCAGGGAAAGTAAGTGAGAATGAAGTTAGTGCAGGTCACAAAAAGATAGCAGTGCAGTTTCCCAGGCGGTAGAGAACGTGTGTCTACCTAGTCTAGATTACAGAGAGAAAGAATCTCGAAACCCTTTTCTTTTTAGATCATGAATATTCAAGGTTAAACAAGGAGCTAAAAGAAGTAAATAACGTTTAAAAATTAGCTCTTAAAGTATTTGACTGAGCCAGGTGTGATGGCCATTCCGGTAATTCCTGCACAGAGAAGGCTGAGGAAGAAAGACTGCACATTTGAGGTCAGCCTGGGCTACAAGTAAGACTGTGAAAAAAAAAATTAAAGAATCACACAATAAATAAAATGTTGTGGTGTGATCCATATTAAATTGAAAGGGAATAAGTTAAGACTGATTTCACGAAAATGTTAATATTTAACAAGCCATAAAGCTTTACGGTATGTATGTAACCAAGTCCTTTACTGGTTTGTACCTACCTACTGAACACTATGAGTTCAGGCCCCTATACCTAGCCTACAATGAAGACAGAATCCTCAGTTACAGTATAGCACAAATATCACACACTTCTTGCAAGATATTAGTTAGCAGTTTACACATAATCATTTGAAAACATCAAGGGCCAGAAATGATATACATTAAATAAATAAAAGAAAGTCAAGAGAATTGGCATCAAGTTTTACTGCTGTCTAAGCAGACAGTATGTATGATGCACAGCTGTAATGATCAGAGGTGTATCTGTCTCTCTATATTCTCTTAGCTTTCTTTGATGACAAACAGCACAGACAGTAAGAACTTCTGGAACGTATACTAACCTGGCAGTGCCATCAGATGATGAAGTAACGAGATAGCGATCATCTTTTGACCAGTCAAGATCATAAATGATATTGAGGTGGCCACACAATTCTCTCATGAAACGTCCAGAAGGAATTTCATATACTAATAAAAATATTTAGAAATTAAAT
Organism: Alexandromys fortis; assembly: GCF_014885135.2. Taxonomy (NCBI): domain Eukaryota; kingdom Metazoa; phylum Chordata; class Mammalia; order Rodentia; family Cricetidae; genus Alexandromys; species Alexandromys fortis. Next base: position 3,735,590 of record NW_026067987.1, on the reverse strand, counting down.
GTCGAGGATACCTTTAATTCAACAAATATATAAATTCACAACTTCTAATAATTTAGAAAAAGTTAAGCATTATCTGCAAAATTAAAGTAAAAAAAATTTACAATATTAACACAATTTCAAAACACAAGAACTGTTTTAATTTGATCTCAGTTTACATAAAATTTTTATATGCTAAATTTTGACAATATTCTTTAATATGCTATCAATTACTCATATTGATAGAATCCCCAAAGAACTTTTCATAGTCAATTTATTAGTAAAAACTAAATAATATTTACATTGCAATTCACTTTAAATAATTTATAACTTAGAATTTCATAAATAAGGTATTACTTTCCTCTAAAATAAATTAAATTCCAAAAATTTTTGGATGTAATGAGAAATATAAACCATTGCACTGTCAGAAAGAAATTCTAATAGTAAAACGTTAGTACGCATAATGGAATTAGCAGCCAATGAGTTGGATAGACAAAGCAAGGTAGGGCAGATACTCAAGGAAACTAAACTGAGCGCTCAACAACGACCAGTGCCCAAGCCTCTACTTCCACCTAGTGGTGAAATCAAACACCCTTCAGACAACTAAGCAGTTCAGAACCCAGAGCAAAATCAGGACTTTGGAAAATCTAATCCCCTGTAAAAGAAAAAAGAAGACTTGCAAATGGCGTTACAGAACTCAGAATTAACCGTGCAAGGCTTGGGAGAACTGGAGGAACACTTACTTGAGAAAACGGTTGTTTCAGTAAGAACACTGAGCTTTGTGTTGTTACAACTATCTAATTCCTCTTTCCTAAATAAACACTGAAGAAACCATAAAAACAAACAAACAAACAAAAACAACAACAACAACAAAAACAAAAGCCATGAAATCAGAAGCCCAGAAACCACTCACTGATGCAGAAGAGGTCTGAAGCTCCCAACAAACAACTCTAGTGCAAAGACTTCTTCCTATTCGATGACCTGTCCTACTCAAAGCAGGCTCCCAGGCTTAGCTAACTACTTTGAGTAGCTTCCCTAAGCACCTGCTTCCAGTGTGCATGCAGAAACAACCAGGGCCCCCTCTAATGCTGCGGTTGCTTTAGATTGAGACCACTGGGGATAAGAAGCAGGGCACTGAAGAACACAAAATCTAAATACAAGCAGAACCTGGAATTGGATGGCTATGGGGAACTATAGACACTTTCAAAATATTGCTAAAAATCTAGGTTCCCCACACAAGTATGTAAAGGCAACATGCACAACCAAGGAAAAACTTTATCTTTATGTGGGTGACCCGAAGTAGCTTAGGAACTTTTTAAAAATTGTGTGCTAAATAACTGAAATAATGCTCCCTGGCAAAGGGCAGCATCAGACTAGCTGACTGGGTACAGTCTACAGGGGATTGATAACACAGCAGAGAACAAATTATTTACAGAATGTGTCTAGAAGATTAACCCCACAACCAGAAGCAGTAGCACAGCTTAGGTGGCCGAAGGAGAACAATGGAAGCAGAGCTATACTGCACTACGTTACTTCAAATACCCAGCTTTCAACATAAAGTTGTGACATGGAAACCGGCAAACAAACAGAAAAGTATAGCTACACACAGGAAGAAAAAGCAGTTGTCCATACAGAAACCTGGGAAGCCCAGTTCTGATCTTTCTTAGCAAGACAATTAAACCTATCATTGTCACACGGTCAAAGACCTAAAGAAAGCCTAAGGCTCTCCTCGCCAAAAAAGAAAGCATAGGTAAATAAGCAGAAATGCTAAGGATGAGCCCAAAAGGAGCTTTGGAATTGAAAAGTATAATCACTGAAATAAAGAACTCAAGAGAATGGTTCAACAACAGACCTAAACTGGCCGGAGAATCACTAACCCTGATTTTAGGGGAACTGACACTATCCAATCTAAGGAACAGAAAATGAATGAAGAAAAATGATTAAGTGTCAGGGATCCAATAGACAACACCTGTCTCCAAAAACAGATATGATGGCAGTCCTAGGAGAAGAAAGACAAAGGCAGCAAACACATCTGGAGAAATAACGAAGGGATACTTCCAAAATTCATGGAGCAAGCTGGGTGAATTCTCAGTCAGACATCCCATAATCAAAGAATGCAAAGCTAGAGATAACGATTCTTATTAAATTTGTTGAGATTAAAGTAATAAATAAATCTAAATATATAATTATTTAAGCACAGAATAACATTTAACAGAGAAAAATCTAAAGCACACAAATCATGAATAACCCTTTCATTCTCCAAAAGATAATAATGACAATTAATATGTTGGAACATGTATTTTATGAATATCATGAACCGTGTGAAGCTAGGTTAAGCCAGTGTGGCCTGAAAATCAGGGCAGATGCCCACGAAGAGCTGGCTTCTTCTAGACAATGTCTTTACCGAGATAAAACAAACAACTAAATCCAGAATATTATAATCCTGCTTATCAAATCTCCCAAGGCTAAATAAAAAGATCCCTTGCCTTTCTGCTGCCTTCCCTACCACACGGGAGCTTTCTTTGAGGTCCTTCGGGATCACGTATTAGAATTTTAGCACATGGCAAAACTGCTGCACTTTGTAATTCAGATCATGACGACTACCAGCTAAAATCACAATGGGCTAAAAGTTTCCCATGATACTCAACATTCTCCTTGTACTAGATGTGTATATTTAAAATAGACAACGTTTATAAAAATCCACCTGTTGGTTAAACAAATAACATCTTTCATTCAATCTTCTCATTCGGAATAGATATTATACAGTAACCATCCCTTTATTTTAAGAAATATGATTGATTTACTAGGGAATTGTTAAATAAGATTTCAGTTAACTAAAAACCCAATATTGATCACACTGAATACAATCGGGTCAAATAGGTAGCATTATTCTTACGTATAATCGGATATCCATCTCGGCTGGCACAGGCGGCTGCTAGTATTCTTCCGTTGTGGGAGAAACCAAGACAGAAACACCCTCGCTCTCCAGCGTTCAGTGAGAAGAGGTGCTTGTTAGGGATACGACAAGCCTAAAAAGAATTTATTAAAACTACATAAATTAGAAAACATTAAAATAAAATGACCCCATAATTTCCATTACCATAATTTCCTGCTAAAGTTCTTTTACTATAACACATAAGAAAAGAAAGACACGTACACAGAGTAATGAAAAACTATAAAAAATTATTCTTTTAGTACAGAATTGGTTTTCCATAAAACAAATTTATGTCTAATAGCACTTAGGTAATCTAAAGCACAAATAAACAATTCAGTATCTAATGCTCCAACACTATTATTGTTATATTGCTTTCATACAGCCACACTAAGAATGTTTTTCACCTCCTTACTCAATGACAACAGTCACTTTTCCAAGGTCAGAAACATGTGAAAGCTACAAATGCCATGCATGTCCTGGTTAAATTCAGGATTTAGGAATGGTCATTCTTGGCTTTTCTCTCCTAAAATAACCACCCACTGTTGTTGTCTCCAAGACAGAGAGCCTTGCTTTCTCTGTGGTTTGAGTTATTCATGGTCACTATGGTCTGAAAATATAATGCGGGGAATTCAGAAATAAATGATTTCTAAGTTTTAAAATGTGTTCCATTCTAAATAGTGTGTTGGAATTCTGCCACCTCACATCCTACCCTGGATATGAATCATCTCTGGTTATTGTATCAGTGTTAAGCATTTTACTGGACCATTAGTGGTGTGGGAGAATGGTCTGTATCCTGTCAATTATATTTTAAATAAACGCTGAATGTCCAGTAGTTAGGCAGGAAGTATAGGTGAGACAACCAGACAGGAAGTAGAGGTGGATCACTGAGAACAGGAGAATTCTGGGAAGGAGGAAGCCCATTCCTCTGGAGTTCTGGCCCGATCCCAGAAGAAGCAAGATGTGACTGCTCCGCTGAATAAGGTACTGAGCCACATGTCTAACACTGATAAGAATAATGGGCTAATAATGAGCTATATAAGTTATAAGAGTTAATAAGAAGCCTGAACTAATGGGCCAACCAGTTTATAGTTAATGTAGACCTCTGTGTGATTTGTTTGGGACTAAGCGATTGGAGGGAACTGGGCAGGACAGAAAACCCAGTCAACACATTAGTAGTTGATTAGCCGTTAGACTATCATGATATTGCAGTGTTTGTGTTCAAATGATCTGTATTTTCATTAAGGGTGGTACCAAAGCAGTGCTGCCAGCCAATTTCAAAATACCAATCTGTAAAAATGCTTCCTTTAAAAGTGTAAGGATGAGAAAGCCTAGTTCCTGAGGTACTTAAGAGGATGAAGTAAGTATACACAGAGCCCTGATTGTATATCATGAATGTTGACATCACTACAAATGTCTTTAGCTATATTCATCACAATAGCCCTACAAACAGTTATTATCAGATGACTATAAATATTAACTAAATATAGCTAATAAAGATTATCCAAGCTTACTGGATGGAGGAAGTTGGTGCCAGGCGCACGCCATTAATCCCAGCACTCGGGAGGCAGAGACAGGCGGATCTCTGTGAGTTCGAGGGCAGCCTGGTCTACAAGAGCTAGTTCCAGGACAGGAACCAAAAGCTATGAAAAAACCCTGTCTCGAAAAATAAAAAAAAAAAAACACTTTTCTCAAATATTTTGTCAGAGCAATGGCAAATGAACAAATGCAAGCATCATCAACCCTCTCACCTGACCGGGGAGACGTTTCCACTTTACCACTTCCTTTGAATCTTCTAATCCAGGTTCTGTGTCTACTGAACTTGTGTCACGGTGGCGTTCACAATACACGGGTGTACCTTTTTCCTCCTGAAGAGCCATCATAGAGCGGTAAGATGGCTTTATCTAAGTGTGTAAGAAAAATGAGAAAATGTTAAATGTGCACAAACACGCTAAAGCCATGGCACATTTGTGGAGGTCAAGTTGTAGGAATTGGTGCATTTCTTCCTCCACAAGGGTCATGTGGAAGTCAAGAATATTGTCAACAAGTTGTCTTATTTTTAATGTACATAGTTTTTAAAGTACTGACAAAGCCCATGTGGTAGCTCACACCTTTAATCCCAACACTTGGAAGGCAGAGGCAGATGGATCTCTATGAGTTCAAGACCACCCTGGTCTACATAGTGAGTCCCAGGACAGCCAGAGCTACATAGTGAAACCCTGGCTTGAATAAAAACAAACAAACAAACAAACTTCATAAAATTAAAATACTGAGACAAATGGTATGGAAACCTTTTAGAAACACAAGCCAGAATTTTTTTTTCATTTGTATATCATTCTAAATGAAATAAAAGTTACTTGAACTGTTCTCCTATAATCACAAAGCTTTAGAAGTTTGGATAAAATAGTAGATTCCAATAGTAAAAATGGCTTTACTTTATTCTTATTTCATTATTTGTTTTAGTTTCTGATACAAGGTCTCATGTAGCTCAGGCTGCCTCAAACTTGCTATGTATTTGAAGTGAGCTGTGTATTCCATATTCCACTTCTGATGTGCCTGGGATTACAGCCCTTGTGCCTGCTTCTTCATAAATACCTACCTAATGTTATGCCATGCCTCCGATACAACATGATACTGTTAGCTTAAAAACAATCACAAAACCAATATCATAAAAAATCTGAAATTCTTAAAAAAAACCCTACCATCTGATGGATTTTATTTAATCCCATTTAGACCAATGCAAATTAATCCTGTGCTCAGAGCATACAGGACTCTACAACTTTACAACTTACATGAAAGATTAATATAAAAAGACAATAGCATAAGCTTTTCAATCTTATGTTCATTTAGAATGAGATCATTAATAATGTTCATTCGTAGACAACAGAAGTAGAAATGCTATTCGCTAGTTAATAATATTTACTGATTCTAATGTAAAATATGTAAATCAAGATCTGCAAAGTAAAGCCCAAGTATGATTTGATTCACTACTATTTATTATAAATAAAGATGGACTGGGACACATTAAGGTGTTCTTTATTTTCTGTGTGCCTCTATGGCTACTCTCCTACTACAACGTTGAGAAGTTTTGACACCTGGCTACAAAGCCTAAAAGATTTTATTTATTGCCCTTTATATGAAAATGTTTCCCAGTACCAACTTTCCATCTATTTATTTTCAACTACAAAATAAAAAATTATACCAAAACAGTTTTCTTAACAGTGATGTCTACTCCTTAAAACTTACAAGTTCATCTACTCTTTTAACTGTTTAGACTAAACACAGTCTTTGCAGGATTCTTTCTGTTACAGAAACCTGTTAAAATCATTCTGAGAGCTCAGATCTTTAAATATGGAAAGTACATTAGGTCATCCTTAATTTTAATAATAGAGAAGAGACATTTATATTTACTATGAACTTAACTTACACAGTCTGGAACTTTCAGTCCCCGTACGGTTACGTACAATGTTGATGGATAACGATTTCTTGGACACTTGGACCACCATTCAAAAACCTCAACAACATTTGACTGGGACCGAGGTTTGGTGGGTGGGTAGTAGAGCTGGAGACGAAGTTTTGAATTGATGTTTGCGTTTCCATTGGCTCCCAGAAGCTTAAAACAAGATTTTGTGTAAAATGTTATCTTTTTTGAAAACACACATTCAATAAAGCAATCACAGAGCCAGAAGCTTAGTTTTAAAAGACTGAAACAGGTTGAAATGGTTTAGATGTATAGAGAAAAAGGGAGATGACCCCAGCAGGAGGCACTTTCTGATCAGCATGGCAAATCTGAAGACATTTCCCAGCAGCACTCTTTTCGGCTGCAAAACTGCTGCAGACTGCTGAGAAAACATTTACATCATGGCAGCAGAAAAAGAGTGAGCAATAAACACTTGTTTGAAATAATTATGATGAAGAGGAAAGTACATATTACTCTACACAAGCATTTCTGCTTACTGTCAGTACTTTTTCTCTAGCAGTGCTGAAGATGAATCCTACTGAGGTCTTGCAGTGCCCCCCAAGTGCTCTATTACTAAGTTATGTCCCGAACCCTCATTTTCCTTTCAATTTTGAAAGTAAACTACCAAGGCTGGCCTTGAAATCTGGACTCAAGCAGACCTTGAGCTTATAACCCCCTCCCCCCTGCCCCACCTCAGCCTTCCCAGTATCTGGAACTACAGGACTGCATTAATACTTTTAATGAATAAAATGGTATACACAAATCATTTTAAGATAAGTTAATTCAAACCAACCACTCTATTTTTCAGTATTTTAGTTTACCTTCTTTGAAAAGCCTATTTAATAAGCCAAGTAAACAAAACAAGATAAGCAGATAAATGGAGAGTATTAGGAAAAGAACTCAGCAGTTCAAATGAAGCTTTCTTTTACTCCATAAAAGCTAAATAGGAAATGCCCTTGTAAGCACTGTGTCCATTGTGAATTTGAGAAGGAAGTTAGTGTTTTGCGGCAGTTCACGAAGTTTTCAGGTGGCTAGGTCTGGAAGTAAGGCACCGAGGGCAGGGCACTTAGTACTGTTGGCTAATGCAACTTGGAAAGAAGAAAAAAGAGCGGAAGACTCAGTGTAGAGTTGTCCCAAAACCTATGATGACCGAAGTGCTATCACAATGTGAGGAAATCACATGAGACTGGCAAGTCCTTAAGTGTGACTCGTGTAACTATGGAAGTAATATAATTTTTAATTATATTTCATTTGAATTAATCTGAGAAAAACATGATATGTGTTACTTATGGTTATAAACTCATGAGCCTAGGCAGACAATATGAGGAGAACTAAGAGACAAGAGGAGCGGTAAGAGATTTTCCAGGATAGTCAAAGCTGAAATGTCCAGTAAGTAATTGTATTCACAAATCTGAAGAACAAGAAACAAAAGTGGGTTTAAGAAAACTGAATCCTTCAGTAGATATTCAACCCTCCTGTGTGTCTGTAAGTGTGGGGAGATAGTGAACATGAGAAACTCCAAGAGAATTACGTAACAAATTTAATACAACCATATACAGCAAATATAAAATAAAAACCAAAATTGCTCAAAGAATTAATCTAACAGAAACTACTGATAACTTTGTAAAGCTTGTAAGTTTTACAATGAAGAAAAAGACACACAGTATTACAAATGGGAAACACATAGAATCCATTACCCCTTATAGGATCAGAGATATGGACTCAAGAATTCATACCTTCTAGCAATGATTCAATATGGATGAATTAAGACTGATTTGATCTTTAAAAGAATAAAATGTTGTGACATTAAGTGAGTGATTGCAGTTTATAGCTCATACAGCAGATATGAGCAAAACTTAATACAAAGTAAATATGAGCAGTTCCTAGTAAACTGCTTTTTGTTTAAAATATTATTATTCTTCACAATGTTCTTTAAAACTTAATAATGGCTTAGACTCTCCCATCTATCCAGTGCTCATGTTATGGAGTAAGAAATTCAGGGTTGTTGGCTGAACAATGACTGGCACATTGAAAAGGCTAAGTAGTATCTCATAAATTGAACACAAGATGGCAAGAATGTATGTATCTTTGAGTACAGTATCTTTATGGTCAAAAAGTATAAAAGGTACACACTGGGTAATCAGTAAGTGTTTCAGCCTCTTTTTGTTTTGTTGAGACAAGGTTTTTTTGTGTAACAGCCTTGCTGTCCTGGAACTCACTTTGTAGACCCAGGCTGGCCTTGAATTCACAGAGATCCGATTGCCTATGTCTCTTGAGCAGTGGAATTAAAGGCATGTGCCACCAATCTACCCCCCCCCACATACCTCATGTGTTTTATGTGCATTTGCGTTTGCCTGCATGTATGTCTGTGTGAGGGTGTTGGATCCTCTAGAACTGGAGTTACAGATAGTTGTGAACTGCCATATGGGTGTTGAGAATTGAACCCAGGTCCTTAGGAAGTGCAGTCAGTGCTCTTAATCACTAAGCCATCTTTCCAACCCTATTTCAGACTCTTAATAAGTCTTGCTAAGACTTGAGTCAACAACTCGTTGAGACCAAAATGACTTAGTGAAAAACACCCAGTAAAATTTGGAAGAGATTATTTTAAATGTATTCAAAAAACAGGTGATAACATACCTTAAGAAATGCCCAGGCAATTTTCCGAAAGCCACATTCTTGGTTTTTAACCTCAGAGTTATTCTTAATTTCATTCATGCTTAAAAAGTCAAGAATCTGTAAATATATTTTTACAATTATTCCACAGAATACTAGACTGTCTAAATTTAATATTCTCTATGGACACATTATCATCTAGGTATTTAAAATGTCTACCTTACAAGGAATAAAAAATATTTATCTCATTTGCTTATTTTCAAATTAACTTATCCAACTACTGAGGATTCAATTTTGATATTAATAATTCCTTTTATTTTTTTTAATAATTCCTTTTATTAGAATTTATTTCAAAGCATTAACCACCTCAAATATCATAACTATAGCAGTTAATCCAGTTTTGACTCCTACATATTGTATAAATACTGAAATGTCACATTTTTACCCCATAAATATACAGGGTCACGGCTGTGTCTGTTTTGAAAGTAGGGTTTTCTCTTTGGATATGCTATGACTAGGCCTCTCGAGGTTTTCATCATATCTTCACCCTGCCTGGATATTAAATATCAAGGGGGTATAGGCAATCTGCCATAGATGGTATTCCAGATACTTGTTTGAGAATATCACTTTGGATTTAATAAATCTGATTAAAATAAAAAAGCTCAGTTGAGATAACAAATCTTTACAGAAGGCTGGGGATCCACCTCTCCGCCCTCTAGTGCTGCGACTGGGCTTCACTTTTAAGTGGGTCCTGGGAAGCTGAACTGAGGTATCCATGCTGTGCAACAGCATTTTATACACTGACCCATCCCCCCCATCAACAACATTGGTTTTATGCAAATTTAATGTTTTCTGTGCGTTCTTAAGTACATGCATGCATGGAACTACAAATGCAATACATTCTATTTTGCAAACAATTTTCATACAGAATGAAATGGATATCTATTTTTATGTTAATATATAAACATGAATATCATTTTAATGGTTACCTACCTGATCTATATATATATTTTATTCTCTTAAATTATAAAAAACGTAGCAATAAATAGCAAATGGTAAGTTTTTATTAAAGTTCCTTTAGATACATTATATCCTTTAAAAACATATCTTTGTATAAATCACACATAATGTAGTCACAGATCTATCAAAAACAGCTTTAAAAAAATCAACCATCAGCTCTGGTCATTGCAGTTTCTTGCTGTTCTCATCTTAAAATTCTCCAGCTTGGTTATATTGAATGAGTGGCTTTATTTCCCCTTTGTTATGGAAAGAGAACATAGGCCAGACAAAGAGGAACATAGTACTTTTGAGTTACTGTGGGAAACAAACTGCCCATACAGACAGCTGGAGTGCCTTTAGGAAAATCACTGTCCTCCCAGCCCCCTGGCCTTCGCAGGTGAGAAAACTGGAACAAGTCAGCTCAAAGTCTGCCCATGCCACAGGGCTTCCTGACTGTTCTCCCCGTCTACTCCACATCTAAGAAGTTCTGGGCCGTTTTATCATGTGTTACATTGTATTTGCTAACCGATCTGCACATGCTTCTCTACTTTTCCAGGTTACATGCCTATATTTAGATAGTCTGATATAGTCAATGACTTTGCTTTTGTGAGATGGATTCACAACGGAGGATTACAGTCAAATGGATGATGGCATTTGTGACTTTAGTTCATAATCATTGAGCTGATGTAAAGATTACAAGACGACATTCTAGAACAGGCCAAATGACTTAACTCCTAGCACTGGGAAGAAGCTAGCAAATGTGCCATCTCTGTTTCTAAAAGGGCTTCTCATTAGCACCCACAGAGCATACTGCAACAATAAATTCCAGGCATTAAATTCTTACATTATCACATTATAAAACTACTAAATTTATAACTCATACTTATATGATATTCATTAAAATTGAATTTTTTCTTTAATCCATACCTCAAAGAAGAGAATGACTTTTGGACACTCATCAAACTCTCGAAGCAAATAGGGAAAATTTTCATTAAATATAATTTGTTCTTCCCATTCTGGAAGTCTTGATTTTAACTTTTTAAAGTCATATGGTTGAGTCATAATAGGAAGAATATAGTCCACATTGTCTTTTTCATAATAAGATGAAACAGGACGTTCACTGTTCAAAGACAAAGTTTCCATTACTACAATTCAATACACTTTTTTAGAAAAAGAGAGAAAAATGTATAGTCCATAAAAGAAGCAGAAAAATAGCTATAATGGCACAAAAGCAAAAATAATGTTCTTTAACATATAAAAACTATAAATTTTATTAAAATTTAAAATTGATGACATCTTACTACAATCTTGTATTATATTTTTTCCTTTGGGCAACATAATTTATTATAATAGAAAATGAAAGGTATGAATAACCTTTAATGTAGAGCAGCTACTTCAGAAGTTTAAATGAGTGCATGATAAAATGCATAATAAATCCAAATACAACTGTTAAAAAAACCTCTTTTGCATCCTATTTTCTGTGTATGTATTAACACAACAAATTAAGTGGGTGTCTTTTGTTTTGTAATACTCTTAATGTTTTCCTCCCAATATCCTTTCAAGCAAATTTTATTTTGAATTAGTATAATCTAGTATAATGATTTATTTTATTGCTTTTTAAATCTAGACTTTCACACATGCATTCTCTCTAGAAATGACCTCAGGGGAAAACATAGTCATTACACATTTGCTCACCTCAGGTCCATATAACACATTAATCTCAAAGGAAAAGCAGGAGGTTAAACAGTAGAACAGTCACAATATTTACAATGCAAATTTATGACCTAAATACTATGCTTGATAGACTTTCCACGCAAGATAGATGCACTTCCTCCACTTCCTCTCTAAAGTCAAGTTGAGGAATGTCTGTTCTCTAATGCCAATCCACAGCTCTATGCCTATTAACTTTCAGTCATGAAGGGCAGCAAAGAGGATTTCTATTTCAGACAGTTTCAACTTAAAAGTGGTTTAACTTTTTAAAAATTACCTGTCATCTTTCTTGACATATTGACCGGTATGCTCATCAACCACATGAATTTTTACCATTGGGTGAGAAATCATAAAATCTGCCTTAAGCCGATCAGTTCGGTGAATGTAAACGCCCATGACAAGATCATCATCAAGCAAACATTTGGGATGAACTGGACTGTCTCGGCTTGTTATTTCATGGACACCATCACTATTCATGTCTTCCTTCTCAACCAGACCTACGGCAGGGAAGAAACACCAGTGTCATAATTGCTCTAACATTAGGTTTACACAGAATTACTCTGACCATCTTCAGTGCCTTTCTCCGCTAATAACAGACCTTCCAGGGAGCAAAAAGCCACTGCCAGCTTTCATTCACCAACGTAACAATTTGCAGTTCTAACATCAGGGGCTTAGAAATTAAATTTTTTATGCCACAAAGCAGCTACAAATCATATCCTTCTTTAGTTAAATTAAGTCAGGAACTATAAACTCATCATACAGACCCAGATATTAAAAAATGAACACTTTACTCCACAAGAATTAAGATACACCAACAAGTGTAGGTTGACTTATTTTAAATTATATCCTTCAGTTTTCAGAACAAGTTTCTAGGGCCAAGTTACCCCACAAAGACACATAATTTTTATTTAATTTAGGCAACAAACCTGCTTTAGTCTTTTTTTTTGTCTTTTTGGGTTTGGGCTTTCTGGTCTCTGGCATATTGTTATCTCCCTTCTCGTCTGCTGAGCGTATTTCCTCATCAGGCTGAGATCCTGGAGTAGCCGTCTCAAGGGAACGTTCTTTCTTTTGTTCATCTGCAGCTGCATTATCACAGACGTCTGAGGTACTGCAAGTATAACCCAAGAATGAGCCATTATAAATGTGTTATTTTTATAATTATTATTTATGGCATGAAAGAATGAATGGTAAGTAGAAAAAAGGATAATATATCATTTTCCTCTTACAAATGCCATCATTTGGAATTTTCTTATATAACAAACTAGGAACCATAGATAATACTTTCTACCCGATGAAGAGCTACATATCTTGGAAGCCAGCGTAAACAAAGCTATAAATGCCACAGTGTACTCTCAGCACCACGTAGACTCAGGCATGAGGACCATACAATTAGCCTCAGGAGCAAATTCTGATGGTGTCTAAAAGCAAATAAGCAAAGGGGAAATAAAATAATATTTCATGATTACAGACCTATATTACATGAAATTTCAGAGTATCTTCATCCTGCTGTTGACTAAAGGATTAATGAGCAAATGTCTAAATCACTCAAAAAGTAGAAGAAAATCTCAAAGTTTGTTCTTAAGAAACTTTAGCCACACAACTTTTGATTTCTAGTCAAAGTTCATTGCTTTTGATTTCCAGAGGCTGGTATATGACTACATTTTTCAGAAGTCTTGATTAAAATAAAATCTGCACCACATGCATACAGCAAGAGGGAGCATGCAGGAACAGAAACTGGCCTATTGGAGTCTGTTCATAATTTAGGAAGTAAAAATATGCCTTTAAATAATAAAAATTAATTTTCAACATACTCAGCTATCTTTTGAAAAAGAGTACTGAGAAATAAAAAGATTATGTAAAAGGTACTTCGTGTAGTTAGTCCCCAAAACTATGCTATTTTTAATTTTTTTCTATTTATTTATTTATTTAGGTTTTTGAGACAAGGTTTCTCTGTAGCTTTGGAGTCTGTCTTGGAACTAACTTTTTTATTATTATTAATTTTTTTAATTAAAAATTTCTGCCTCTTCCCCGCCTCCCTTTTCCCTCCCCCTTCCCCCTACTCCCCATGCCTCACTCTCCTCCCTCTCCAGTCTAAAGAGCAGTCAGGGTTCCCTGCCCTGTGGGCAGTCCAAGGTCCTCCCCGCCCCATCCAAGTCTAGGAAGGTGAGCATCCAAACCGGCTAGGCTCCCACAAAGCCAGTACATGCAGTAGGGTCAAAACTCAGTGCCATTGTCCTTGGCTTCTCAGCAGCCCTCATTGTCCACCATATTCAGAGAGTCCGGTTTTATCCCATGCTTTTTCAGTTCCAGTCCAGCTGGCTGGTCTTGGTGATCTCCCAATAGATCAGCCCCACTGTCTCAGTGGGTGGGCACCCCCTCGCGGTCTTGACTTCCTTGCTCATGTTCTCCCTCCTTCTTTGGAACTAACTCTTATAGACCAGGCTGGTCTCAAACTCACAGAGATCCACCTGCCTCTGCCTCCTGAGTGCTAGGATTAAAAATGTGCACCACCACTGCCCAGCCAAAACTATCCTATTTTATCAGTCACAAAATACTACTCATATAGGACAGTCACACTGGCATGCCACCATCATGTACGGCATAGTTTGAGTTAGACTTCATAAACTAGTTCTCATTTCTCGTGAGAACGTCTTCCTGTTTCCACACCAATGTGGTAATGACTCACAGTACACTATGGGCAGCAGCCTATATGATGGCCCCAGCGGATCTTTGCTTCTTCATGTTCAAGTTTTTCAAGAATCCCACTCTATGACTACCTGCTGGGCCTCATCACCCAGTTCCAGTAAGATATGGGAAAATGGACGCTATTTTTAACAGTTTCACTTCTGTCTTGCTATTACTCTGTCAGAACCTTGACCTGGGGAAGAAAGTTGCGGCCTGGGTGAGTTCACAATGGATTGACCCAAGTGGCAAAGAACTTTCATCTCTGACTAAAATCCAGTCAGGACCAGAGGCTGCCTATAGCCCACAGCTATGCACCAGACAGGAGGCTGCCTATGGCCTCAAGGCTATGCACAGTGGTTCCTCTGAGGTCCACCCAGAAGAGCTGGGTATCACTGGTTACGGCTTTCCCTGTCAAGGCATCAGCAGGCTAGCACCCTACTGAAGTTTATGAGAGCCTGTGAAACCCAGAGGTGCCCAGGTAAGTCACTCTCTAGTGTTCTGAGCAGCAGCAGCTGGGAGACAAACATCTGCTGTAGTCAGCTGCCGCGTTCTGGCAGAAACTGTTGCAGTGCCAACAGAGAGCTCATTCGTAAACTAAAATATCCTTGAAGCACTCTGGCTTTCTTGCTTTTTCCATATCCTAGGTACAAGTGTCATCCTACATCTTCCAGAGACTTGGGTAGCAGCGTTCACACATACGATGTGCATCAAGATCATGGGATTTCTTTTTAGCTGGGAGTTTAAGGGAAAATTCCCGAGACTGCCAAAGGCTAGTCACATGAAGATGGAGGAAATAACTAGTTGTTTAGGTAAATGAGGATTGCAGGGGGAAAGATTATGCTACTTGGGAGACATTTATATTTCTAAATAGAGAACTTATAAACTTGAATATAGTCTCAGAAACACTTACCATATAAAAGAATATATGTATAAGCATCATACACAAACTAAAATATTAAATTGCCAATAGTTATCACCTTTGTAATTGTTCCACAATGAACAAATGTTATTTGTATAACAAGGAAGAAAACATATCCACCCTGAAATCAAAATAAGTTTGTGCATGTGTGTGTTTGGGTATAGGGGCTTTCTGAGACAGGGTTTCACCATGGTGCTCTGGTAGGTCTCAGATTCACTGTGGAATGTAGGCTGGCCTTGATCTTCAGAATCTCCTGCCTTGGTGTCCAAGTGTATCACATGTATGAAGCACCATGCTCAGCAGGCCTGTTATTTCAAAAGTGGGTGTAAGCGGGTAAATGTAGTCAGTGTGGAGCTAGACTGTTGGTGTTCTGGCTGAGCCTCTTACTGGTGCTGGGGCTTATACCAGCCAGCTTCTTAGAAAAACAGGATCATTCCATTACTGCTCCTCACAGGGCCATGGTAATGATTCAGTGAGTGAATTCTTGTAAAGCTTCTAGCAATAGCAAACACAGTACTGCATAAAGGGTCACAATTATCCCCCCAGTGGCTGTTACAAACGCAGCACTAACATTCTTTGTTACATTATAGTTTTCACTCAGAACTGGAAGATACTAGTGTGTGTTTCTATTTGTCAATGTGAAGTACCTCTTTTCGGGTTTAGATGGGACCGGGACTTTCTTCTTCTTCTTCTTCTTTCTCTTTTCGCTGCCCAGTTTGTCATCGTGTAATAGAGTATCTGCAGGAAAATAAGTCAGCTGCTCTTTTAGTTTCTTTCTGATCTTCTTCTTAATCTCCTTCGCCATTTCTTCAGCCACCTGGAGCTGATAGGTGTCTGCCAGTTCCTCCTTCCCTTCCAGTTCAGCCTTTTCTCCTCCGTCATTTGCATCATCGCCTGCCTCTGGCTTGGCGCTAACTTTCTGCTGTGCAGAATCCGCGTTCTCTGGAGTTTCTTGTTCCATTTCTCTAGTGGTCTGGCTAACTCTGATATGTATTTTCTTGCTTGCCTTCTTCTACACTAACATTGTCCTCTGAATCTTCAGCTTCTGATCACGTGCTCCTCAGTGCTCTAGGTTATTAGTATTGAGTTTCTAAGGTATCCTGAAGAGTACTCTTAGGGTGGCAGCCTAGGAGAATATACAACAAGAAAGGCTCAGTTCAGCATAGTTCAAGTGCGTAAAGGTAAAAATAAAGATTGATGCCCAACACTACTGAGACAATTACTTGGTTTTTTGTTTTGTTTTGTTTTTGGATAGAATGGTGCTTCTCTCAAGCATCTGATGCGCACTCTCAATTTAGAGTTGCAGATTTAAGATTAGAAATCTCTAAAAGTGATTTTAGATTAACTAAGTTAATTAATATTGATAAGAGTACTTAGTTAAGGTCTTTACAGAAATAAATTAATTGTTCAGTTGCTATTTCCTTACTAGCAGAGTAATCCAAAATTTAATTTGACTAAGATATGTTGGAGAAAACTCATCAGAAAGTTATAGATTATAAAAACATTTCAAGTTTCCCAAGGAAAAAATGCATGGGTTATTAATATTGTCTCATAATTATACTCTCAAGCCAAGACTGTACAGAAAGGCCATCCTGCTTTTTCAACTATATCACTGAAACACTAAATATTAACTAACAATTCAAGTGACAAATATAAACACATATCCTTTTGCTAAATTTATTTAAGATAATTTTTTAATAAAACAGCAATAGGCTAAAATTCATAAAAGAATGTTACCAGTTAGAAAGTAAATTAGAGAAATTCTCTAAGAATTTAAAAATAAACAAGATTACATTGATATTCAGCCATTAAAATGAAATCACTGGAAAACGAAGAGAACTGAAAAAATACCGAAGGAGGTAACAGGCCCAGAAAGACAAACTATAAGCAAAGCCTAGCTTAGAATTACTACATCTGTGTGTTTGAGTTGGAGCATCTGTAGAGGTCGGGAAGCAAGGAAGATACCACAGTGTCAGGAGAGGTGTTAAGGATGCAATTGTGTAACTACAGGAGATAAGACAGTAAAACATGTGGGGAAATACTCAACAGAGGAGAGAAAGATGTGGGGAGAGGACAGAGTTAACAAGAACTCAGCTAAGTTTGTATGAAAAAGCCATGTAGAAATCTATTACTCTGGTCCTGGAGGAGAACTGTCTCCTTCTTAAACCAATATGCATTCTAATGCTTATCCTTTACCCACAGAGAAGTATGCTCTCCCTCCTTATCAAGGCTCCTTTTTGCAGCAGTTAGAAACCATTATAGAAATCTACAATTGGTCAAATGCCAAGAACAACTGGCTATACAAACCCTTACACCTAAGGCTCATGAACATCACAGGAGGGAAGAAAAGACTGTAAGAGCCAGGGATCAAGGGCATCTGCTTTGATATTCTTCTATATATGACAGGGAAGCTCAAGAAACCTCAAGAACCCAACTGTCTAAGCAGGATCAGCACAATGAAAATACTAGTTAATAAGAGGGACAATCAGTTTTCTCTAGGGATGAGACCCCTGACAGGTTCTCCAAATCCAATCTCAATGAGTCAACCCTAAACTCATACACATATGAGCAACAGACTCAGCACACACGCGTGCGCGCACGCGCGCGCACACACACACACACACACGAGGAAATAGCAATTTAGTTTTATGTATCTTATTTCAGGAGAAAAATGTTTAATTTAAAATAGTAACATACAAATTAAAAAAAAGAAAATTTCAAAGATGAAGCAAAAATAAAAAGGTCCATTCAATTCTAGCAGCCTGCTATCATGACAAATGCTGTTTATCTTTTCAGAAACCGTTTTTAGTGATAGTTCAGTAACTGAATTTCTACTATGCTTAAATGAAGCATACACAAATTTTTCTTTCATTTTCAATGAATATCAGAAATATTGTATCAATGTTCACAAATTGCGAGGACACTCAGAAGGAAATAAATAAGATAATCAAGACTGCAAAATCAGAGATGTATGATCTCAAAGAAAAATTCTCGGTGAATAAAAACATTTTAAAAGCTTACATAAAAGAGCTAAAATAATGTTTCTTAAACTGGTTGAAACCTTTGAACTGTGTTAGAACAGGGTAAAATAAAAACTGGCCTCCTCAGATTAGCCTTCCCAGTTCCTGCAATGTTCTTGTTCATACATTTTCACCTCCCCAATCCTTTCAGATTGTCCCTACCCTCCCAACTTCATGTTCTTTCTCCCCTTAAAACAAAACAAGAGCAATAAAACCTTGAAGACAAATTTGGGTTGGATAACTACCCTCGAGCATGGACCTGTCCTGGAATGTGGTTGACACACCACTTGAAACCACTGAAGAAAACTGCTCCCACTTCTAGAAGCTATCAATTGTGAGTAGCTTTTCGGCTAGGGGTGGGGCTTCATACCTACTTCTCCTCTGTGCTGGGATTTTGTTTGGCTTGAGCTTATGCAGGTCTTGTGCCTCCGTGAATTCATACATGCATCTACCTGCTGTGTCTGGAGGACACTGTTTCTTTAAACATATCTATTAACCCGTGACTCTTGCCATCTTACCTCCTCTTCTGCATAGATCCTTGAGCCTTGGAAAGAAGTAGGTATGATATAGACATACCATTTAGAGCTGAGCATTCTAAAGTCTCATTCGCTGCACTGACTAGTTGTCTCTGTTAATCATCATCTACTAAAAGCTTCTCTGATCAAAGGTGATCAATGCCCTGATAAATGCATATTGCACCATGTCATGATATGTCATTTTATTAATATATTTACTTAGCAAAATAACAGTAGTCTGTTTTTGCTCTAAGGCCCATGGCCTATTTTGCTTCAGTTTCTTGGCCTCATTGGCAATGTCAGGTATGGGCTTCATATCATAAAATGGACCTTAAATCCAACCAAAAAGTGGTTGATTTTTCCTATAACACTCTTGTTACTATTGCATCAGTGGGTGTACTTTGCAGGTAGGTCATTATTGTAACTCTGAAGGTTCATAGCTGGGTGAGACCGATGATTACTTTTTTGCTCTGGTAATGTGTACAGCACCTTCCAGCACAATAAAGGCTAGACAATAAAATCTCCAATAGAGTACCAGTCTCTCTCTCCATATTCTTTAACTCAAGTATGTGGTGTCTTCAGCAATAGGCAATTGCCACTAATTGGTGGAGTACAACCAATAGCATCGGCTAAAACCTATAAAGTTTGTGGGTTCCTAAGGAATCCCACGGATCCATCTCTTTGTGTGTATGTTCATGCCAGGTGGTACACATATATGTATAGGTGTGTATGTAGAGGCAGGAAGACATCAGGTGTCATTTCTCAGTACCAACCACTTTTTTTTTTTTTTTTTTTTTTTGGTTTTTTGAGACAGGGTTTCTCTGTGGCTTTGGAGCCTGTCCTGGAACTAGCTCTGTAGACCAGGCTGGTCTCGAACTCACAGAGATCCACCTACCTCTGCCTCCCGAGGGCTGGGATTAAAGGCGTGCACCACCATCGCCCAGCCAACCACATATTTTTTTAAAACACAATCTCTCACTACCTTGAAATTTCTTGAGGAAGCTAACCTAACAAGAAAACAATGGAAGGCAGACCCAGTGTAGTCCAACTAAGATTATAAACACATTTCAACTATTTGTCTTAACATGGGTGTTGGTGGTTGCACTCATGTCCAAGGCAAGCACTTTACTGAATCATTTCCTAGCCCTCCTTGAGCATGTTATGGTTATTATGTTCCGTATAGACATTCGATTGTTCCAGAACCTTTTGTTGAAATTAGCCTTTTCTTCACTTTGCCAATTTTACAATAAATCAACTAACCTGGCCAGGGGTATAACTGAGTGGTAAAGTATGCTCTTAACTATGAGCAAGACCCTGGTTTTCAACTGAATGAAAGAGAAAGAAGGTAAGGTCGAACTTTCATAATTAATAATGTCTGTGTTGTTATTTGGGAGCTGGCTGATAGGACTGATAAAGACTCATTACCCCTACCATAGTTTTCTTTCTAAGAGGGCTTTTTAAGAACATATTCAAATAATTTATAAGAAATACGGTATTCAGGTTATCAAGTTTTGGGGAGTTTTTTTTTCCTTTGAGGTATTCCACCTCATTTACTAAGTTTACTGTCAGAGATATCCATACTATTCTTTACATTTTCAAAGTCTATAGGCCTACAGTGAGTCTCTTCTTAGATCCCAAGTACTGGTGATTTGTGTCTTCTTTCCTTTTTCAAAGTCTGGTTAAAATTCATGAAAAAAGAGTAATTTGCCCACAGCCAGTGAAATAGCTCACTGGAAAAAATATGCAAGCTGTCAAATCTGACAACCCCAATTTGATTCCCAGTACCATCATGATAGGAAAGCAAACTCCTACATGTTGTCCTCTGACCTCTACGCACACACCACATATGTGCACTCACAATAATAAATGAAAAATTAATTAAAACACATAAATGTATTTTTAAAACCAAAAAAAGCAAACAATACAGAAGAAAGGCTATGAAAGGCCACATTCTAACCCAGGTACAGCCACTGCCATCTCAGCCTTCTAGGCTTGCACAAGACTTGCCCTACAAGAGTCATCCATGGGGCCCAACTCCTCACTGCTGAACTAAGGGTTAGTAACAGAATCTGGGGGAAGAGGACCATTGCCTTCAGTTATTTGCCCATTGTTAAAGTCCTAAGCTCCAGTGGATAGGTTCAAGCCTTGGGTCACACAGATGGTCCTGGAACACTCAGTAAATAACAAGTAAAAATTTAAGTTGGTGGAAAAGAGATCTGTAGAGAAGGAGGCCTCACAGGTGGGACGGAGCTATGAGAGGGTGGAGTGAAGATAATTAGAATACATCATACCTGTTTATAAAATTGTTGAATAACACAGCAATTTAAAATATATTAATATACAGGTTTATTTCAAATTGTTTCATGTATATTTCAAATCCCAAACAAAGTCAAATTTAAGGATAACCCCTTGACTGGGTGCTAGAAAGAAATCTCCCAGTTACTGCAATATTATATACCTGAAGCCTAGAGTCATACTGTATTACTATGATCAAAGACTTATTATTAACAATATGATTTATAGTGAATATATTTTCTTTGTTTAAGGTTCTGTAATAAGAGTAGCTACAGTCACTCACTCAGGCACTGCATATGTGACTGACATACTCTTGTCCACATAAAGCAATGGACACCAAGACTTTTTAATGGGCTGAGTCCCATGTGCTGTTTTTCTCTGCTGATTTTATTAATCTGGAGCCTTTTCTAACACAATCCAAGTACATTAGCTTTTGAGTACTGGATATATCTTTAGTAAGTTAGCAAGCTTGAAGCTGGGACCCTGAATATATAAGATAACCAATCCTACCACTCCTTTGAAAAGATTTGGACTTACTCTTTTTATTTTCCTCTTCTATTTATTCTGGGATTTCTTATCATTGATACTTTTTTGTGAAAGCTTCTATAATGGATCTAAGATATATTTAACACATTTAGTGTGTATAATTAGTTTTCTGTTGCAGTGATTAAGTACCATGACCAAGACATCTTAAAGGAGAAAGGGTTTGTTTAGGTTGCCATGGTTCTGGAAAGGACAGTGCAGCACGGCAAGGAAGGCATGAAAGCAGGAGCTGAAGACTGCCTGGCAATCAAGAATCAAAGATCACATGCTATCCTTTCTTCCATCCTTTAAATCTTAACCTGGTTTTATTAGTGGGTTTTTATACTCAATGTATACTTCTAACTTTCTTATCTGGCAGTCTTTAATTTTCCACTTCTTGAATTCTTTTGAGTTGACTTTCATCATTATAAATCATGGGATTCTTGATATGCCAGACTTCAAACATATTTTCTTCTGTTTGTCCTTTTTCTTTTTCCTGTTTCATTATTTTTCTAGATTTCTCCATACCATCATTGGCTTTTTAGATATCCTTTTAAGCAATTACTTCATATTTTATAAAATAACTTATCACCATCTACAGATAAATAGTGTCATGTCACATTTTGTGAATGCCTGTGTATGTATACATTGAGGGTAAATACACGTGTGTGCAGTTACTTGTGTGTGAATACATGTGAAGGCCAGAGGTCAACTGTCGATGGCATCATGAAGAATACTATTCACTTCCTTTGAGAAAGTGTCTCCCATTGGCCTGGCTCTCCAGTGAGTCCTAGAGTTGCTCTTTTCTCCATCTCTCCTGATTTCTATTCTTTCAATTCATGCCATGAGAAAGTGCCCAGCTTCTTTACGAAACTTTCATCATCTGTATTTTTCCACTTTCATTTTTAAACTCTGTGGCTATTTTGTTTGGTGAAATTTGTGCATACATTATCTGTAAAAAAAAAAAGTATTTCTGGAGCTGGAGTAATGGCTCAGTGGTTAAGAGCACTGACTGCTCTTCCAGAGGTCCTGAGTTCAATTCCCAGCAACCACACAGTGGCTCACAGCCATCTATAAGGAGACCTGGTGCCCCCTTCTGGCATGCGGGCAAACATGGAAGGAATGCTGTACACATAATAAATAAATATTTAAATAAATAAATAAATATTAAAAAAAAGTATTTCTCTCTCTGTGTGTATGAAAATTAACACTTGCTTGTACGGGTAGGTACAGGCACACAGATGCTACAGCATTTGTGTGAGGGTCAGAGGGCACCTTTCCTGTGTCAATCCTAGCCTTTCAGCTTCTCTGAGACAGAGTCTTTCTTCACTGCTGCATAAGCAGGTTAGCTGGCCTGGGATACACAAAATTCCCCATTTTCTACCTTCCTTCTCTCTGCATATACATGCTGAGATTATAGATACTTCTATGCAAACACTCAAGATATTTAACTTTTGATTTCTACATTTCTTACATTAGTTTCCTTCCTTTAAAAAATATAACCTGAATTCTGATAGTTTATAAAGTACAACAAACTCTTTTTAAAATAAAATTTATGTTGCTTAGTTGTTCCAAATTCTTGTATGAAATAAACAG
Source organism: Alexandromys fortis (assembly GCF_014885135.2). Classification (NCBI taxonomy): domain Eukaryota; kingdom Metazoa; phylum Chordata; class Mammalia; order Rodentia; family Cricetidae; genus Alexandromys; species Alexandromys fortis. Next base: position 3,712,348 of record NW_026067987.1, on the reverse strand, counting down.
TAACTACCCTCACAGGTAAAAATCATAGTTACATGACGTTTTCTTTCTTGCATATAGGTTGTTTTGCTTGATCTTTGAAAACTCTTTGGTTAAAGGCAGGCCTAAGTGGCAAAGGCCTGAAATCCCAGTTATGGAGATTTTGTTGTTGTTGTTTTTAGAGACAGGGTTTTTCTGTAGCTTTTGGAGCCTGGCCTCGAACTAGCTCTTGCTGTAGACCAGGCTGGCCTCAAACTCAGAGAGATCTGCCTGCCTCTGCCTCCCAAGTGCCGGGATTAAAGGCGTGCGCCATCACCACCCTAGTGGCAAAGGACTGAAATCCCAGTTATGCAGATTTTGTAAAGGGCTGAGTGTGTATGCGGAGAGAAAGAGAGAGATTAGCTGTGGTAAAGTACTGATTAATTAACATTTAAGGCCCAAATGAAAAGCTCAGTGTATATGTGCACACACAGAAAACAACAGAACACTAACATAGCATGGTTTTTAATGACATACAAACAGAAAGGAATAAAACAAAACACAATCTATAATTGACAACTAAATTTCTGCTAAAAATGTACCATTTGCTATGATATATAAGAACTTCTGCATGTTTTTTTGATTTTTTTTTGGTGGTGGTGGTAGTGTGTATACACATGCATGTATGTGTTTCTGTGTGTGTGTAAACACTAGAGATCATAATAAAAAACAGAACTAAAATACTGAGATAGTATAAATACTGAACAGTGCACTTACTTTGGGTATAAATACAGATTATAATACTAAAGGAATCAAACCATAGTTAGTTACTGATATACTTTTGTTTTGAGTTTCCCTCAAAATAAGCTATATCCCTCAGTTCAAAGTGTGTCTCCAACATGAAAAGATAATGATTCCTTAAGAATCATTTCTTCTTGTTCTACAGGGTAGGACATTACAGAAGAATCCCAATAAAGGCAATCCACTGAATATCTGATATAAAACTGTACTCTATGCTCTCCACAATTCTGAGTAAAAGCATTTTCCTCAACAATGTACAGTGCACACACTTTACTGGTGTGTTGTTTTGGTAGACGGCAACAGTCCACGTGAACCACATACTTTAAGGGTGATGTGGTTCTAATGTGAACTTTATTTGTCATGACAGACTTACTGATCTCAGTTCCAAACTTTATTACTTTAGTAAAAAGCTATAATTTGATGCAGATATCTACATATAATAATCAAATGAACAATAGTCACTGTGATGTCTTCTCCAGATTTATCAAGTATTTTCTTTATAGATTTTAGACAGTTTGATGCTTTAAGCAATTCTTCAAAGCCAACTTTAGTTTTTAACTTTGCTCTCAAATATAAATGAAGACACAAGCAATTTTCCAAACTACTCTTACTATACAAATGTGTACTATTATTATGTTAAGGATATAGTCCTGTGTTTGAGTTCCCTGGTTTTATTAAAACAATTTAGTAGTCCCTCTTTCTTCAAGTGATTTTTAAATATTTTGGTGACACAATTCTTCCTGGTATTTCTCTTACCTTTTGGAGACTTTCTCATAAATCCTCCTTTGCTCAGATAACATCTGAAGCACACTAGCACCTCCCTCCACTAGTCATGTGACCTTAGACAGGCTATTTAACCTTTCTAAATTTTGTTTTCCTCCAGAGGTGCATGAGAAATAACTAGCATTTGCTTAGCCTCCAGTAAGCACTGAACACATATTACTTCTTTAAAACAGAAATCAAATCACATTATTCCCCTGCTTAAAATACCACAGATTGCTCATTCACTTGGGATAAAACAAGTCCTTCACATGTGCCATAGGGTTCTAGACATTCTAACTCAGATCAAAACCAATGTTCACTTAGATATTGATACCCCAGTTATATTTCCTTTTATAGTTCAGGCAAAATAAATCCCTCTCATGGGAATGAATCTGCTATTACTGGTACAAGTTTCATTCAATTTTTCAGCTTAATAAATAAGGGTGAAGCTTCTTATTTAAACACTGCACCTAAAAACCTCAACTGTGTTTTCTGCTTCTCACTTACCAGAACCCCTTTTCTCTCAGAGTACTTAACTCATCTGGAATACAGATAATTACGTGGCTGCCTGCAGAAACACACTGTCTTGTCCACTGTACTATGTATCTTATATCCCTATATTATGTTCATGCCACTAACATGAAGTCTTTTGCAGAGGAAGTAGTTGATATATTTTTCTTTTTGTTTTTATTTATGTGTATGTATGTGTGTCTGCATATGGACATATGCCTTATGTGTGTTCAGACAGAGGCAAGAGGATTTTCACAAATTTAAGGGTAGCAAAGTGCATATAGTGACTTCCAGGCCAGTCAAGGTTCTGGCGACTCTACCTCAACAAAATAAACAAAGAAAACGAAAAAAAAAGGAATAGATGTGGGATGAACAGATTTATGGAAAACCGACATGATCACTGAGTTAGGAATTTTTATGGCTACTTTCATGTTTTATTGATAGGGTTAAACAGCTAGAGCAGGAACCAAACTTAAACACGAGTTTTGTAGATCTCATCAGTGTCTTACCAGTAGACATTGACCAGCTTAATGTCAAGAGCTGGTCCACAGGGTTCAGGTTGACTCAGTCAGAACCCTACAGCAACAGATGGCTAATTTGTGATACAGAACATCCAAATACAACATCACAAAACATCTTGCACTAAAGATTGTGCTACAGTGTACTCACTACAGCACCAGATTTATTCTAAAGTCCTGTTCTCTTACACCAATCTTCCATGAAGGGCTGCAGGACGTTTGAATTAGTTTAGGATCCTGGTATCAGGTTAAGTAAGCTGCATTATATTTGAATAAACTACTTTCACATACCAAAAAAATTGAGAAAAGCAGCAAACATCTCCCTTTGTACGTTAAACTTCTAAAACTATTTTAATAAGGAATGCCTTAACAGGCTCTGAAGGAATCAACCTGTCAAGAGAACACACTTATTACACATTAGTAGACATAAGCTTCAGGGAAGATGCCGTTTGCCATGATAAATCACTGAACATGTCAACCTGGAGGAGGAAAGGTGGATTTGGCTTACATTTGCACATCATAGTCCATCGTGAAGGAAAATCAGGGCAGGATATCAAGGCAGGAACCTAGAGGTGGGAACTGAAGCAGAGATCACAGAGGAACACTGCTTACTGGCTTGCTCTCCATTGCTTGCTCAACTTGCTTTCGAATATAACCCAAGACCACCCACAGTGGGCTGGACCTTCCCATATCACTCATTGATCAAAAAATGTCCAACAGCTATGCCCACAGGATGATCCAATGGGGCCAATTCCTCAACGCTTTTTCTTCCCAGGTGATCAGTTTGTGTCAAATTGACAGAAGTTAACCAGCAAAGTAGCTTTTATGGATAATGATTTTAAGTATGCCTGTGTATGGCATTAAAATTATGTGACAACAGAAAAGCTTAGGACAAGCATTTGTACCATTTTTCTCCAATGAATACCTTATGTGATTTGTGTCAAAGCTACCGAAACCATGGATAAACTCAACACATATCTTCCCAAACTGCCCATTTTATTTAAGAATGGGGACACGTATCTGCAATGAAAATATCAATTCCTTCAGCAGATTACAATGTTTCTATTTTCAAGAATAAAACTGGAGGTAATATTAGAAAATGAGGGAAGGAGAGAGGAAAGAAAATGAAAAACAGAAACACATTTTGTACTGACTCAGGCTTTATTAGTTAATGGTCCGTGTTTTCCAGGCATCCTCATCCTTGTTGCTTGGGAGAGAAAGAAAATACTAAAAAAAAAAAAAGAATGATTATATAAATGAATCTACTTTCCACATGCAGCGAAAACTACTATATTTTTGTTGCTAAAAGGTGGTGTTTATCCTTTAAGTAGATACAGACCTAATAAACCTGGTCACCAACTTTCCTTTTTTAAAAAAAAATCTTAGTTTTTGACATTTTCATATGTAGACAGATAAACAGGTAACGAATTTTAGTTATTTTCACTGCCGTTTCGTTCTCTCACCTGCCCTCCCCCTCTCCCACTAAAACCCTTCTCCCTACTGAGTCCCCTCCAATTTTCAGGTCTCTGTATGTGACTCACGGAATTGAAATAAGGTTGATTGTATAAGCAAGAGTGACAATTATTTACTGGAACTTGGGTAACTTCTCAGTGACTACACGGCTGAAGAAAATGACACTCTCGTGCCCAGTAACCATATTCTGCCAATTGTCCCTAACGCAGGGAAGCAGGGGGCGGGGAGGGTGGCTGTCCACGAGAAAATGTTGAGGGGTCTACCCTTATACAGGTTAACCCAGGAGCAGTGAGCTCGTGAGTTTAAGTTATCTCACATCCAGAAGACATTATTCCTCAGCACAAACCATCCATCCTCCAGTTATTACATTTCCCCCATCCACTCTTTTGTGTTGCTCCCCGAGGCTGCGGGTGGTGGTGGTGGTACAGGTGTTCTAATCAGAGCTGAGCACTCAGCAGCCACTCACCCTCAGCATTTTTCTTCTCATCAACTTTCTAATCCACACCAAATTACAGAGACAGAGGCTGCAAGGCCAGTGTGATCAGACCCTTGAAGAGAACGTTTTAATCTTTTAGAAACACCACATAACTAGTACAAGAAGTAGGAGAATCGAGGTAGGTTTCTTCTGTGTCTCTAGAACTAGAATAAGCGAGACAACAGTATTAGCTATAATATAATGCAATTACTCTAACAGAACAGCTTTAAACCCAACTCCTAGTATTAGGCTTCCATGGCTACCTGTGTGACATTGGACATTCCTTCACCTCCTTATTTGTAAACTTTGCCTGACAGTGCTTACTCACGGTTCTATGGGTTATTCTAGCAGTTAAATGACTTACCACAGTGCATTAAACAAGTACCAATAAATAGCAGGTCCACTTACAACAGGAAATTCTTATGGGAACACAACTTAGTGTGAGGCACACTGACTGGGCATCTGAGGTGCTCTAAGCAACCACAAGCATCAAAACAGTTATCAAACTCCAGGGTTCAAATCCTAGTTTTATCTGTCAGAAGACTACTACCTGTGGACCTCAATTTCCTAATTTTTCAAGGGAATAAACGTGAACCATTCGTAAGATTTTATAAAGAATAAATGAGAATATACAAGCAACACACTTGGTACGATATTTGTCACATAGCAAGCTTTCAAATATATGCATATATAGCAGTAATAACAGCCATCATAACATTGTTTAATAAAAATAATAGCATTATATTATGTTTAGTAAGCAGCAGAATGCATTAAGCCAGTAGAGGCTGCAGATTTGGGCATCACCTATATATATGGTAGTTTCTGTAACATAAAATACCGAAAGGTTTAACTCTGGACCCCACAAAATAAAAAGACTTCGAGGAGAATGGCGCTTTAAAAAACTGAGAAAAGGGAATGTTACACAGAGAAAATCATCTGTACTGTGAGGTGTCAAAAGATGCTACAAAAGTTGAAGGATGCCTACTAGGTTTACAATCAGGAAGCCTCGTGTGCCATAGCTGTTTACAGAAAGCTGACGGCCACAGACGTAAACAATGTGAATGTGGGAGAGGCATGTAGACAAATTCTTTCTAGAATTTTCTTCCCCCTTGGAAGGACAAACCCATCTTGAAAGGATTTGATTTTCTTTGGTTGCCATGGAGAGGGGAAGCTGAAGGGAAGCTCAATGGTGGAAGCCTGTTACGCATTTGCAAGATCTGAATTTGATACCAGCACCCCAAAATTCTCCACTTTCATCTGTGTAAAATGTTCTGTTCTGTAGCACACCCCCAACACATACACACACACACACACACACACTACACTGCTAGCCTCTGAAGGGCCAGCTCTGTGCCTCAGTTAAAAAAAAAAAAGCTGTTAACAATGATTCTAGTACCATTCTGTGATTTACTGATAGATGGCTTTGAATAAGGTATTAATTTCACTAGGCCTTGTCTATTTCAATGCCCAACATCTTAAAATGGCACCTACTTGTTGAAAGGAGAAAAAGGAAATTGCAAAAAAAAAAAAAAAAACAAAAAACAAACACACTGCAGGTGCTCAGTATATTCTTTATGCCCAGTTAACAAATAACTAAAAAAGAAAATACATGATTAATTAAATATATATTATCTAGTATTATTTGATATTTTGAGGCACAACTGAATAAACCCTAATATTTAATGATAACGCAGCAAATATATTACAGAAATAATCATCTTTTAATGTTAAGGTATACTACAGAAAAACATAGAAATAATATCTCATATTTTAGTAATATCTCATATTTTAATCACCAAAATTTAAGGTTAGGTTTAATAAAACATCTTTGAATTTTGTGTTTATCATCTTATAAAACAATTTTTTAATTTTAAAAATGATCATACATGATATTAGATGTCATTATACCATTATTTTTAAGACGTCCCCATTCAAAGAAGCTTTACAGGAGCCTCTAAGAGAGACTACGCAGAAAAATTAACGGGATTACGTTCCCTCCCTCCTCTGAAAAACATGGAGTATACGCCTACACATCAAGGCAAGAAAAAAGGCATACGCACTTGATGATTCGCTCTTTGACAAAATTTCAAAGCAAAGAAAAAAAAGCAACGGAAATTTTGTTTGTATAATTCAACCAATAAATCAGTGATGGTCTTCATAAATAATGATGTTCTAAATATTGTTAAAAATTCTTTTGGCATTCGAATGTTTCAAATATTCTTCTAAAATTTCCCCATCTTCCTCTAAGTCTTCTCCAGAAAGCTCAAACAATAATTTATGCAACAGGTGAAAAACCTGTTAGCATCTTTTTCTAAGGAAAAAAAAAAAAAACGGAGAGGAAACGTTCCCGCGAATGTTTTTGCAGTAACAAAAAAGGCAGAGCAAGCATTTGGTAGGTTTTTAAGTAGCCTGGGGGGGGGGGGGGGCACGTATACTGAATGACCCTATCGATATAATCTGACTCTTATAAATAGAACCCATCGATCACTCTTCTTAGAAGTAAAGGGAAAGAGACTTGAGAAGCTCTTAAGCCCGAACTGGGAGCAGAGAGGAAGGGGCTGCATCCCTTCCATCCGAGCACCATGCCGGGCAGCCTGGACCAGGAGAGCAGCGGGAAGTAGCAGACGTAGCTCGCAGCCGCATCCCTCGGCCCCGCGCGTGGGGCTAAGGCCGAGCTCGACCTGCAAGGCGCAGTGCTGCCCCGCGCCCCGGGCCCCGGGCCTCCAGCAGCCCCCTCGCCGCCCCCGAGAGGCCGGGCCTGGCCGAGCGCCCGCACCCCGGCTCCCGCCACAGCGCGCCCGCGGGATACTCACGGAGAGGAGCGCGCAGCGCGGCCTGTCCCGCCCGAGCGACAGCCCGGCAGTACGAAGCGGCTCCCCGCGCCCGGCGAGGGACAGAGACGGCCCCTCAGCCACCTCCACCGCTGGCGAGGCGCGCTTTGAAGAGTGGGCCCGGTGCCGCAGTGCGGGCTGCTCGCTGCCCGCTGACGTCAGGCCTGCCTCTGCCGCCGTTACCTAGGTAACCCGGTCGGAGGGCCCGAGGTCTCGGCTGGGCCGCGGCCCCGCCCCCTCCCCGAGTGCTGCCGAGCGCCGTCGGCAGCTCGTGCCCGCGGGCTCTCGGGATCCGGCGGACACGCGCTCCGGCCCGGGTGCACGCGCGCGGGACCGAGGTTCCGTGCGTGGAGCCGGAAGCCGGTCACGAGGGCTCCTTCTCTCCGCGGAGAACATGCCTTCCGCCGTCGCGGGGGGGGGGGAGAAGCGCCATGCTTCAGGACTCCAAGGCGAGTGGGAAGAAGCAGAGGTGGAAGCCGACGGGGTCGCGCCCAGAGTAGAAAACATAATTGAATGAATGAATGCTTGCATGCATGCATGTATGCATGCAGTGTGGCCCAGAAAGACTTGTCACCCCCTACGCAGTCGCGCCCACATAATGAAACGTGTGAATTTTTAAGTGTGAATGAAGAGCCCCACTACACACCAGTTCGCAGGGAGGACGGATTCACAGTTCCACTGGCGCCCGTTGACTGAGCTGAAAACAAGAATTAAGAACGTCACGTTTTCCAAACGCCCACTCCCCCTTTGTTCATTTTTGCTTCAGGCGCCATCTTTGGCTGTGAATCACCAGGAATGGAAAAATACTCGGTGCATCATTCCCTCCACGAGAATTAGAGGCCATTTTCTGCAGCTGCCCTCCCACACAACCTGCCTTTGTGTGGCGACGGTATTGCGTGCTTTTGTTTGGAGGCCAGCTTTCTCCTTCTGACTGGTATCATCCTGCCTAACAAAACGAATCTCATGTGGTTTTCAAAATGCAATGAGGAGACAACGGGCAGTCACCTATCTAAGGCCTGCCAAGAGGAGCTGCTGGGTTTTCCACTCAAAAATCTCAAAATTCCCCTTCTAAATCTCTTTCTTGATTTATGCGACCACCATCCCTTCAGGGTTTCAGCAAGATACCCTTAGGGGTTCTTAGATTATTATTTTTTCAAATTAAACCTGCATTTTTTGTGTTCCCACTTTATAGCCTATCCATCCTTACCATTGCCCGAGGCAAGCTGCCAGTATGAACAAATGGGGAACTGCCCCATTCATGTATCCTGACTTCAGTTTTGATGACTTCCTTTCGCTCTGTCAGGAGGCTAACCTTACTAATGTAGAGCTGATAATGCTATCACCCTCTTTTTTTCTTTTTCTTTTCTTTTCTTTTCCTTTCTTTTTTCTTTTCTTTTTCCTTTCTTTCTTTCTTTTTTTTTTTTTTTTTGGTTTTTCAAGACAGGGTTTTTTCTGTGTAGCCCTGACTTACCACCCTCTTTTAAAAATTACTTCAAAGGAGAAAAATCTAATCACTTTGTCATGGATACAGATGTTCCTTCCATCTCCCTGGGTTTTCTCTCTCATTTCCTTCGTTTCCCAATTTAAAAATTATGTACATCACGAAATAAGCAATATTGAATTATATATTGCACATAATTTTATACAATATTGAATTATGAATACGACGCTAAACAATTTACACCCTTTACAGCCCTGGTCCTTGATCATAGTGTCCTCCTCTCCTTGAAAATCTTTCCTTGTAAACGACTCTCAAGTGGAGCCCCTTCTGTGGATCTTAGTAAGTTACCTACTAAATGAAATACTCTGAGCACTGCAAACATGCCCACCTCGCTAAACTGTGGGTGCTGGTTCTATATATTTTCCTTGTTTTGCTGTTTTCATCCACAGCATGTACTGAAGTACCCAACAGTACTTAATCAGCATTTGTTAGACGAATAACAAGCTCCTTCTAGAACTGCATTGTGTCTTACTTACTTTTCATATTTCCACCTAACTGACACTTAAATTCCCAGTTTCACAGTTATAATGCTGGTTGTTTATTCTTGGTCAGCTATTGTTTGGAGCACCCAGTTGCCAGACATCCACACCAGTGACCGTTCTGATCTCCATCCTTTTGACAGCATGCAGAGGTATATACGGGATGGGTGTTTACAGAGCTACAGTGTGGCATGAGATAGTATTTCTAGCAGAAATGACATTTAAAACCTAATAACACGTATACAGTTGTTTGGGTTGCAAAAAATTCTGGGTAAAATGATCTATGTATCTGCCTATCTATGGCTTTCCCCTAGTTTTGCCGGTTGGAGACACCTAGGAGAAACAATGAGCACAAGCACATGGTACCTACAAGATCTTGGTTTCCTGAGCACCATTCTTCTTTCAAAGATCTAGGGCCTCTTGGAGAAATGGTTGATCTTAGAATGGGAACAGATAATGTACAAAACAGAATTGAAAAATACTGTACCAGAAACTAAGGATGTTCTTACAGAATGTTGAAACATACCAAAGATTGCCAGAAGTCATCTTGAAATGGTCACAATTGCATACAGATGACTCAGTGTAAGCATCATTATAATCATATGTTACAATGCACTAACCAAGAATACTTAAGGCTATGAGTGAAATACAGAATATTTCAAAAAATTGAAGTAGAGAGTTCTTCCTTATGAGTGGAGGTGGGCGGATCTCTGTGAGTTCAAGGTCAGCTAGTTCCAGGATAAGCTCCAAAGCTACAAAGAAATCCTGTCTCCAAACACCAAAATAAACAAATAGGTTCTCCGTTACATTAAAATTCCAACCAACAAATATAGAAGGGATGATACGTGCAAAAAATATCACCATTTGGCAATCTTTGGAATAATCATTTGCTTAGGAAAAAATCTTCACTGTATGCTAAAACCAGAGGTTAAGAGTTTAAGAAGCTCTTAATTTTATTACTACATACATACTAAGTAACCTATTAAGTACACATTTGTAATAAAAGGGAAAAGGCACAAACTTGACACTGTAGAAATCTGCCAGCAGTGATCAAAATTACTGTTACCAGCCAGGCAAATATCAACATCAAAACCCACCTGGAAAGAGGCACTATCTATCATCTGTTTGTCTGTCTGTCTGTCTATCTATCTATCTATCTATCTATCTATCTATCTATCTATCTATCTATCTAATATCTCTGTGATATGTATACACACATATGTATACTTTCAAGGATGAATTGTTTAAGGGTATTCAAAGCATTTGATATGCAAGTGGTGAATTTTATTAAAAGAAATGTGTGATCAATGCCTTAGTTACCTCTCTCTATTGCTGTCATAAAACACTATGCTGAAAGCACCTTAGAGTGGAAAGCATTTATTTGGCTTACAATTCCATGCCACCGTCCATTGTGGGGAGCCAAGGCGGGAACTCAATGCAGGAGCAGTAACTGAACCAGAAGCCATGCAGGAATGCTGCTTATTGGCTTAGTCCCTAGTTTGCTCAGTATGTTTTCCGATAGTGTTTTCTAGGAGTGGGCTGAGGCCTCCAACATTAATCATTAATCAAGAAAATGCCATCTAGACTTGTCTCCGTGCCTGATGACATTTTATGTTAGCTAGCTAGCTTGTGTCAGGTTGACGGACAAAGAAAACCACCTAGACAATTGATATACAAAGGTTTTAACCTGTGGTCTAGGGTACCCATCAACCAGACTCGTGTTCCCTTTACTACTCGTATTCACGTACTAAGCCATCAGAATGAACTCATTGCATCCCAGCTGACTTAAAGAATAGAAATTTGGTTTTTCGCAGTCTTGGAAGTTAGAAGTCCAGGATGAACATATCCGCAGGATTTCTCTCCTTGGCTCTAAGATGACTGTTTTTCCTTGTGTTTTCACGTGATCTGTTACCACTCTACCTGAGTGTGTCCCAATGTTCTCTAAGGGCTCAATCATAGCGGTTTAAGACCCACCCTAATGACCTCATTTTAAATCAGTTATCTCTTCAGAGACCCTCTCTTTAAATATAGCCACATTCTAAAGCATTGCCCTCAGGATATAAATGAATGAATTTGGAAGCGGGTATAGTGCAGCCATAACAGTGTTTGATTAAAACAAAAGTTCTATTGAGTGGTTAGCTTCTGTCTCAAGTGAAATGACTATATAAAGATAAGTATTATGTAATCAAATTTTTATTGTGGTCTAAGTATTAGATGCTCTTAATGAACTGTGGATGTGTAAGTATTTATCTTAAATGCCAGAATGACAAAATTCGCTTTAAATTTTCTTTCAAGGATTGCACACTAAAATCATAAAAGTAAAGAAGACACTTCTATATCTAAAATTTACTGCTTCTTCAAACTGGCAATTTTGCCATACTTTTTTTGTATTTGCTATTTTCATAACAAACATATAAAGGAAAAAATAGACATATTATGGAGAATTTGAAATACAGGGAGTATAAGAAAAGAAAAAATAGTCAATGTCACTATTGAAAGAGAATCTTAATTAGCTTTTTTGACAAATTTGTTTTCACGCATTTTAAATTTTAGTCATATTGTATTTTATATAAATGTACATTTTATATGTATATTTCTGCTCTCTTGAATGCATGTGACACTCTGATTCCATTTTCATGTAATTCTATATGCCACATATAAAAATTCTCGCTTTATGCTATAATGCATTCAAGGTAAAAATTCAAATGATCTAGAGGTTTATAATGTAAAATCTAAAAGGCAGTTGTAGGTTAGTCCCATATCATGGTCTTTCATTTTTTTTTCTGGTAGTTTTCCATGCACACACTATTACCCTACATTATGTCTGCGTGCTATCGATTTTGTTTTACCATACTATTTTTGTCCTTCATCATATCTTAGAAGACTTTATACCAGGAATCCAGTGTAGTTGCTTAATATGCCACCATTTCTATTTCGGCAAAGGAAGATCATCTTAACTCTAGCAAAAATGCCAGAAAATGATGTGATGGGTCGTTTTTAAATAAGAGCACTTTCTTATGAGACTCATCGCTGTTTATTACTCCCCTTTATATATTCTGCAGCTGTTCTGAATGCAGTCACTTCTCCTTGTCTAACCAGTGACTGCATGTTTTCTAGCCTCTCCATCCAAGGCTCTTGGTGTCATGTGGTTATTTGCTTAACTTCTTGATGCTTTATCCCTGAGATAAGTTATTAGATTATTTAGTAGTTAGGCACTTTCTTCCAGTTCTACAGTCCACAGGTCACTGTCTCACCCATCCTGAACTTCAAGACACGTAAACCTAACTGCACACTGCAAGTCTCTATTAAAATGCCGTATAGATACCTCAGGCTTAACTTTCCTAATCCTGAACTCTGTGTTTTCTGCCTTCTTAGAACATACTTGAAAGAAATTTTCTCCATATCTGTTATTAGCATCTACATTTTCATCTTTATTCAAGCCAAGCACCCATCACCTGACATTTTTTTTTATCTTTCTCTTTATCTTAAACCTCATACTCATATCCAACTGATCAGATCAGTATGTATTTGAATTCCAATCCATATAAGAAAGACTATGTTTACAATTTTGGAAGGGAGTTTTTTTTTTCTTCTATCCAGTCTTTGGCTCTGACAAACATACCTCCCTGTTTCTCACTGCTGTTAGAGAAAGCCTGCTGAAAGTTCCTGCAGACTTCTTTGTTCCACCATAGCAAGGCCATGGAGCCTGTGCTCCAGACACCCATTATCTGGAACTTCATTCTTGCAATTAATAAACCCTCCCAGCGTGAGAAACTCTCGGTCCTTGTTTTCCTCTCTTGTTTCCTCCTGCTTTGTGTGTGTGTGTTTGTGTGTGTGTGTGTATCCTTTGTGTGTACCTGAGAATTTCCCCTACCTTTCATCAAAGCCAATGATACAATTCTTCCAACATTCTGATTTTCAATCTCCCTTTCAGAGTATCTCTTTAAGCAAAATCATGTTATTTCTCTTTAATTCTGAATGTTAATGATAATTGGTTTGCAGGAGTCATTTTCATTCAGATTTAGAAAATGACTTCTCAAAATAATTTTCTTTCTCATGTACATTATTTGGGGTGTAGTTCTGAGAAAACCATTTTTATGTATAGATACAGACTTGGCTGGGATTCTCTGAGCTTTCCACAGTCCATAATTCTCTGTAGATTTGTTGTCTACATATGAATTCTACTGTATTAGGAAACATTTTGACTTCTTGGAGTCTTTCATGAAAAATATAAACTTCTGCAGAGACGAAAAGAAAAGAGTAAATCGTCATCATCATCATAATCAGCCATCGTCATCGTTATTGTCATCATCATCTCCTCACCAGCACCTTACCACCATCCATCCTTCCTCTTCATCCGTGCTAGTTTGTGCTCATTCTAACGTTCAGAGGCAATGACCACTAGAGGGCAGCATAGCAACACAAATCCATTCGTACCTGTGCTTAAATTGCTGTAAAGGGTGTATTGCATTACAATCTCCTATTCACTGTCTTGTTTCCAAAATTCTTTCACTGATATTTAATTTATGAGCCTGAATTAATTTATTTTTATTTCTATTTTATGTGGAAGACTGTTGACTTGCATGTATATGTACCTTTTGTCTACCTGATTCCCCTGGAGGCCAGAAGAAGGTGTCAGACTCCCTGGCATTGAGTTGTAGATTGTTGTGAGCTATCCTGTGTGTTCTCAGAACTCAACTCAGGTTCTCTTTGGGAGCAACAAGTGCTCTTCACCACTTAGCTGTCACTTCATCCATCCATCCATCCATCCATCCATCCATCCATCCATCCATCAATCCATTTTGAGACAAGGTTGCAGTAAATCCAGGCTGGCCTTGAACTTGCTTGTTGCTGGGAATGAACTCGGACTCGTCATCCTCTTGAATCTCTCTCTTGGGTGCAGGATTATAGGTATGGACCACCACACCAAGGTATGAGGCAGTGCTGGGATGAGTGCAGAATCTAGAATCCTGCTTGATTCATTTATTAGCCATGTGACCTACGTATGTTACACTTAGAAGCCTCGCATCCTCATGAGTAAACAGATATGAAAATTCTTAGAGAATGAGTTATTGTGAGGATAAATGGTTCAATACGGTTAGAGCATTAAATTGTTATGGTTGTTATCTTTGTGTATTTTATTATTATCTTTACATGTTTAAATAACATATTTGCCTCTTAATTTTAATCAACTATATATATTCTTTCTCTCTTTCTCATTGTTTTGTTTTTCAAGACAGGCTTTCTCCGTATAGCCCTGACTGTCCTAGAACTCACTCTGTAGACCATGTTGTTCAGAATTTATTTTCTAAACATCTGATAAGTGTTTTATAGTGATTAAAAATTATTTATAACGTCTAAGAGTTTTATTTGTTCTCTAATGTTCAGTTTTGTGGAATTTTATTTATTTATTTATTGCTTTATAAATAATACCATTCTAAATTTCCACTTCCTCCCCTCCTCTCATTCCCCTCTCACTCCCCCCTCCCCTTCCCCCCTCCCCCTCCAGTCCTAAGAGAGGGCAGGGTACCCTGTCTGTGGGAAGTCCAAGGCCCCCCCCCTTTCCATCCAGGCTTAGGAAGGTGTGCATCCAAATAGACTAGGACCCCAAAAAGCCAGTACGTTTGGGTGGGTTTTAAACACTCCATTTCAAACTATTACACCAGGCAAGGTTCAGTCAGAAAACATTTGCACAGGGAAAGTAATTGTGAACTTAGTAAGTAAAAGATGTATTGGTGACTAAAAGGGACGCCGATGGCATGCAGGAGTAGTAACTGCAGTAAGTGGTACTCCTAGGAACGGTGCATGAGTACGGCATACAGAAACTGGCAAATAGGAAGCCTAGAGGGGGCCCTGTTGCCACAGAAACACACAGGCTGCTGCTATGACAACCAAAGCGACCCTTGCATTCGAGATGAGAGAGAAATGAAATGACACCAGAAAGAAAGGTTCTTCTTCTCTATAGTGTATGGCCCTCTTAATGAGATGGTGAATTCGATTTGCTAGTGGTTTGCATTCGTCTTCTCTAGAGATATTAGTCTATAATTTTCTTTCCCTGTAATGTCATTGTTTGTCTTTGGTATCAAAGCAACTCTGCCATTGTTCTTTCGGTTTCAGTGTTTTGGAGGGGGCTAAAAAGATTGGCATGGATACCAATAAGATGATCTGCAACTAAGCCTTGCTTGGGGGCAGATTGATTACTGTTCCAATACTCTTATTCGCCATTGGCCTGTGCAATTTTTTTTTTTTTAAATTCTTCATGATTCAGTCCTCTTTTAGCATGTTTCTAAGAATGTATTAATTTGAGGTTGTTGAATTTGGGAGATAATGCTCACAGTAACCTCTATAGATTTCTTTTCTGTATTATTTACTTTATTTACTTGAATATCTTTCTTTATATCTTAGTCTAACTAAAGGTTTATTAACTTTATGTTTCAAAAGACAAGTTAGTTTTAGTGGCCTTTCCCAGTGTTTATTTAATTTATTTTTGCTTTAATCTTCATTAGCTCTTTCCTTCTGATAATTTTAGACCACAATTTGCTCTTTTCCTAGTATATTAGTGCAAAGGGAATTGCATTGTTTTAGGCTATGAATTTTAAATAGTTATAAATAGGCTCGAACAAATCTTTATTAATCAAAATAGGAACCATTACAATACACATTTCTTTTTGGCAATGAGAAATAAACGTATTCCTGTAGCATAAAAATCCAGGCCTTGGGATTTGATTTACTTTTGGAAAGCATATTCTGCATCCTGCTGGTTATGGAAGTGTTTTTTCCTGCAAAGGGCTGTTGAGGCGCTCAGAGGAGTGCAAGTCTATTGAGGAGAGAGGTCAATTGCCTACAATGGAGACTCTTGTAGCACCCTTCCTTCAATTTTTGACATACCTGAGCATACAGCTTGAGGTGAGGCGTCATCCTGGAGAAGAACTGGGATTTTTATGTTGACAGAGACCATCTGAACCTGTCTCAGGTTTCAGTACATCTCATCAATTGCTGAACACTCTGCCCGGCTGTGACGGTTTCACTGGGACTCAGAAAGCTGAGTGATGGGACTCAGCAGCAGGTGATGACATTGTAAGCTGACCATTGCTGGGATGAGTTTGACTTCAGAGCTTCTTTCAAACCCGACCATTAAACTGGTCATCAGTGGTGATTGTAACCAATCCAACCAAGAAATGGTTCATGTTGGGGCTGGCGAGATGGCTCAGCGGTCAAGAGAGCTTGTTGTTCTTCAAGAGGACACAAGTTTGATTTCTAGTACCCATGTTAGGTGTTTTACAACATCCTGGAACTTCAGTTCTAGAGTACTTGACACTCTCTTCTGACCTCCACGGCACACACATAACACACACATACAATACACACACATACACACACACGCACATCTAGAAAAAACTTAATAAATGGTTCACTGTTGCATAGACTAGAGAGAACAATAGCTTAAAACAAAAAATTAAAAAAATTCCTGTTAGCCCATGAAACACCCATGTAATGAGCTTTTTCACCTTTCTGATTTGCATCAGATGCAAATCTGCATCTCAGGCAGGAAAAAGAGGAGACAGTTTAGAATCAACAGGTAATAAATTATTAATTGCTATAACTATCCACGGGCATTTTCAAAAATCTTTTTTATTTTATTGCTGTTTTCTTTGTTTCTTTGAATTATTTCAACTTTCTTTCCAGACTTTCTTTTTCCCCCTTTTTTTAAATCTCTCCTAGCCACTCTTTAAAGTCTGAATCTTTAAAAAAAAATATTAGGGGCTCCCTAGTTATTTGTTACTTGTTAAGAAATAAAGCAGTGAGAAATGGGGCAGATTGACAGCTGAGATTTTCTGTGAGTCAACACTACTTTAGTGTCTGGATACACATCCTCAGTCTTCACCAAATGGTGGAGTTTCTATGGTGAGCATTAAGTCAAAATCTTGCTTGTGTGGTAGATGCCTGGCTGGCGGTCATCTCATGGTTGGGGAGGTACGTAATGAGAGCAAACTTTTTGACTTCTACTTACATTTCAGCTTGTTCCTGTGGTGGTTTGAATGTAATTGGCCCCCCATAAACTCATAGGGAGTGGTACTATTCAGAGGTATGGCTTTGTTGGAGTGGGTATGGCTTTGTTGAAGGAAGTGGGCCATTGTGGGGGTGGGTTTTCAAGTTTCCTATGCCCAGGATATCACTGAATGTTGCATGCAAGATGTAGGGCAGTTGTGAGATATTTGATTACACTGTGTAAAGATATGTCACTCTGATTGGTTGAATAGGAAGCTGGATGATTAATAGCTAGGCAGGATTTGCAGGCACAGAGAACACTGGGAAGAAGAGATGTTAGGGATGCGGAGCAACCAGCATGGGCATTACAAATAAAGGTAACTGAGTTACGTAAAAGAAGTAGATGAAAAGAAATAGGTCAATTTAAGTTATAAGACCTAGTTAGAAACAAGCCTAAGCTATCATCCAAATGTTCATAATTAATAATAAGTCTTAATGTGTCATTATTGGGGAGCTGACGGTCCTGATGAAAAAGTCTGACTCTCAGCTACCTCTCCAGCACCATGTCTGCCTGCATGCTGCCATGTTCCCCACCATGACTATAATGGACCGAACCTCTGGAGCTGTAAGCAGGCCACCCTAGTTAAATGCTTTCTTTGTAAGAGTTGCTGTGGCCATGGTGTCTCTTCACAGCAATAGATACCTTTAACTAAGATGGTTTCCCAGTTTAACTCCAAGTTCTACTATCTCTTTAAATTTTTCTCTACTTTTATGTGTTTCTTCAAGGCCAGTTTTTTATTTATTTATTTATTTATTTATTAAAGATTTCTGTCTCTTCCCCACCGCTGCCTCCCCTTTCCCTCCCCCTCCCCCAATCAAGTCCCCCTCCCTCGTCAGTCTTCAAGGCCAGTTTTTTTTTTTTCAGGTTCTTGACACTTTTTGTATTAGTTTCTTATGGCCACCCTAATAAATTCTTACAGAGTAGTTTAAGATAACACCACCACCAACAACAACAACAAAAGATTCTTTCATGAGCCTGGAGGCCAGAAGTTTAAAAAGAAAAATGAAGCCATCTCCTACAGAAGTTCAAGGGGAGGGTATGATCTCGGTCACACTGAGTTCCTGGTGACAGCTGACATTCCTTGGCTTATAGTTACATTACTCCCGTCTGTGCTTCTGTCTTCATGGGGCCACATAACTTGGTGTCTGTGTAATTTGATGATGACTCTTCCCAATTCTAATAGCGACGCTTATCACTGTATTTAGAGTCTGCCAAAAAAAATCCAGGTTCATATTCAAACTTTCAGCTTTCATTATCTGTGCAAAGACTCTTCAAAAGGTAACATTAAGGGGACACTTGGGGTAAGTAATAGGCTTACCCTTGGACATCATCCTTCAGTTGCCACGATCCTTACTTCTTCATAGCTAAGAAATGAGCTGGAGTGTGATGTCTAAGGGTTTGCTCTCTGACTAACATAAAATATGTTAGTAATTTTGCATATGGGTTTTCATACTCTCTCAGTAATGTGTAATGCTTGCTTGTGCGTATATGTATGTGTTTATGTCCAGTATATGTCTGTTAGTTTCTTTTATGGCCATTTACTGGGCTGTTAGGAAACAGGATAAATATGTGTGGTCAGTCTAAAGTCTTAGCTTGGCATATATTCAAAAAAATTTTTAGAAGGTGGTATCTGAATAAAACAAATAAGCTAAAATTTTAAAAGTGCAGGATAAGCCAGGTTATGTAAAAGCATTCAACAAACACATTTTCAATCCTTTTAATATTTTTTCTTGCTTCAGCCATGATCCACTAAATATGCAAGTTTTTCATGTTTCCATGGTAACAATAAGCATTCAGCAGTTTATCTGACACCTCTCAGTGATGGCAGGAATTGCATAATAGGAAGGAAATATCATTACCTTATGCAACACTAGTCATTATGACATTTTGGATATGTATCTTACCTTTTTAAATTTCTGACTTCTTTTGCAGGATTAACACTGAAAATTTCTGGCTATTGGTAACAATAAATGGCATATATGCTGCCACCATGCTGTGCGTAATTGCTAGACAGTCATATCATTTCTTCACAATAAGCCAGGCTGTGTATTCAGAATTATTCTCAATATAGTACTATTACTGGAGCCATCTCTGTTCCTAATTCCCTTCCATAGAGAGCCCATGACTTCAATATAGCCTAACACTGTAGGTCTATTGTAAGGTTGTAATTGTGACATCTCTTTTGCTCTAGCTAAGATGTTAGAGAGGCCAGCACAGAGTCTTCTGTCCCATGAGCATGTAGTCTGTCCTCCTCTCCATGTAAGAACACACCAGCAGGCTGCCCTCATTGAAGCAGAGGCTAGCCTCCCAGCAGACACAGAATTCTCAGGGATCTTCATTTTAGGACCTTTAAAACTGCCACTGGTGGACTAAAAACTGAGGAGAGTCTGTGGTATGGTTCCAGTCCAAAGACTGGCTGGCCCAACAATCAATGTTTCAGTTAGAATCAAAGGCATGGAAAAACCCAATCACAGTTCCAATGGGATGAGATGGGGAGAATTCCCTCTTGTTCAGAAAATAAGTCTTCTTGTTGTCTTTAGTTCTATGCTGGTTGGTTTTTGTCAGCTTGGTGTAGATCTAGAAATATCCGGGGAGAAGCAATCTTAATCGACAAAAAGTACCCCGGAAAATTACCCCGTAGGCAAATCTTTAGGGACTTTTCATTGTTAATCAGTGATTTGTCCAGTTCACTGTGGGTGGGGCCACTCCCAGACAAGTAGTCCTGGATGATGTAAGACAGCAGATGGAGCAAACCATGGGGGGAGGAAGCTAATAACTAGCATTCTTCCATGACCTCTGCACCAGTTCCTGGCTCCCAGCTCCAGTACTCGAGTACTTGAGTAGTCAAGCCTTGGCTTCTCTGATGATAGACTATTCCTGTGAGTCAAATAAACCCTCTCCTTCCCAAGTTGCTTTGGTCATTATGTTATCACAGAAGTGAAGCCAAAACTGTGACAAAGTCTTTGAATGATTTCTTAAGACACGCCAGTGCTAGCAAGGTCAATCTATCTGATATGCTTTAGTTTTTCCAAAGTATAACTCATCAAAACTACTCTAACAGAAACAACCAGCATAATGTTAGACCAAATATCTGGACCCACACTGCTTTATTTGAACATTCATTCATTTTTTTTGACTTTTTTTTGGTAAGAAATGATAAAATATTAAATTTCCCCCTTTTTTTTGGTCTGTTCATGTTTGAAACACAGGGTTTTTTTATCTTTTATTTTTTTATTTTTTCATTGAAGAAAAATTTCTGCCTCCTCTCAGCCTCCCATTTCCCTCCCCCGCCTTCCTCTCCTCTCCCCCTCCCCCCACTCCTCTCCTCCACCCCCCCACTCCTCTCCCCGTCCCTCTTTAGTCTGAAGAGCAGTAAGGGTTCCCTGCCCTGTGGAAAGTCCAAAGTCCTCCCCCCTCCATCCTGGTCTAGGAAGGTGAGCATCCAAACTGGCTAGGCGTAAATTTCCCTTTTTTAATGGAATGAAGAAATAGAAACTTTTTTAACCCCTCTTCTGTCTATGGTTGATATGACATCACAGATGATATGAAATGCATGATGATATGAAAAGAATGAAGTGCAAACAACTGGAAAGGGATGCCATTGCCAGATTTTGTCAGCCTGTGCCATTGCTTGGTGTTTGCTGAGGCCCCATTGAAATGCTAGGTATATGCTAGCTGAGTACATAGTACGCTCACATTGGGGGATAAAATTCATTTTAAAGAGTTATATTCTATTATAAAAGTGAATGAAGAGTACTAATGTAGTTTTATGTGTATTTTAGTTTATTTCAGGGTTTAGAAATGCCTAACCCAACATCTCTTACTTAGTGATGACTAATGGCAAGTGTTACAAGATGTAAACCTGTAGATACAGTGTTCTCCAGATGGTACCCAAGCTTGGCAAGATGACGGGAGCTCCATTTCGACAAACAGAGTCTGGGATCATCTGCTACCCTAGGCCTGCTATTGAGTGAGCTCTGTATAAGCATCCATTGGCCGGCAATATTAAACCTGTGTTCCTGATCCTCACCGCACAGTGTAGCTAGACTATTGTCTCTGTTTCGGTGTGCACATTATTCTCTGCTGGAAGGGGATTCCAGCCTTGAATCCCAGCCAAATTGTCTGGATCTGAGAAGCCAACTAGTCTTGCCAACGTCTCCTCTCCAGGGAACTTGGATCTTACCCCAGTGTTCCTCCCTCTACAGCCCACTGATGAAGGTCTTGTTACAGGCCAGACAACTCCTCCCAACCCAAGCATAAAACTATCATCATCAGATACTAGCCGGTTTCCGGTACTTCACCCCCTCCTCCTGGCTTATTTGAGATGATGACTACCAATCTTAGCCTGCCTTGGGCTTGAGTTCATGTGTTATGTCTCAGATGTGAAATTTGTAGCCATATCCACAAGGCTGACCTTGCCCCCACAGCTGTTGGCTTGTTTCCCTCCTACAGAACCACAGCCAGAGTTCTCTCCTGGTTCTCCTGCCAACACCAATCAGATCACAATACTAAAGAGTAAGAATTTCCAGTAGTCTGGACAATCTGCTTTTCTGAACAAGTCTTTAGATTATGGCGCATCTTATTTATGCTTATGAATAACATTTGATCCTTTCTGTAGAATATTAGGCCCCCTTACAAAATTGTCATTTTCAAAAATGTCCTTTGGATTCAAATATTACAGCCAATGGTTTTGCTTTTTGCAAGCATTATAGTCCTAATTCAACATATCCAGCAGAGTTCAGATAAATGGTTCTTCTAGCTTCAACAGTATTTAGCTTCTACTAAGTTCATGGCACTAGACCAGATGCTGCTATAATGATTTTTCATTTCCATAAAAAATAAATTCAAACATGGAATAGAAAGTCTAAACCCATGAAACTGGACTTACTTTGTGTTTTAGAAATTCAGCATACCATAGCTGTGTGCTTCAACTTGATTCAAAGAGGATGATAAAATAAGACATCATTATGGTTGGGAATTTGTTATTATTTGAATAAATATCCAAGTGAAAAATGATTTCAAAAACCATAGCCTATGTCTTGCAGGGTGTAATGAAGTCACACATCCCCCCACTATTCTATGACATGACCAGTTCAGAGTGACCTACCACTAATCTTGACGCTCTTTAAGGTGTCCAGCTTTCCAGCTCCTTCCCTTTGAAAATGTCTGTGAATTTTATTTGCAATAAAAAAGAAATTCATGGGGCTGGAGAGATGACTAGTGGTTAAGAGCACTGCTTGTTCTTCCAAAGGTCCTGAGTTCAATTCCCAGCAATCACATGGTGGCTCACAGCCATCTGTAGTGAGATCTGGTGCCCTCTTCTGGCCTGCAGGCATACATTCAGACAGAATACTGTATAATAAATAAATAAATAAATCTTTAAAAAAAAGAAACTCATAACATTTTATTACTTTTGGATGTGACATTTCTATTGAAGGATACCTGGATTAAATCAACATATATGTGTATACATATAGATATACAAATACATTATTGAATGGATTTGGGTTTTTCTAATATTCTCACCATAGAAGACAGAGATTTATGTGTATGTGTGAATAGGACAAGAACAAAACTGCCTGAACCGCTATTAACTTCTTCCTGAAGTCTTTCGGCATTGAATTTTAATTATACTCTTGAACAATTCAGAATTATTGCCTTTTGTTTCTCAGATATGCAGAATAGAAAACAGACCGAAATGTGGATGTACTAGATAATCTTTAAAAATAATTTTGCAAGTCTATACAATAATGTTTAATTTAGAAATATCAGCATTTAGATTTTATGCTCCAAGTGTCACATCTATGAATGGAAAAAGCCACATGGCTACAACTCTCCAGGAAGACATCTTGTTCAATTGTGTCAGAGTATCTTGACAAAATCCCAGTATATTTATTTTATAGGTGTTTTGCTCTTTAAGTCTTTCTGACCCTGACATTATAAAGACCATACTTAGTAAGTTAAAAGATGACTTTTAAAATGAGATTTTTTCCCCCCTCGAATAGTGCCTAAAGTAAGTGAGAGGTAAGCAGTATTGTGTGATAAACATTTCTTCAGATGAGGGATCTGACTTTTACAACTACTTTTCCATAGAGTCTTAGTAAGGTTATGGTTTCAAAGACGATTTTCCATTTTTAGTGAAAGTACAATTTAGTAGAGAGAATTATGTTAATATAATTATGCTAAAATATTGCAAATAGTAATTCAATAATCTGTGTCTCTCCAGCTATCTCTGTCTCTGTCTCTGTCTCTCTCTGCCCCCTACCCCAGTTTCACAAATGTCAGGAAAACACTCTGCCACTGAATTTGAACCCCAACCTTTCTTTTGCTTTTACTTGAGACAGGGTCTCACCAAATGGCCTACTACAGTCTTGAATTCACTCTGGGGCCTGGCAGGACTGCAAGTCGGATTCTCTTTCCTTAACTTCTCCAGTAGCTGGGATGATAGATCTTCATCACTAGATCCAGTGAGGATGTTTCCAGTTATTGAGATATAGATCATGAAGTTCAGGTGTCAGCTACTACTTATCTAGTCAGCTTGAATATTTAATAGTAGTAGGTTGTAATTATCAGAAGAAATATGCGAAATAAAGTAAGAAAGAAAAAAAAAAAGAAACTTGGGCTGGCCAGATGGGTCATCAGGTAAAGGCTCTTAGTGTCAAACATGATCATTGAATTCAGTCTTTGGAACCCACATCGTAGAAAGAGAGAATTGACTGCAGCAAGTCAGTGCACCCCCCACCCCACACACATACACACATGTGTGCACACCTGAACAAAATAAATGAAAATGTATTGAAATATATTTTTAATTAGTTTTGTTTTAATGTTGCTGGTGCTCTGAGGAAAGGTAAGTGTTCCTACAAACAAACCAGGATCTTCAGCATAACTTTTTTTTTGATCCATTAGCATTTTCTCATTAAGTTCATTCTTTAACAATTCACACATACACACAAACACACACAATGAACTCTGTTTCATCTTTCTTCATCCTTTCTTAGTGTTATCCTCCTCTCCCTACTAAATCTCTTCCTTTCTTCTTTCCTTTTCTCTTTCCTTTTTTCTTCCCTCCCTCCCTCCCTCCCTCCCTCCCTCCCTCCCTCCCTCCCTCCACTGCTTGGCCCATTAGCTCTAGCTTCTTATTGGTTAACTCTTACATCTTCATTTAACCCATTTCTATTAATATGTGTATCATCATGTGGCTGTGGCTTTACAAGTAAAGTTCCGGTGTCTGTCTCCGGCGGGGCTACATGGCTTCTTTCTTACTCTGCCTTCTTCTTTCAAGCATTCAGTTTAGTTTTCCCTCCTACCTCTATTCCCTGTGCAGGCCCAAGAAAGTTTCTTTATACCTATGGTATTTACAGAATACAGAGGGGAATTCCCCTTCCTTTCTCCCTCTCTCCCTTCCTTCTTTCCTTTCTTTCTTCCTTCCTTTCTTCCTTCCTTCCTCTCTCCCTCTCTCCCTGGTTCAGGACTTTTAGTTTTATTCTGTGACCATTTTCACTGAACCAGTGTGATCTTTGTGATCATTGAAGTGGACTATCTATTGGAGCCTTGGGGTCACTAGTGGTCATACAATCAAGGTTACATCTCGCTGGCAACAGATTATTCTGGTAACACAGTCACTGCTCCAGTAGTACTTTGGTCACAACTCTTTTATATAAGTATCTCTTGTCTTGCAAACTTGTTGAAAGAAAAATCATCTCTTTTTAAACTTGTCTTAGACATGGTAGGAGCAGACATTTGTTGAATGTTTGCACTTCACTAAAATTTGATAAAAATAATATTACGATATAGGAATATATGAAAAAATTAAGGATTAAATAAGAATTCCTTGTGATTAAATTACCTCATTGTTGCTTAATGTGTTGCTAATAATATATTAGATGCCATTTTTCTTTTTACTACCAGTTTTAGTCAGACTAAGTAATCTGCCATTCTGACATAAACAAAATGACTCATAAATCCTTTGGAATGGTTCTACTGTCCTTGAGTGAAAACATTCATTTAACAAGTGTTTATTGAACACTTACTAATTGCTAGGCGTTACTGCAGCCAAGGAAGACAGAGGTGAAGATAGGAAAAACAAACCAAAGCCCTTTCTCTTATCAAGATGGTAAATTCTAGTGCAAACAAGAAGTAGAGGCGAGGCAGAAAATAAAACTGAGAAGAAAGATCACGATTATAGGAGTGTCTCTCCTTCAGTGTGAGGAGTTAGGAAAAGCTCCACCATAAGGTAGAAGGTTTGCGGAGATCAGAGAGTGGGAGGAACATGAACTGAGCCAGCTTAAAGAGGAGGAAAAGTGATGATTTAGTTGGAGCACAGTGAAACAGCACATTTTTTTTTAGCTACCTGAAACGGAGGCAGGAACTGCCTGAGCCCCTCCATTCCAGACTTGCTAGGTAAGTGTGGGAGAAGTAATTCTTAGGGAAATGTTCATGTGCTTGAGTTTGATACCACAGGGCCTTTCAAAAAAGCTTTTAGGATAATTTCAAAACCTCCTACTCTGGTCACTTAAGTGACTTGATGGCATATAAATTTTTGTGGGACATTATTATTCTTCTGTCTTATTCTTATTTGAGGGAGGTATGGGTGATTGAACCCAGGGTCCTGCCTGTGCTATGCATTACTCTATCATGAAGATATAACTCAACCTTTTCCCCATGTTTATTTGAGACAGGGTCTCATGGAGTTGCACAGGCTGGTCTGAGAATCACGCTGTAACCAAGAAAGGTCTTGAAGTTGCAATACTCCTGCTCTAGTCTTCAAAATAATGGGATTACAGCCCTGTTCTTTTATATGGCCCAGCTTTCTATTTCATTTCTGTGTTTCTGAGTCATCTTGTTATATCTTCTGCACAGCAGATATTTCCTCTGTACCCTTAGACACCCATCCACACACTCTGTACATTTGAGGAGGACTATCAACCTCCTTCCTAATCATGACCAATGACTGGCTTTCTTAGGGAGACTATTCCAGGTTACTCTATTTTTCCAGCCAAAACTTTTATCTCTTGACTGACCTCCATTGATTTCTCCTCCGTATCTGACAATCTGGATACACTCTGAACTGTGCTGCCCTTTATAACCAATACTTCATCAGACTTCCAGCTCTTCCCCTATTTCCCATTCGTTTCTTGCTGAGCAATGTATCTCATCTTTATCTAATGTATCTCATGGATTCACTCTATCAGTTTCTTAAACCCCTTTTTTAGCATCTTTTCCTCGTCTAGACCCCACGGCTCATTGTTGGAGTCACCGTTTAGCAACAGCATCCACAAGTCTCTTCTATCCCTGAACTTCCCCATGCAGATAACTACTGATGGCTGGTATCTGTTTGCTGAGGGTCTAATAAATGCTTCCTGGATCTGTTCTTTGGAGCTGGTAAGTAACTCTGTTTTCAAGAACCTCTCAAAATTTCTTTCACCATCCCTGCATTAGTCTATTTTTTTCATGTCTGTAGTGAAATATTGGAGTTTTCCATTCCAGGCCCAGTTTCTTCTCTCTGCCTCCTGCCAGTGGTTGAGGATGTGAGCTCTCAGTTCACATGACCATGCCTGTCTGCTTGCCTCCTGCCTGCTGCCGCATGACCTGCCATGATGGTCACTGGCTAACTCTCTATAATTGGAAGGAAGGCCCAGTGAAATGCTTTCTAAGTTGCCTTGGTCATGGTGTCTCTTCACAGCTGTAAAACAGTAATGAAGACAGCAAGCTTTTGGATGAATTTTGATGGAACAAGAGGATTCCTTACAAATGCTAAAGTTTTGCAAATGCTAAAGACTGGATAGCCATCTGTGCCATGTGGTGCCACTAACATCTGAAAGCTTGATACTTACACAGCTTAAAAGAAACAGCATTAGCAACATGGTTTATAAATCTTAACTTGCACATCAGAGATACGCCAGCCTAAAGGATAAAGAACCCATGTAAAACACTTTTTCCAACTGAGTCTTTTCAGCATAGCTCTGCAGTAGCAGAGTCCAACACAGAAAACTCCTTATTTATTACTAACAATAAAGTAGAAGTAGCTTTATAAATTGCATTCATTTCAGTCCCCTTATTTATTATGACTATTATAGATGAATTGAAAAATAACTTAAAGTTCAAAGATTTTTGCATTGAAAAATTTCACTGCAACATTTAAACGTTAGAAAGCAAATCCCTTCCTTTGAGGTTATTTATATTTTCAAAGTTGTATATTAAGATTTCTCCCCTTGGCTCCCCAGCTACACTTCCTTATCAATATACTTACTAATTCAAGAACTACAGATTGAAGTTCTAGCAGCAGAGAAAATTCACAAAATTCTTACTTTCAAAGAACTCATTTGTGAGAGAGAAGGGATGTAAATCAAATGATGTTATAAATATGCCAAAGGTGAAAAGACAGAGTAAATATAAAGCAAAGAAGGAGGCAGCACGTGGACAGATATTTAAATATTTCAATGCCATTCTACTCAAATTCTTAAACTAATAAAACATACAGTTTCTGGGATAGCTATTATCTACACTCCAGTCTCCATGCAGAGTTCTTCTTCCTGCTCCAGGAGGATCACCCCCTTAGACTGCAGAACTCAAATGTGCCTCTTCACCTTTCCCTTTTCCATTCCCCTTTGTCCTTGGGGTGTAGACAACTGAGGTCATGGCACGGTCTGGGAAGGCAGAAGAGAGAGAGAGAGAGAGAGAGAGAGAGAGAGAGGTGTAGTGGTGTTTTCTCGCCATTCCAAACTTCACAGCAGTTTTAGAAATGGTTGTATTCCTCAACAGCTAGAACTCATTACTGGTAATCTTGTTATCTTGCTATTACCAGCATTTTTGCTTTTCACTTAAAATTAAATGGAGTGGCAGTGGTGTCTCCCTTTTCCTGGACTCTGTACTTTGCCTGCCCTGCTGATATGAACGAGTCCAAATCAAATATTGGGAGCTTGTTGTTGTTTTGTTTTCTGAGTATGTCATCTCTTAGCTCTGACCCAGACAGTTTTGAAACTATTTCAAAAGAGATGTATTACAGAGAATTTGCTTTAATAAAGCCATTTTAAAGTTTTTTATATGAAGATACTTACTGAAGCATCATGGTTACTAGGAAACTGAAAACAGCTTATATACAAATGCAGTTATATCAACACAATAAAATACTTTTCGTATCCAAAGTGAAGACCATAGAGACCATAGAAATAAAAGTATTATTCTCAAATGAGATGTAACTTCATTGTAACCGTGTACAATTATGATTATCTTTAAATGAGGGTTAGAAGATAATAAGAAAATATAAAGATTATTGTGCTTGGGTATAGATTGCCTGATTTTTTAATTTTAGAAATTTATGTAATTAGGTTTTAAATTATTTTAAGTGTTTCACAATATTCAGAATTATAACATTTTAAGTAGTATACCTAACATAAATCAAGATAAATGCTCCAAGCAAGGGAGAAAAAAATTGCTAAATATTAATGTTCCTCTTCTTCCATACTTAATTACAAACCCAGACATGAATGATTAATATACCTGGCTTCAAAGGTTGAACTCTAAGCCTTGTATATTGGAAATTATTATTTTATGTATAATATGTGTTTATAACCAAAGCAGAAGCTCTTAAAATTAGCTTTAAAGGGAAACATATTAGCGTGTATACACACATGCATGCATGCTAGATGACTCGGTTCTTAGCTTTGCAATGAGCTCCAGTAGCATTTCGTTTTATGTGCCTGGTTTTCAAAATATCGAGGTTTCCTGTTTCAGCCCAATATTGACAAAGTCATAAAGCTGATGACATGCTAGCTTTCAAGGAGTGAGAAACGAAGAGGAACAAATTGTTTAGCAGAACCTTGCATTTGTTTCAGATTTCATAGCAGATAAGAAGTAAAAGCATCTGGTTATTAAGACAGTGATTTTGTGAAGGACATGCTCATTCTACAGATATCTGAAAATGATGTTCCTTAGCACACCGAAAACAAAGACATTCACTGAAAAACAATGACATGAATCCAAACCACTGTGCCCAAATTACTACACAGCCTAGATTTAGTTGCTGGGTATATTCTCTTTATGCAGTTGCAAACTATTTCATTTCATTGGCAATTCTATGTACGTATAGACATTCCCAAGCTGCGGTGGGATGTTGGCTCTTAGCATCCCCATCATTGCACTCCCTCCCACATGACAAAAAAAACCTGTCTTAGCATCTGTTCTAGAACCATTTAATATGGGCTACTAACAAATTACCCCACAAGAGGTCACCAAAGCTCTAGTGTTTTGTGTGCGGTTTTCTGAATTTCTCCCTTCAAACGACATAGACAAGATTATACATTTCCTGGTTCTTGTTTTTCTTTGGCTTTTGTGAGAAAAGGGTCTTATTTTGTAGCCCGAACTGGCTTCAAACTCAAAGCAGTCCTGTTGTTCCATTCTTCAAGGGCTGAGAGAGTAGGCATGGGCCACCACATCCAACTCTGGGTTTTCTGATTTTCTACCTTGGATAAGCAACTGAGAGTCAGTGTTTACTGTAGCTCTCTAGGTCAAGTCTATAACATGGGTTTCAGAGCAGTTTTCATTACAACTCGTTGTTTTTAATTTACTGTTTTAAAACTTTCTTTTTGTGATTATACTGTAATTACATTTCACCCTTCCCTTC
>NW_026067987.1:3647305-3682343 GCF_014885135.2 Alexandromys fortis | reverse complement strand
ATATATCCCTTGCTGCTCACCTTCAAATCCATACTCTTTGTTCACTAATTGTGTACCAATATATGCATATATACATGTATTCCTAAATATAAGCTCAGCCCATACAATGTTACTTGTACGTATTTGGTACCAGTTGCTTGCTCTTCCCTGGGAGAAGACACCTCCCCTGCTCCCCGCTTTCCTCAGTTGCCTAGAGCTCTTTGTGTAGACTTGAGGTATTATGTGCTTTTCCCCATCAACTTTGGCATGTCCACTGGTATCATCCTTGTTCAGTTCATGTTTGGGAAGTCATGTTGGTGAGACTTCATGGGTGTAGCTTGTGATATTGCTAGGAGACACAATCTCATAGCAAACTCCCCGATCCTCTGGCTCTTACAACCATACACTCCCCTTTCCACAGTGAGTGTTTTCTAAGTGTTAGGTCTGGGAGTGTTTTGGAGATTTTTTCCATTGGGCCTGAGCTCCATAACTCTGTATTTTAATTGGCTGTGCTTTTCTCTGTATATAAGGACAAATGTTCATAATTTGTTGTTAGGGATGATGATTGAAAAGTTTTTGCACCCTGATAAGCTTCTCCGCAGACACAGCAATCCAAATCAGACCAAATCAAACCAAATTAGCCACCAGCCCAGGCCGGAGCTGAATTGGAATTCAGCTCTTGGAATTAGAACCCAAACCTACCACCTGAGTTCGGGAGAAAAATTAGAGCTCCCTGCTCCAATTTACCCCATCTTAGCTTCCATGTAAAGAGGGAAAATACACAGAATCTGGATACTGTATGTTATTGTGTTGTCTTTGAATTGCTTGACTGCTGAGGAAGAAGCAACAGCTGCTAAAAATCCTACAGGTCAGGCAGTTATAGAAAGATCAAATAGAACTATAAAAGATATGTTAAATAAACATAAAGAGATGAAAATATCCCCAGAAATGGAATGCATAATGCTTTATTAACTTTGAATTTTCCAAATGCTAATGAGAAAGGAACATCAGCTGCAGAGAGACATTGGATAGTAGAAAAAAATATGGGATTAAATCAGCCAATATACTTTAAAGATGTACTGACCTCAGAAGGGAAACCAGGGCATGGTCACGTTAGGTAAGGGGTTTTGTTTTTGTTTCCACAGGAAGTGAGAAGCTGTGGATTCATTTTGGGTTAAGAAAAAGAAGGTTTGATCTAGGAAGACCCTGTTTTAGAGCCCCTCTGTTGCGGTGTCCTGTCCTCTGAGTTCTACTCCCAGCACAGTTTTAAGACTGCTGGCTAAGATGACCTGGCCTCACAGAATACTCCAGTCAGGACTTGACCATAATCCTAAATTTTCTTTTTGTGCCCATAAGATTATCAGTGCCCTCAATCATCAGGAAGTTGCTTAGAAACGGTTGTCCACATTTCCCAAGAATGGATTATGGGGATTATGTTTATCTTTGTTTAGAGTCTTGGTTACAAGTTGTTATGAATAATGGTCAGGAAAAAAGCTAAACAAAGGAAATTTGATTTAAGGTTCTTGTTTTGAAAAGATAAAAGGGGGATATAGATATGATAGGGTAAAAGTGTAGATTATTGAATCTACTCAGAAAAAACCAGAGGATATAGATGTGATAAGATAAAAAGGTAGATTATTGAATCTACTTTTAAAAAGATTAGTTTTAAATGCTTTACATTGGATCAAACTTTTGTGTATTGTATACAAACTTTGTATGTTGATACAAATTTGAGAATAATTTTGTTAAAACATACTGTGCATACATTTCTAATCTTGTTCAAGGTATTGCACCTATACAGCTGATTTAACAATGTCATGCAGACATCTAGTCCTTGAAAATTATTATTACTAACTTTTTAGGGTAATAAGGAAATATACATTAGCAATTAGTCACCTATTATAATTGAAGTCGTAGTCACATTAGGTATGTTTTCAAGGTCGAACAAAGATGTATTTTAGATAGATAATCTTCAAACAGTTCAGAGATCTACAGATGTTTTAATAACCTAGGTTCTTCTTTTTTATGACAATGAAACGTATCTTCTCCTGGCTGCAACAATCTACTTCAGAGAAGATAATGGGCACTGAAGAAACTCCATATGGAGTTTACCTTCTTTGTGGCAAAAGTAAGCCACTGGGCAAGAAAATGTCCCTACCTTGACTGCAGACAGTGTGCTGTTCTAATTAGAGAAACAGGACACAAAATATCTTGCTTCACAGAAAAGTCTGTAGGATATGCTAGGACTGTAGCTGAAAGATGGATGCCCCAATGTTACAGACGAACTTTGGTTGACTGCTCAGAAATCCAGCTGTTTCTCTTATTGCTCACATTTTTTTTGAAAGTCACTTGCTTGCACTTCCTGCTTACTCAGTTAATGTTATTTCTTTCTTGGATCTCTGAAGGAGTTGAAAACTGATCATTATGGTTATAGTTTTCCTTGTTTACCTGATGCAGAAAGCAAGTTAGGGTAGAAAGGAAATTAGGTCAAGACTTTGGACTCACCAAGATAGGATCAATATGGAGTATTTTCTCTGAATTTGTGAAATGCAAATGGATTAGACATTGTTAGTGCATTTATTTCCTGTATAAATTGTATATAGTTATTGTACTTACTATATTTAGTTTTTCTATATTAGTTATTGTATTCTTTTTATTTTAGACAAAAAGGGAAAATATAGTGACATTTCACTTGCATTTTAATATATAAAACTTGCCTGAGGATCAGAAAAGTAAAACAGTCACAATGGTCAGCCTTATAGAGCAGGCAACAATAACACACACCTTTAATCCTAGTAGACATACTAGTTTGCCATAGATTAAATGGTTTTCCTAATACAAGAAAAGTATGTTTTAATGAAAAAAATGCTTAAAATTTGAGACTGCTACCCTTTCTCCTCTTAAAAGAATATCATCCTAACACAAAGCTTGATTTCTTGGTTTCTCCATCTCTTGGGTCTTAAAGGAAAGGTGTTGCTCTTAGTATCCTTGGCTAGTGAGATTTCAGGTGCACATCCTGCCAGCAAGTGTCACTGGCTACATTTTTAGTATGGCCTCTTTTGTGGGGCAGGGGCTCTAGGCACAGACTTTTCTGATGTTATTTTGCCTTCTCTAAATGAGAATCCTTAATTTAAAATACTGTGATTTGAACATCTGTACCAAGAAATGGTTTATCATTGTTAATCAAATATTCTAACAACCTTATAATTGGTTTCATAGGAATAGTATTAAATTTTATTTTATTATTATTTTTAGACAAGGCTGGCCTCGAACTCACAGAGATCCACCTGCTTCTGCCTCCTGAGTGCTGGGATTGAAGGCGTGCGCCACCACTGCCCAGTTTAAAATTTTTAAATATTGGTGGAGATGCTCTCTTGAGTCCTCGCCCAGGCTGTTATGCTGTTCCTCAGTTGCAGCTGTCAATCCTCCATGTTCCTGTTAGTAATCCTGATAAACTTATGGGCCCATCAAGCTGGGCTTGGATGGAATCTTCTTTCGCTATTATTGCCCTCTCTCCAAGAAAAAGAATGTAACAAAGTCTGTTGACTAT
The DNA here is from genome assembly GCF_014885135.2 of Alexandromys fortis. NCBI lineage: Eukaryota > Metazoa > Chordata > Mammalia > Rodentia > Cricetidae > Alexandromys > Alexandromys fortis. The sequence goes on along the minus strand of NW_026067987.1, from coordinate 3,678,814 downwards.
AGCAAGGTGGCAAAAAGAATGGCAAGGGAGCATGGGGCCAGCTTTGACATGGTTTTTAATTACTGCTTTATTGGGAATGTCCTTTTTAAAGTGGGTCGATGCTAGGGTCTGATTTTCATCAATGTCCCCTTCCTGTGCATTATGTTGAAACAAACCCACAAAGCAGCTTTGTGAACATGGGGGATGTCGGGTTGATTTAGTTATGAGGACTGAGTGAGACAAGGGCCCTTAAAAGGACTTAGAGACTTCTCAGCCTACAGAACTAGATTTTCTTTATTTATAAAGTCAGTTTTAGTCTGTAGCCCAGGCTGGTCTCAAGCTCACTATGATCCTCCTGCCTCAGTCAGCCTTCCAAATTGGAAACAACATGAGTCATCAGGGCCTGGCCACCTTTTCTACTATAAAACACAAGCAAAGGTGTTTGTTGCTGGGGCAGTGGTGACACGTGCCTTCAATCTGAGCACTGAGGAGGCAGAGGCAAGCAGATCTCTGTGAATTCACGGCCAGCCTGGCTTAGAGAGCAAGTTCCAAGACAGCCAGGACTACACAGAGAAAACCCTGTCTCAGAAAGAAAACAAAACAAACACAAAAGGTATTTTGTTTTCAAAGCCTAAATGAAACAACTGACCAGTTTTAAAAAGGGGTAGCCTGGACAGTATTTGGCAGCCTGATAATAGTTATGTATCGCAGAACAATGGCAGACTCTTCTAGTAAGTATGTACTGCTTAGGTAACCTCTGGAAGGGGTCTTCAGTCATAAATTTCAGAGTCTTGTACCTCCTCATGAAACGAGACATTGACAGTAAGTTGTCATCAAGTGACTGATGACACCGAATGAAACTAAAGGTGATCAGGGACTAGGAAGTGGGGAGAAAAGTCACTGATGGCTATGGCTTATTAAGTCGGCCATTGCGCCACAGCTGTACCCTCGAAGAGGAAGGAGTGGGACAAACTGTAGGAGCAATCTGCTGCACTGAAGGCCAAGTGTTTCATGAGCCACCCTGCTCCCTCCAGGAGGTCTATGTTTCTTTCTATGAATAGGAATTAGCTGTACAATAAACCTCCAGGTCACACTAAAAAAAAATAAATATTTGAACTGTAAGGATGATACACCTATAAAAACTCCAACACTATGAATATTATGAATATTAAACAAGTTGATTTCTAAGGTCCCTTCTATCTGGAAGAGGCAGTAACTCTCTTTAAATTCTTCTGCTTTTGAGCAGTAGAAGGTTCATTTTTTGTTTCAGTGAGGTGGAGGTCTTTCCTGTTTTGAGTGGTGTTTCTTTACAGCAGCATAGTTTGAAGTTAAAGGTTCATCCATTTAAGATTTATTTTCTGTAGCTTCCAAGATTTTGCGTTATGTTCTCAATAATACTTATCTATTTTTATCTCTAATATCCGTTTTAATGAACACACCGTTGAGCTGCAAAATGCAAATGGAATTCTTCCCCCACATTTCATTCTGGAGAAAGGTGCCATTTTAAAAGTCATGATCATGAACTAAAAGACCCAAGTGGATAATAATACAGAGATATTGAATTTCTATTTGACTTTACCCATCCTTCAGGGGAACAAAAAAAAAAAAAAAGCAAAAGGAAATAGGCTAGCTAGGAAAGCAGGGTATGAGCTATACCTCCAGTGGATCAGAAGGCAAATTCTAAGGAACTACCGATAAGTCATTTTTAATGCCAGTATAATCTACTCTACCATCCTGGTCTAGTGTTAGCTGAGAAAGCTCGCTGGCTATCTGAAGTTTGCTCATATCAAGCCCTGACGGGTACAGCCACAGGACATTCCAATGACCTGCTGATTACAAACAAAGGTCACAACCTTCTAACCGAAGTTGGGAAAGAATGAGGATTGCATTTATATCTCTCATACTTGCCTCTTGTCTTCACTGTATTCTGTCCTGAATACAGAGGCTTTTCTTGCCTTTACAATCAGCTCACTGAGTGGTTGAGGGAAAGAGAAAGCAAGATACCAGACAGCTACAACATTGCATAAGCACCCAAACCTTTACTTCTTTTTTTTTTTCAGTGTTTCATAACTCAGAAATCCGGTTGTATCTTACAGTAGATGGTGTTGTACAGACACTGAGTCTGGGTGGCAGTCCTAAGTGTTCTTGATTTGTGCAAGCACAGGTCTACGCAGAACTCTTGATATCATCATTCATGCACTCATTTTATGCATTTAGATAGGGTAAAAGCATTTTTTTTTGTCATTTGAAACACATTTAAACATTAGGCCATGCTTCTGCATTAGCATAAAAAAGCCATCAGGCTAAAAATAGTGAGGTGGGGCGTATATTTTGTGTCAGCAGGACAGATAGTTATCATGCGTTGGGACAGTCTCTTTGCACACTGTGCGAAGATGTGTTTCTGCCTTCTGATTGGTTTAGTAAAGAGCTGAATGGCCAGGAGCTAGGGAGGAGAGGACAGGCAGAACTTCTGGGGAGAGACAGGAGCTCTGGGAAAGAATTTGAGCTGAGGGGGACATGGAGGAAGTGGGACACTTGGTACTGAGGAGAGGTAATGAGCTATATAGCAGAACATAGATTAATATAAATGGGTTAATTTAAGTTTTAAAAGCTAGTCAAGAACAAGTCTAAGCTAAGGCCAGGTTTTCATAATTAATAAAAAGCCTCTGGGTCATTATTCAGGAGCTGCTTGTCCAAAGAATGACTTGTTACAATCATGGGAGTAATAACCTCCATTTCTTCTTTTCTTGTAAGCTAGTGAAGTTTTATGAATCTTGAGAAAAGAAAATACAAATGAGCTAAGTTGAAGCTTTGAACAAGATATAGGCAAGAGAACGGTTTTTCGCCTTGTCACAACACATGAGCCCTCTGACCAGAAGCATCAGCGTCATTTAAGGTGTTAGTGGAAACTGGATCACAGGCTGCACGCTCGACTCTCGACAGCAGAACCTGTGCTTTAATAAGGTCCACAGGGGATACACGTGCGCACCACTGCCTGTGAATCTCTGACATCATAAGGAAAGCAATTCCCGCGGATGCAGGAGACGGCACCAAAATTTCACAACAGCGAGCAACTGATGGGATGGATTCATCTCTTGTGAGGGCTGTCATCAAGGTGTCCAACTCCACTACCGGAAACTTCCTGCTGCGACATGTGACTTGACGGAAGTAAAATTGATGCGGTTAGTTGGTTAAGTAGGAAATGCCAACAAAACCTTGGGCTCTTAGATGCATTACATACATTCATTAAGATAACTCTTTTGGTATGCATAAAATGAAGGCTCTAAGTAATAAAACTATTAAAATTTTATTGGACTATTTAAACAAAAATCCCTCAGTGTTTAGCAAGCTAACAGCGTGGTTTGTGAATTCTGGTGTCACAGAATTGACGGAAAGCAGTGTGATACAGTAAGATAAGAGCTACAGCAACAAGACTGTAGATAAGGAGGTGCACGTCTCTCACAATTAGGGAAGGTTATTTTAAGAAAATGTTAGCAGATGAAGATGGACTGGAGGAAGATGAGATGCAGGGAGAGAGCATTCTAGAAAGAGTGAGTTACCTTTACAAAGACGTCAAGACTGCTTGTCAAGATATGGCAGCTCTGATTTTTTTTTTTCTGGGGGTGTACAGAGTTGGAAGAGATGGTAGATTGTGTTTTACTATATGATAGCTATGCTGCTATAGCAAAGGAAAATACCTCTGAAACTCTAAGAGTATTTGGTGTTCAAAGTTCTCCATTTTCCATTGGAAGAACTGAGTTAAGGATTATTATTATTGTTGTTATTTATAGAATTAGGTTTTTAATTTCATGAATGAGGCTGGCTTAGAGGAATGGAAGCCTTTTCTGCATATTATTATTGCCCAAAGTTACGTGTAAATCCCACTCACAGAAATTCCAATTTCTGTGGCTCGAGAGATGCCTGAGCACTTAAACATATTTTCTTTCCCTCCCCCATGTATATGTCTGTCTGTCTGTCTGTCTGTCTATCTATCTATCTATCTATCTATCTATCTATCTATCTATCTATCTATCTATCATCTATCTACCTGTGTGTCTATTATTTTAAATAAGCTACACAGTCTTTGGGAGTATGGTTTATCCCCCTCCCCATGGTACTACTGTATATAGTATTCATAGCAAAGATCTTAGGCTGAGAGGAGTTACAGGTGCTATAGGTGGGTCAGTCAAGGACAGGAACTTCAGCACCAAGAACTTCTCAATACAGACAAAACAAAGCATTGTTCAACACCTTCCCTTGCTGTGTAAAGACAGTAACCTGTAGTAAAAAGGCCGCTAGTTAGTTCCTGGCCACTTAGCCTGAAATAATCACACAGAAACTGTATTATTTAAATCACTGGTTGGCCCATAAGCTCTAGTGTCTTATTGGCTAACTCTTACATCTTAATTTAATCCATTTCTATTAATCTGTGTATTGCCACGTGGAGGTGGCTTACGGGGTAAAGTTCTGGTGTCTGTGTCCTGCAGGGCTACATGGCTTCTCCCTGACTCTGCCCTTCTTTCTCCCAGCATTGTTTAGTTTTCCCCACCTAGCTCTGTTCCGCTATAGCTCTGCTATAGGCCCAAAGCAGTTCCTTTATTAACCAATGATATTCACAGCATACAGAAGGGAATCCCACATCAGCAACCTGGTGGGCAGGAGTGATGGGGAAATGGAATATGATTTTATGCCATTTCTTCTTTAACTCGATGACTCATTGACACCTTTGGCAGCTCAGAACTCTCTCCTTCTAGCATAACGAATCTCTTTTCTGGCATCATGTGGCTGTAAAAGACAGATTCTCATTGTTCACACTCAGCCACAGGTCAGGCACAGCTGGTAGAGACTGTGAGGTGTGCCTACCTGTCTGGTAATCCAGCTGCTTTCTGATGGTACAGAAAATTGGCAGGCCCTTGTATGAACTGTGCTGGACAGCTCAAGTGGTAAGTAGCAGGGAGTTAAAAACCCAGGGTGGGATGCTCTCTCTATGTCTACCTTCAGAAAAGTTCCATGAGCTCACTTAGCCTTGTACCCCCAAGCTTGTGGCCTGAAACTATAAGGCATCATGGTAGTAAAATATAGTATTTATGTTGCTTGCTTGCTTCTCATTGTAATAATTTTGCATTGAGAAACACACCCTCAATTCACAGTCTATATATTTCAAGCAAAATGTGTAGCCCAGAGAATATAGCCTATTTATACAACGCTGGTGAGGCAAAAATAGTTTTTACATTTTTAATTATGGCTAAAAGACCAGAAGGATAAAAAAAAACCCCTCATGATTGAAAACTATATAGGAATTAAATTCAAGTGTCAAATAATAAAGCTTGTTATAGCACAGCTGTGCTCATTGTACATACATCTGCTTTCGCTTTACAATGGCAGAGCAGAATAACGGTGAGTGGCGACGTGGCCTGCAAAGCCAGAAGTATCTTACCTGGATCGTTACAGAAAAGCTTTGCTGACCTATAGATCATCGCTGTCCCCATAGTAGCAGGGAATGGTCAGTGCGTTACTAGGATGGAATACCTGGACCGTTTTTGAGCTGTCCCTTCTGCCGCTGTAAGTCAAGTCCTTATGTCAGGAACCACGCGTGAGCCTCTGAGGATGAGGACTCAGTCAAGCTTATCTCAGTCCATCCAAACGCTGGAATCTTCAGCTATCAGAAGCAAGAGCTAAAAGCTTTGCTGCTAATAGGCAAGGACACTTAACAAAACCACTTGGAAAAAACTCTACTGTATGCGTGGGAGGAGAAGATTAATTAATTCCCAAGCTCCTGGGGTGTCCTGGAAGCAGTTGTTTCCTGGCAAGAGATGGGAAGCCAGTCTTAGTTGGTATGCTTTCTAGGACCTCAACGCACGCTATTCTGAGGAGAAAGCTTTAAAGTCAAGAAGACAGGGATACAGTCTCTGTTCCTGAACCGCATTTCACAGCACACCTCAGTCTTCAGTCCTATGGCTTCAGGACTTAAGATTTTTTTTTATCTTTGTACTAGAATTATTCATACAATATCTGAGTTATCTCCTATAGACTCTTTAATTCCATGTACATAATTAACAAAACTACTGTATCTTTAATTCCAGTGAAATCATGAAGTTTTTCATAGAGAAAAGAAAAAAAACTCATTAACAATGAAATAATGACTAGGCATGTGTTTTGAGTTTATGGGCTATTAGCCATTATGAAATATAAGTTCATTATAAAGTAAGAACAAACATGCATATACTACTTTGACCATTGAAGAAGTGTAAATCATTTTTTTCTATAAACTAATCCTTCTCCCTGCCACTCAAACAGCAAAGATTCCTTCTGCTCAGTATCTCAGAGGAAAGATACATCATGACAGTAAACAGAAATGAGAAAGCAAACAAGCAACAACAAAACATAAAACAACCCAACAAAAACTGTAGGCATTTTTAGATTAAAAAAAAATCTCTCACCATTAGAACAGGGAGAATCACTTGGTGGGGATAAAGGCAAAACATCATGGGTCACTGCTTTTGCCTAATGGAGAGATTGTCTCCAGGTCATACATACATAAAAGAATGAGAAAGAGAGGGCAGAGAGAATGGGTTGAAAACACAAATAAATGGTGCATTTCAGAGGAGAGAGAGACAAAGAGAGAAGGAGAGAGAGACACACACAACGAGACACACACAGACAGACAGACAGACAGACAGACACACACACAGAGGGAGGGAGAGAGGGAGGGAGGGAGGGAGGGAGGAAGGGAGGGAGGGAGGTTGCCTCATCTCAACCTCAGTGTGGTTGCAAGTTATGCAAATGTGGGTGGGTCTCCAGAAAGAAGGTCAGGGAGCTGTGGTGAGGCTGTACCTACCTGCTGTGGGCACACACTGTAGTCAACAGGTTTTCCTCTCTCCCTCTCTCCTGGTTAATGGTGGCTTCTCCTTGGCAGAAAGAATCCCAAGGAAGTAGAAAATTTCCCCAGCAGTGCTGTGGAAGTAGAGAGTTCTGAACTCACTAGGTAGGATTTTCACACCCCCCTTCCCTGTCCCCAGCATGAGAGTTTGACACAGAAGTTAAATTAGGTCAAATACAAATGTTTCTGACACACAAGGATTTAGGGACAGAGACCTGGTGGTGTTCTAGGCCATCATTAACTGTCTCCATCAATGCAAGCTGACGTCACTCTAAATGGGACAGCAACAGCACAGGTAGGTCAGAACAGGTCACTCAATCTTACTGCATCGCAACGGTGTTCATTGTAAAAAATTGCCTCCTCCCCAGCCCGTTTGATAATGAAGTCCTTTCTTCACCAAGGGAGGGTGAGTCACTGGCTCTCACTGGGGAGCTCTTCAGGGAGATGTTCATACCTAGTTCATTTTCTTTTACGTATAACCAGTGGATTAATAAAACACAACACTGTCTTTTATAGTTGCTCCTTTCCTTTAATACACAGCAGATTTTGTGGAAACACTGACATAGCAGCTCTATTGAATAGCTCTCCTTCAACCAAAGAAAGAACAATATGAGTAATCTATTATTTCTAAAAATCTCAATTTCCTGATGCTGTTTTTTCCCTATCAGTCACCTGGGGAAAGAGGAAGGTGAGAAAACAGGCACAATGAACTATGTTGAAAGCTTTTCACTTGTAGCCCAGAATGAGATTTTGGTGCTGTTTGGGCCCAGGGAAGGGTGGGGAAACTGAATAGGCAGGCGACTCTTGGCCTGGAACTATCCTCCATACTCCATCCTGGATGCTATTGGGCTTGTCTAGGTACACTTCCGGCTGTGCTTGTGGAGGAGGGAGTGGAAGGTGTGTCTCTGGCATGGCATTTCCTGGGGAAAGGCTTAGGATGAGCGCAGCCTCACCCATAACAAGGAATGTCTTGACTCCAAATGTCAATAACGTCAAGATTGAGAAATTCTCATACAAGAATAGAATTTCGCAAAGAAGACAAGAGCAAGCAGGTAGGATAAATAGGGTTTGTAAAGACTCAGATGAGGCGTGTGGACTTTTGTTTCAAAAGAGGGGGAAGCCATAGGTACCTGAAGAATTAGATAATTCTTTTATATTTATGGCACATTTTAAAGGGAAACTGTTTTACAGACATATTGTTACAGACTTTGTAAAACTATTTTTTTTTGCACTGAGTAGCAATTAATACACAAACAAAAATATAAATGTGAGAAGGCATGGTCTATTTCCATTCAGCTTGATTGTAGGTTGTATAGGCCAATACATGCCCTAGAAAGGGTGGTCATGTGACCTTTGCTTTGGGGTTCTTCAGTGACAAATTAAGGAATGTAAATCCAGTTGTGATGAGAAATGTGTGCATGTGGAGAGGTTTTGTGCACACACACACACACACACTTTCATTTGTAAAACCTAGAAAGTCTCAGGTCTTCTGGAGAGATTCACAAACTGTAGATTAAGGAAGGAGATGTTGCTGCAATCTGGGATTGGAAGACCGGGAAAGGCTAGAATGTCTGTTTGGAGGTGGAATTCCTTCTGAGGACTGTGAGAGGCAATGTCCACTGTCCCATTGTCACGTTCCTGGGTGTCTGGGTTAGCTGATGATGACTAAGTTCCTTGCAGAAATACCACTCTAGTCCCTGCCTTCATCTCACAGGGCATTTCCCCAGTGTGCATGTCTGGGAACAAACCGCCCCTCTGCTGTGAACCCCAGACATTTTGGATTAGGGTCAACCTAACAACCTCATCATTACAGCTCTCGGGCCTTATTTCTATTCTGAGCATTTGGGAATCATGATTTCAGTATATGAATCTGGAGGTGACAGGGACTTTAAATAAGTAGGTGGCATTTTCTAAATTGTTCTAAATGGATAGCATTATATAATTTTCTACTTTCCCAAGTATATCAGTTATAAGAAAATGTTGCAGCAAAGGTAAATGAGACAGAACCTTAAAATACTTTTGAATATTTATTATATCTTGATATATGTCAAGACACACCCATATATATGTAGAGTCATTGTTATATTTCTTGGCAGAATTAATGTTAGTAATAAAAGACACATCTAATATAAATTATGTAATTCCATCTCCAAATCCTATTAAGTTATGATTTTGAGGACAAAGTTTCCAGGATGAATTCTAGCAGATAAACATCCAAATCATAGAAGATGCATAAAAAACATCCAAATCATCGAAGATGCATAAAGTAAATTTTGAAATGCTCTTAATCCCTTTTTGAGGGCTGTTTGGTTTATTTTCAACTTCTTAGTTCTAAAAGAAATGGTACGGTGAATGCTACTGAACAAACATCATTTACTTGTATATATATATTTTCAGATAAATTTCTGAGATAACAACTGGTAAGCCAAAGGGTGCAACCACAATAATTGCTATATTAATAAAAGAACAGTTGCTATTTCTCTATTAATACATGCTCATTTGTCCTCCATAGGGTTCTTTCAGGAGATCTCAATAACACTGGTACTCCTCTCAGATGGAGTTTGTTTATGTTGTAATGCTAATTAAGTTACTATTGAAATATTAAATTGTGCATTTCTTTTAATGTTTGTCAGCAAAATTACACTCCATATGGCCCACTCTTTCAGTTTTAGCTTCTCAAAAATGAATTAAAATGCATGTTGAAACTATAATTACAATCTAAAAGGCTAAAAAATTGTGGGAGGAGACATGGCATTAAGTCTGAGAATTTTTAGAGAGAGGGTTGCCCATCGAGTCTGAGGATTTTGTAGAAGGAGGAACTAGTGGCTGGATGCTCTGTTTCTCCTATCTTTCAGCTTTCACCCCCTAATAGCTGACTCTGGGTTTTTATTGTTAAGACCAATTAGAATTTGTGCAACAATTTAGAGAGGACTTTGCTTCATGAAGTTCTGTAATTACAGAAGGGCGATATGGGATGTCCTTCTGTATATGTTTTGCTTGATGAATAAAGCTGTTTTGGCTAATGTCTTAGCAGAGTAAAGCAGGAAATCTGAACAGAGATAGAGAGAGTAGTCAGAGTCAAAGAGATGCCATGTAGCTGCCAAAGGAGAAAGATGCCAGAACATTACTGGTAAGCCACAGCCTAGTGGTGATATATAGATTAGTAGAAATGCGTTAATTTAAGATGTAAGAGCTAGCTAGGAATACGTCTGAGCCACTGGCCAAACAGTGTTGTAATTAATGCAGTTTCTGTGTGATTATTCGGGTCTGGGTGGTTGGGAAATGAAAGCACAGTCTGATTTCAGAAGGGCTTTTCAGTTGTAACTGGTTTCACAACAAAACAACCTTCTCCTTTTATTCAAGGTAGGGTTGTTTCAGGACTGCCAGTGGATGCCTAAAACATCAGATAGTACTGATTCTTATGTCATAATCTTTTCTCTCTCTCTCTTTTTCTGTGGTCTTTGGAGCATCAAACTGAGAACTTTTCACACTATAGCAGAGCTTCTTCCTATGAGATATCTTTCTGTCCCCAAAGTTTGTAAGTCAGGCATAGTAAAAGATAACTTTTGCAGGGTCCTGATGGGTATCCTTTGGGGGAGAGGGAAAAGTAGGTGCGGTACCAATGAACAGACATTGGGAACATGTTGAAACAAGTTCTGGTTTATTTTAAAAGGAAGGGGTAAGCCTTATATACTCCCCATCCTGCCCGGGAGCAGGGGTCTGCTGAGCAGGCATCTGCTGAAGTGATGTGGTCATTGTCCACAGGTTCATGTCATCTCCTGCCAGACTGGGCCACTGTTGTCAAGGTCCCTTGGCAGAACTAGGCTGACTTCTAGGGAATAGCTACTGTGCTTGCTCTTTACTATAGGTTTAGGCCAGCTGGTTCCCAGGCCCATTAATGCTTAGTCATACCACAAACAACAACAGATAATACAGCAGAAAATTCTATCAATGTATTATAGGACAGCTTGCAGTTTTCTTCCTTGGGACTGTAAAGTAAAACAGTGTCTTTGCACAGAAGCACTGTGACATCACCACAGCTGGCTTGCTAATGTGGTGGCTACTAATGACTAGCCTGTATGTTGTATAAACATTGTGCAGTGGGCAAAGTGATGGCTCACATGCTGGGCCATGTGGAGTGTGAGATTTCACCACCGTAAATCCACTGTTTGAGAAGTAGTACAGGGCCCAGCATTAAACACATCTCATAATTAGTAAGTAGCTGTGGTTATGTAAGTGTGAGATAACCATTTTAATGTACTCATTTTTTTTCTTTTTTATTGAGAATAAGAAAAAAAAGTTTCTGCCTCCTCCCAGCCTCCCATTTCCCTCCCCCTTCCCCCACTCTTCTCCCCCTCCCCCCACTCCTCTCCCCCTCCCTCTCCTATCCAAAGAGCAGTCATGGTTCCCTGCCCTGTGGAAAGTCCAAGGTCCTCCCCCCTCCCTCCATGTCTAGGAAGGTGAACATCCAAACTGGCTAGGCTCCCACCAAGCCTGAACATGAAGTAGGATCAAAACCCCTTGCCATTGACCTTGGCTTCTCATCAGTCCTCATTGTTCGCCATGATCAGAGAGTCCGGTTTTATCCCATGCTGTTTCAGTCACAGTCCAGCTGGCTTTGGTGAGCTCCCAATGGATCAGCCCCACTGTAACACTTATGCTTTTGTATGTGTGTCTGTCCCTGTGTGATGTCTGAGTGTTTTGGGTACACACATGTGGAAATGAGAGGAAAGCTTGCAGAAGTTGATTCTCTTTCCATAAGATAGGTCCTGGGGCTCCAACTCAGGTGGGCAGGCTTGGAGGCAAGCACCTTTGCACATCGTATCATCTCATTGGCCCCGCACATACTATTGATTTTAACATAAGAAAACCTATGCATAGCAAAATGATCAATTAAATGTATAATAATTTCAGAACTGTAAGACCTTAAAGTATTTTCCTGTGTTGCCTACTTTCTCAGAAACTAAAGAAGAGGATGTTTTGATTGCTGATAGAGTGATAAGTCAAGAAAGAGGTTCAGGCAACAGAATTATAACAGAAGTGAACCCAAGGGAATTCCCAATATTGTTGCAAGTTGCTAACTTAAATACTTTGCCTATTGGCCTGCTGAGATATTAGTCTTTTCCTTAATGGTCAAGGTCTTTATTAAGTATGAAACCCCTTTGTCTGTTTGTGCAGTTGCAAATTTTCTCTCTAGGTGTTCTTGCCTTTTGATTGGCTGTGACTTATTTTATTATAGAGAACCTTAAAATTTCCACACAATCAAATTCACCAACCTAAGTATAGTTTTTACTTTTGGATCCAATGGTCCTACTAAGTAGGAATGATAGTAGGTACATGGGAGGTACAGAATTGCAGGCCATAATCCCATATATAATTCAGGTTGCACCTACAGTACTATTTTGAGTTACGGAAACTAGACTAGCCACTTGATTTCTTTGGACTTTAGAATCTACAAAATATTGAAATTTTTATTAGATATTTGCAAAGTCTCTTGTAACTATGGATGTTGATCTATTTTGATGTCATGTAATGGGAGGGTTTGGCAACAAATTTAAAACAACCTCTGGAAGAATAGTTAGAAACCATTGATAATAAAAATGTTCAGATCAAGATATAAGAAAGACTAGTTATTTAAAACGCAAGAAAAATAAAAATCTAAATAGCACAAACTTTCCAAGTGACTAAAGACATCAGAGAGAAAAAGGCTACGCCTTTTTTTACAGCTCTGGTTTGGTTATTCCACAGTGGTGTGCATGAAAGCAAGGCCATCAAAGTGCTTGGAGATGTCCAGCTGGAAAGGAGAAGCAGGTGGGGACTTGTAGATGCTCTGCCTGCGGCACACTTTTAACTCAAACATGCACTTTTTGTTTTTCTGCTAAAACAGCTCATTCACTGTGGAGACACGTGGCCAGAGAGCTTTGAAACTCACCACAGGACAGATTTACAGAACACTCTCCCTAGCACAGGCAGGAGGAGGGCAAGGGATGTCTGAAAGGGCGTTCCTAGTCCCAGGACTGTATGACTGTCTTCTCTCTACACTAGCACCCTATCTAACTTTTGCCCAGCTCTATCTCTGTGGTCCTTTTACAATGCTATGACCTGGGTAGAATTTTCACTAGGATTATCTACAAATAGGAATGAGACAGTGCATACACTTGTTTGGAAAGGACAGTGTGCTGGCTAGTTTCATGTCAGCTTGTCACAGCTAGAAACATCAGTGAGGAGGGAACCTCAACTGAGTAAATACCTCCACAAGATTGGAGAGTAGCCTATAAAGCATGTTTCTTAATTAGTGATTGATGGGGAAGGGCCCAGCCCACGTTGGGTGATGCCATTCTGGGTTTGTGGTCTTAGAAAAAGAAAAAAATGCTGGCTGAGCAAGCCATGAGGAGCAAGCCAATAAGCAGCACTCCTCCATGGCCTCTGCATCAGCTCTTGCCTCTAGGTTCATTCCTTGCTTGAGTTCCTGTTCCATCTCCCTTTGATGATGAACTGTGATGTGGAAGTGCAAGCCGAATAAACACTTTCCTATCCAAGTTTCTTGAGCACGGTGTTTCATCACAGCAATAGATCCATAACTAAGGCAGGCATAAAACATTACTTGTCCTTTTTTTTTTTTCCAAGGCAGGGTTAGCTTTAGAGCCTGTCCTGGAACGAACTGTTGTAGACCAGGCTGGCTTTGAACTCACAGAGATCTGCCTGATTCTGCCTCCCGAGTGCAGGAATTAAAGGCATGATCCCATATAAGTACCTCTCACCCCACTGGCAGGTTTTTCATGTGTTCATCCAGATCATCAGAAGTGGACCCGATTTCTCCGCTTTGCACTAGACTCCATTTCTCATATTTTCTGTTTAAAGTTGATGCTTAGTCTCACATGCATACCATGATAAAGTCCTCACAGTTGAATAATTTGTGATTTTGTTTGGCCTTGCTGAAAATTACATAGTCAGAACATTTCATTAATATCAGAGAGACAATAGTATAAACTTTCAACCTCCATCAGAGTGAATGGTTAGGGACTGAATGATCTTGAAAACCCATTGTATTTTCACACACTTGAGACATTGACTTGGGCAATAGACTATAAAAGAGCTCTTTCTAGATTAATCAATATAAGTGTATTAGGTTTTTGGAGCATTAGAAGTCTTCCTAGATTAAGTTCTAAATGAGAAAAAAAAATTATATTCATTTAAAAGAAACTGAAATATACTGGAGACACTCTATTAAAAGATGTATATTCATTATAACTGCAGAGTCATTTTAACAAGAATTTTATATGGCTGTATGATGCTAAGCATTTCAGAAGGTTCGACATCTTAATTATAAAATAATGGGTACATGTTATGAAGTATTGGAATGTAGGGAAGAACACAATACCATCACTCTAGTAAACTATTGCTTGCATTTCAGCAAGCCATTGCTCTTACTTGCTATTATTTTTCCAATTTTCATCTTTTTTTAATTTCTAACTCATGTGTATGTATGTGCGCCATTGTGAGTTTCTGTATACTATGTGCATGCAGAATCCCATAGAGGCCAGACGAATGTGATGTATCCTGCACCTGGAGTTACAAACAGCTGTGAGCCACTGTGTGGGTGCTGGGATCTGAACTTGGGTCCTCTACAAGAGCAGTCAATGCACTTAGTCACTGAACCATCCCTCCTGCCTCATGTGCAAGGTTTTGTGTAGTTGTATTATATGTACTCAGTAGCATATTCAGTAGTGTGCTGAGTAAAATTTTAAATTAGTTACATTTTCATAAACATATTTGCAGTGGTAAAGATAATGAAAATAGCTTAAAGGTATATTGTAACTTGCTTAAACTTTTCTGGTTTCTTGTATTTTTTTTCATTTCCTATTAAAGCACCATTACCATATACATGCATTATATCTACTTTTTAGCCATATTGGGTGATATTTTTAAGAAATATGGTTAACAAATTAAAACTCATTACAGTTTTTATAGTTCTTGATACAGATAGAAAAACCACTTTAAAATTATTATATCCATTTAGAGTGATGGGCATTGTAGAACACTCACCACCACTAAATGAGCAATGTAGAACACTCACCACCACTGAAGTAGAATTTTAAGAAACTAATTTCAGTAAATTAAATAAGTAATTATTTTATTTTGTCTGGTTTTAAAATGATCATTTTGGCAGATTGGGTCTATTTAAAATATTGTTATAGTTAGACAGAATATAATCAGCCATCCAAGATGTTTCTGTTGGAATTTAGCATGAAGGGAGAGAATAAGAAAAAGAATATTTCAGTTGGTTGTGGGATGGGGTACAGAAAAGCTTATGCTTTAAAAGAAAAGATCTTTTGCTACATTTTTGGATTCTGATTTTAAGACGTGATCAGTTCCTATTCATTTACTACAACTTTGTCTGAAAAAGCAATAGCTATCACCTGCTCTTTCAAGAAAACGTTTGTTAGTTTTGTCCCAGAGTACACTCCCTTTCCGTGAGTCAGGCAGAGGTGCACGTGTGAAGCCGAACTGTCACCTTCCCTGTGTTGTCACAATCAGTGACCAATTTTAGAGTACAGCCTGGTGAGGGGACGACATTTTAAATCTAAAGCCCAACTTTGGAGACTACAGCTGAGTTCCTTATGTATGAATTTTATATAAGTTCCAGTCCAGTGGTCTCTTGTCATTTGGCCACTGGTGACTTAGAGCCAATGACTCACAAGCTTTGTGATCAGCAGTAGACAGAGCAGAAAAACATAGCCAGGGGCTTAGTGGAGTTCATGCATGAGGGAAGGATTGCAACCGACTTACTCCAAAAGGTGTGTGTATGTGTGTATGTGCCTATGTGTATGTGGGCAACCACCCTATCCCCCCCAAAAAGCAATGACACTTGAGTTACATTATCATCTACATAATGCAGGAGCCAGGGAGACACTGTAGCTCTGTGTGTTTTCTAACCTTTGCCTTTGTTATGGTTTGGGTCTGGAATGCCACCAAAGGCCACGGGTTAGAGATTCGGTTTCCAGTAGAACATCGTTGGGAAGTATTGAGAACTTTAGGGCGGGAGGCGGGGGTTGGCAGGGCTCTAGGTCATTGAGGATGTGTCACTGGGGGCACTGTGGGGCTCCAGTCCATCCTCTTTCTGTGTTCTGTTTCCTGGCTGCAATCTATGTAGCCGTCTCAGCTCCTCACCAAAATGCCCTCTGCTCCCCATCACGATGCTCGTTGCCCCTCACCACGATGGTCTCTGATCCTCACCCTGATTTCTCTACTTCTCACCACGACGCTCTCTGCTCCTCACTGCGATGCCCTCTGCTCCCCATCACGATGCTCGTTGCCCCTCACCACGATGGTCTCTGTTCCTTACCCTGATCTCTCTGCTCCTCACCCTGATACTCCCTGCTTCTGACCATGATGCTCTCTGCGCCTCACCACAGGGCCCAAAACAATAATGTGCCAATTGGTCAGATCCAGAGACCTCCAACACTATGAAGCAAAATTAATCACTTCTCATTATAATTGCTCATCTAAAGTAATTGGAGTGATGGCAGAAAGCTGACTACCATGGCCTAGAAGACCCGTAGTTTTCTTTAAGTCAAACACCAGGACTGTGTATTTGGGTCCTGGTTCTGCCGCATGAAACAAAGCCTAAGGTGAAAATCAGTTAGAGGAAAGAACAGTTTCTATGTGAGCACGTAAACACTAGTGGCTGTGTTCAGCAAAAAGGTCTGGCGGTACACTAAGTGGCACACAGGTTTGAATGCTTCTGGTTTTAAAGACAGACGAAAGCTATGATGGCCTCTAAATAGTAGACGATTCAGGGAAGGGGTCTGCAGAGATAACTTAGTAGTTAAGAATGCACACTGCTCTGGCAGAGGACCTAGCTTTGATTCCCAGCCTCCAGGTTCGGCCGTTCACCTTTAACCCCAGTTCCGGGGGGATCCAGGGGCTGGGCTCTGCAGGTACCCGCCTTCATTCACATGCATACACCCCCATAAACGTAATTTTAAAAACAAGTATTAAAACAGATGTCGGAAAGAGAGGGAATGGCTGATGAAACAATGTCCCTGGGAGATAGCTTCTTCATGAATATATGACTGAGCAGGCAGCAGAAAGGGGAGGAGACAGCTCAAGGATTGACGGGTGACATGTCTCATTCAAATGACCACAAGTATAAATGTGCTTGATGCAAAATTTATGTTTTAGAGTGATTTAAATGACAAATCTTATGCTATGTGTGTTCTACCACAGTCACAAATTAGAGGACTTGAAATAAATGGTATGTTTCATAAAATTACAGCCATCTCTTGACAAACCAGCCTTTGGAACTATATCCATTTTTATAGTTTACATTTTATAGAAAGATTTAAAAAAATATAAGATCTTTCATATTTGCAAAGTTTGGTTTCATTTCTCATTTTTATTCCTAAGTTTGGCCATCAACATTGCTTATTAAGCTCTAGAAATATTCAAAATACAAATTTCTGGGCTCTGCCCCAGAACCATTGAGGCATAATCTCCAGGAATGGGAGCCAAAATTTAATATTTTAACAGGTGCTTTGAGGAGCCTTAGGCAGCAAAAAAATTTAACTCCTCAATTTTCTCCATCTTCATCAGGATCCGGTGCGGCTCTAGAGAAGTGGGCTGTTAGTTACTTTTCTCCTTGTTGTGACACAATGCTCCATAGAAATGAATGAAAAGAAAAAGGCTGTTTGGTTCGTGGCACTTATTTCTTGTGATGGAGAATTGTGGATGGCACAGAAGCTCGTCACATCACGGCAGAAGAAATGAGAGAAGAAGTGGGTGAGGGGAGGGACCAGGCAGAAATAGCCTGTAAGCACCCCTGACCCTGCCTAGGGATCTGTGTATTCCAGCTGGGTCCTACCTCCTACTTTTCACTATCTTTCAATGAAGATATCATATTGTAAATCTATCAAGGGATTAACTCATTAGATCAAAGTCATCAGATCTACTTGCGTCTGGAAATATCACCATAGACATCCTGTTCTACGGTTTCCTTTTCTGTGAGGAAACACCATGACCCAATAGCAATTGGGGAGGAAAGGATTTATTTGGCTTACCCTTCCACACCACTGTTCATTGATGGAAGTCAGGACAGAAACTTAAACAGTGTGGGAACCTGGAGGCAGGAACTAATACAGAAGCCTTGGAGGGGTGCTGCTTACTGAGTTGCTCTCCATGGCTTGCTTTTTTAGAGAACCCAGGACCACCAACCCAGGGATGGAATCACCCTCAATGGGATGGACTCTCCACCACCAATCACTAGTTAAGAAAATGCCTTTCAGCCAGATCTTATGGAAGCATTTTCTCAACTCAAGTTCCCTCCTTTCAGATGACTCTAGTTTGTCTATCAAGTAAAAATAAGACTAGCCGGCACACATACCCAGAGGTGCCTAAATACTCTCATAAACACACCCAGGAGTGTGCAAACACCCTCATAAAACACCCCATAGACACACATAGTGGCATGCCTTTCTAATTTCCTAGGTATGTCTCAATGCAGTCACTTGACAATATAACTATTACAAAGGAAAAGTGGACTTAAATTTTTTATTCTTTTAGCAAATGTATACAAAAACCAGCCTTATCGTATTTAATACTTTCTTTAAAAACTTATTTTATTTTTAATTACATGTATATGTGTATGTCTGTGTGTGAGTATATATATGTACATGGGAGTATGAGTACCTGTTCAGTCAGAAAAGGCATCAGATCCCCTGGAGCTGGAGATACAAGGGGTTGTGAATGGCCTGATGTGGCTATTTTAAACCAAATTTAGGTCCTTTGCAGGCACAGTATATACTCTTAGTGAGCCATCTGTGCAGCTAATATTTCATCACAATAATAAAATAAAAATTAATGGATAAATTAATAAAAAAAGTAATGTTTTGCAAAAGAGGCTGAAGAAACATCAATAATAACAGGCACTGAATTATTGCCATCCTTAATGAAAGTTTAGTATGACATATTGTTTGATTCATAAAAAGAAGACTTGAGATTTCTGATATATCAAGCACTATGGAGCAACTAACACATACATTATAATTAAATATTAGATTATAAGGACATTAAGTTACTTTAAAGCCTCAGCATGAATGCTTACCTTGACTCGCTACCATAATTACTATACAGACATGTCATAATCCTAATGGTTATTAGTTAAGTGTCTTTTGCAAGATTTGGTAGTCAGGGCCTTTGGGGCTGCACACAGAAGAGTGCAGATGCAGGACACTAGTTTTCAAAGCGGTACAGAAGAAAATGGTTCTCAGGCTTTCTCACCAGTTCGGCAAGCTCACGGGGTAGATTTGTCTCAGCAGATCATACACCAGAAAGAGCGACTCTGTCAATATTCTGGAAGGGGATTTCCTACCAGAGCAGTCTTTCAGTGACAGGTATGCTTTGCTGAGACTGGACACTTCGTCTTTCAGGTTTTTATTTACTCTGCTTTTGAGTTTCCTGTGTGTCTAGCCATTGCGTTTCCCTTTCTGCAAACCTTTTATTTTCTGTGAAAATGTTCAGCCAACCAGAGGCTCTGCCAATCCCAGGACTCAAGAGCACAGTTCCCGTGGCTAGTGGGGGATTACTATAATCATTTTCATCATGGGCATCAGCATTGTGCACCTACTCTTCATTACTTTAAGAGAAATTGGACAAGTAACTAAAAGCATTTTAATAAATGTGCCAAGGCGAGGTAATGTCATTTTAAGGGAGCAGTTTCGCCACCTCTCGCCCTCTCTTTTTATTGAAAAAAAAAAGGAAAAAAAATAAACAGGAACTGACTTCTCTCCCATGGAGGATCATGATGAAGTTCGAATTGGAGAAGCTGAAACCTGTGGCTCACCTTCTGGCTTCTAGTAATTGTGGTCATATTTGTCCTTTTGAGGGCACCGGAGACAGAAGGACACCTCTATAATCTCCAAAAGCTGTTTCCACCAGCATCTCTCAATGTCAGGGGCGGATAAGTGTGGCTCAAAGGGGGTACAGTAGTAGGACAGCCATAATTGAATAAGAGCCTGGACCCTCTTAATTTTCTCTGTACAGGGCTTTAAAGGGGGTAAGAGTTCATAGGGAGGTAGTAAGCCCCGATCAGATGCTTTTATGCGTACATGGGGGAAGATTCGGATCCAGGAATAATTGGATATAAGAAAAGAAGTTGGCCCACTGTAGCATCCTGTACTGTGGAGCAATTCATTATGTTACATATTACCATTTGATGGTGGCGGCGGCAGTGGTGGTGGTGGTGGGATGTGTGTGTGTGTGTGTGTGTGCGTGTGTGTGCGTGCACGTGTGTGTGCTTGTGTTTGTGTGTTTGATCATACGCACAGAAAAGTGAGTCTTTCCGTGAACAATCTAAAAATTCAACCTCAGAGTTTGTATCAAAGCCTTCTCTTGAAAACTGCCCAGTTCTAAAGTATGCACTGATCTTTGCCATGAGGTTGAATTTTACACGGACACATTCCCACCATCTTTCTCTATTTGTCTCATAGATTGTTCACGGAAAGACTCACTTTTCTGTGCGTATGATCAAACACTATAGCAATTTTTTTTTGTTTTGCATTCTGCTGTTCTGATGGTGAAATCCGCTTGCTGTCAAGGGTCTGTGAGAAAATACCAGTGGGAGGCATTTTCTTCTCCTTTAACTGATTAAACTGCGTGGAGCCGCTGTGATGATCTCCTCTGTGTTTCCTTTGGCTGCAGATGATACCACAAAGCTCCCTCAGTGACGCACATGGGCAGCTGATAACACCTGACATGTGAACTTGAGCCAAGTGGGTATTATCAGAAAACAACCTAAAAGCCCCATAAAACTCCCCACCGCCTGCCTCGAAAACACTCCTTCTCTAATCTTTTAATGACACAGTAGATGATAGTTTTAATTTTGCACATTGAAACACTTGCACTGAAGCCTAAAATGAGGATAAAAACATGTTCTTTACCGGCTACAAACACAATAGACTACATAAGTATAACATGCATCTCGTTAGCAGACAGAGTAACTGAAAATTGTATGATATTAGTATCATTCCCTTGGGTTTATAATTAGGTATTAGACAGTGTTTATTTAATTTTCAATTAATACCTTATTTAGAGCTAAACTGGCAGAATTTTAAAAAGCAACCCACGAGCTCTGCATGGTTTAAAGAAACACTGCTCTGTTGGAGTATCAGCACCAAAGATCCCTGCTTTAAGCAGTGCTTCAGCCACTGCAGTAAGTGTGCTATTTGCTGTGATGTTTTAAACTAGTCTGCTTATACCACCATTTTTTTCATTTTTCCTACCTAGAAACTACGTGAGGACTTCTTGTAGTGAATGTACAAATGTCACTCTCCATTGCCCTATATTTCTCTATCCCCACATTTCTCTTTCCTTTCTTCTCATGTAGGTTTTGATTACATCATTTTAGTACCTTTTCTTGGTTAAATTCCATGTTTATTATGATTATTCAAATAAATCCAGCACTGAGCTGCAGTGAATTAAAATTTTTCTTGTGCAACTTATTATTTTTTCTGTACATCCATTATTAATTTATTCCCAGACTCCCCATAGGACAGACTTAGGGCAGTCTTTCATTTTATTGTGTTCAGATATGGGGAGGCATTGCTTGAGCTTCCTTTGAGGAAAATCTTCCATAGGAAGCAGTGATTGCTGTCACCAGTAACTGTTCTTCTATATGGTCCAACTGTACATGCCCCTGTGCTGTTTCCAGACATTGACTGAGTTTGGTAGGAGTGTTAGGGTCCATTCTTACGCTAGTATCAACAAGTATCCTTTGCTGTGAAAGTTTCCATTGGTGTGGCCAAAACTTTCTCTTAATTGTGTTGTAGTTTAGAGATTTTCTGCTCACTCCCTTCTTCCCCTCTTTTTCCATGGGGCGAGTTCTTATTCTTTCACAGTCTGAAGGGTCTTCATGCCTCATCCCAGGCCAGCCTCTTGGTCTTTCACAGTTGCTTCCCCTGAAACTGTTGAAGTGTGAGCGGTGGGCTGCTTCCTGGCACCCGGCCACCCCACAGCTAGCTTTATCCGAAATAATTACACGGAAACTGTATTCTTTTAAACACTGCCTGGCCCATTAGTTTCAGCCTCTTATTGGCTAGCTCTTACATATTGATCTAACCCATTTCTAATATTCTGTGTAGCCCATGAGGTGGCTTACCAGGGAAGATCTTAACCTGCGTCTGTCTGGAGTGGGAAAATCATGGTGACTCCTGACTCGGCTTCTTTCTCCCAGCATTCTGTTCTGTCTACTCTGCCTACCTAATTTTCTGTCCTATCAGAGGCCAAGCAGTTTAACTCTCCTCCATCATTTTTAGGTAATATTATATCCTTCTGGAGTCTTTGATGGAGTTAAAAATGGATAGTTATAGTTTTCCTTAGTTATGATAAAGGATAAAATAGATATAAATATTGTAACTGTAATTCTTGCTTGATAACTGTTTTACTATATGTAATTTTACTATGTTAAAATGAAAGCCTTCTTTTTTGTTTAAACAGAAAAAGGGGAAATGATGTGGGAGTGATTTCTTTCTAATCTGTTGCAGACGCAGGTTAAGATCTTCCCTGGTAAGCCACCTCATGGGCTACACAGATTATTAGAAATGGGTTAGATCATTATGTAAGAGCTAGCCAATAAGAGGCTGGAACTAATGGGCCAGGCAGGATTTAAAAGAATACAGTTTTCGTGTAATTATTTCGGGGCATAAGCTAGCCATGCGGGCGGCTGGGTGCCAGGGACGCAGCCCCGCCGCTCATGTGCTCATGTATACAGCTAGCCGGGTGGCGGGACACGGCCCCACCGCTCCAATTACAATATGAAACTCTTGTAGAACTAATCTTATCTTGATACTTCACAGAAGACAGCTGAAGGCACATAGATACTGGGAGAGATCTGAGACAGGCAGGGAGATAAGATTTGGGAACTGGCTTGCTAGCTATCTGCCTGCATGGTGAGGACCTGTGAGTTCCACGGAAGATGGGTTAGGTACAGTTGGAGGCCCAGTCACTAAGTATTTCAATCATGGTGATTTGGGAAAATGGGCATCTAGCGGGTGGAGCAATGATGGTTAACATTCTATTGATGTCCTAAAAGGAAAATGGAGCACTGGGGTGGAGTGGGGTGATACACAAATAGCTAAGAACTCAATGTGAGGGCCGAAGCTGCTCTTGGTAGCTTGTAAGGAACCATTTATGTCCTACAGTGGAAGGATACAGTCGAAAAACAGACACAGTGTTTTGGAGTTAAAGTCACAAAGCACTGGAGACATTTGAATAACTAAGGCACATCCTGGGACCCAGCAACCTGGGATGGAGACTTCCAGGAAGACGTCCTTGAGGAGTGCTGGCACTATAGATTTCCTATAGCCTCAGAACCTACAGTGATAGATCCTTCCTCAACAATGAAGGATAGTGCCTTCTTATGGTGGACGACCCTGGTGGAAGCTCTCTTCCATAGGTTGAGTGTCACCTTAGGAATGTTTCCAACCCCTTTCATGATCACTCAGATGGTCACTGGGGCTACGAGCTAAAATATCCTTAGTGAGCAGCTTGATAAGAGGACAAGAAAGAACTTTCATGTGTTGGGAGGAACTAGGTTACTCCATGAGGCTTTAGATTTTTGAGGATGCTTGATTGACAGACCCGGGAATGAGAGTGTAGAATGTATATGAGCAAAAAATGTATTGAATTGTGGGCGATTTCTTGGGCAAAGGATTATTAACACACTGGAAAGGATCTTAGGCAATGAAACAGACTTGCTGCCAATGAGAGTCTTTGGTACCTAGTGGAAGCTAATGATCTGAGTGAGGGGGAAAGAATAAGGATAGAAGAAGGATCACGAAAGCTACTGAAAGTCAGCAAGGAGAGAAGATTTAGTATATTCCTGAAAGAGTACATGATGAAAGAGGCCCTAGGCAGTCAACTGGACAAAATGATTGGATGTTGGTATTATCTAGTCTTTGTGATCATGAACTAATGAATGACATGAAGAGACTAGTTATGGTGACAGGGATATAAGGTGTGTGTGTGTGTGTGTGTGTGTGTGTGTGTGTGCGTGTATTCGTGTGTGTGTATTTGTGTGCGCACAGTGACTATTCATTTACCAAGATCAAAGTATCTGTTACCTCTGACCATCCAACTTGCAGGTAACTAAGAGGAATGCTAGACCTCTGAAACAGCACAATTCCTCTGGAGACCAAATAAGCACTTGGTGGCAAGTCAAACATATTGGAAATAATACATTTTGGAAGAGCCACCGTTTGTCAATGGTTTCCCCACTCAAGGGTAGACATCTATTTTTGGTATTCTTCTGTCTTTTGTATCCACAGAGGTGTACACATCACCATATTCTCAGGATTTACACAGCACCTGATCTATCACGTGAAATTCTAAACAGCATGGTATCAGAGAAGAGATTCATTTGGCAGTGATAGGGTTGGGAGGGAGACTATGACCACGGCGTCGCTAGTCATACCAGTTGATGCTCCACCTAGAAACAGCTGCTTCAGCCTGTTAAGAGAGCCTTGCAATGACATGGTGGTAGTCATGCCAATCCAGTAGCATTTCCATCCGTGATTATTTGATTAACCAATGAGTATATTGAAGTTACTTACAGAAACATAGTTAAGGAGTTATTTACAGCAATATGGGTAACTTATGGTACCACCCAAGAACAATACCTTCCCCAGCAATGGATCACTGCTTTTATATCCTCAGTGAGGGATGATGAACTCTTTCTTAAGTACATCCTCTCTTCCATGAGGAAATGAAAGTAGGCCTATTCTTGTAACTGACTGTCATGCCCAAGTAATCACAACTGCTCTGATTTCAAGACAGCAATGCAATGCCCATCATTCCTCTAGAACTAAATTCCACAGCATCGGAGTTCAAAAGAGAAACTAAATGAATAGGAAACTACTCCTACCCACACACTTATACATAAGAGATAATTTGCTTCTTGGGTTACAAATATATATGTGTGTGTGTATATTTGTATATATATTAACGATCTATATACTTATACACTATATATAACTATATGCATATATATTTAAATCTTTGACGTTTGCCTTGAAAATTAGGTAATATTGCCCCGCTGGCTGTGACAAGTGTGCTGTGTTTCTTAATCCATTCCTTTCTCATACGACATTCACTTAAGAACTCCAGTTGTGTGCCTGGCATCTTTCTCGGTTTAGTAAGAAAATGTTCGATTAATCAAAGGAGCGGATGTCTGATGTGTGAATCTAGTCATTTTAGAGTATGACAGTTTGCCATAGGTCAAAAATGAAGTCTCTGATGGGCTCACCTATTTAATGAGACAGGGGACTATTACTTTATACAGCATAGGCAAAAGGTTATTCCATCATTGTTATTTTACTTCAAGTGCATTCAAATGATTGGAAGTTGAAATGTATAATGTCTCTATTGTAATTTAGTAGATGGATTATTATCATGCCTTTTAATGAA
The DNA here is from genome assembly GCF_014885135.2 of Alexandromys fortis. Taxonomy (NCBI): domain Eukaryota; kingdom Metazoa; phylum Chordata; class Mammalia; order Rodentia; family Cricetidae; genus Alexandromys; species Alexandromys fortis. The sequence goes on along the minus strand of NW_026067987.1, from coordinate 3,653,496 downwards.
TTTTCTTTTTATATATTCAAAGGCGATGTCTTGAAGGATTTTAAAACTCTTATGAAAAGATTACCACAAATAGATTACACAGAGAATCTCTCTTGGGTTGCAAATTATAATGGCTCCGACTTTGAAGAAATAATTTGCTGCAGTAATAATTTATGCAAAGTTAAAGGAACTATCATTAGCTTGAGGAATAGTAGTGGCTGGTTTTAATTCATCACCTAAAATGAACCGTGTTGTAGATCGTAGTTTGTTTCTTTGTTAATGACTTCAGCAATTTATTGAAGCATGAATAATATTTACTTGTACACCCTATTAGTGTTTCCAATTTCGTTTGTGTTTATATTCTTATTGGTAGCAGATGGAAATGGATGAGCATTGCTGGGCACTTTGTGTATGTAAGAATTTACTGGAGAAAATGAAGTATTATAGCCTGTCTAAGGCCATACTAAAAACAGCAGGAAAAGGGCCATTGGGCTAAGTGCTGTCTTGTAGTAGTTACTGCCATGACATGAGTTATGGCACTTTGTGGTGAATGGGCTTAAATAGCTGAGCACCTCCGAAAGCAGTGTTGACCTTTGGGCAAATACAGTGATGAACCAGAGACAGACAGCAAATCAATCACCACGAGTTGAGTAAGGAGGATGAATTACACTGCCCAAATGCTGGTAACTTTATGACTCTCTTTGGGAACATGTAAGCACTTAAGTCTTTAGGGTCTAAATTTGGGTAATTCACAAGTGTGATATTGCCAGCCTGTTAAGCGAGGCAGAAATTATGCAATGCTTTTAGAACACAATTTTAATAGGAGCCTACTGGAAACCAGACAGGGAATAGCACTATTATGTTAATAACTTTTATTTTATTATGGTAGAACTGTTAATTGATTCCATGAAGATGGAACAAAAGTGCCTTTCTAGAAATCCATTTGTCCTTCTAGGAAGCGACAGAGGGGGCAGGATTTCTCACTTTTAGTCAGCCTCTGACTTAGCCGTTCCTCTTCTTTCAGAAAGTATTTTCCCTAATAAGTGTCTGAAAATATCATGTGATTCAAGTAAAAGACAAAACTACAAAACTGTGAAATCTCTAATTTCCTTAAACTACCCCAAATCGTCTAAGCACAGCCATTCATGGCTTTGCTTGCTGCTGAGATGTTTGCAGAGAGGGTTTACGCTATTCAATACTTTCCACTTTCATGACTTTCAAACACAACTCCTCTTACCATTCCTATATTTCACTGTTGCACTAAAATACATACAATGAAGTTGAACACATTCAAGTTTTTTAGAATAAGTGTGTCCCTTCTGCTTCCATGCAGGATCCAGTCACAGGGGCTTCCCATGTGAAACAAGCAGAAAGTCAGGTCTATAGCTCTACCAGCTATGTATCTAGAAAAATAGTTGTAGGATTTTAGACATTCGACAAAAAGGTAACACAGAATTGTGACCCTCTGAAGACATGAAAGAATGAATTCACAACTGTATCTGTGCAGTCCCGAGCACATCAAATGCACCCTGGAGATGAGAATGCTTACTGTGTTGAGGAGAAAGACGTTATATCAGAGCTCTGTGGCAAACCATAGATGAGAACTGCAGAAGAGACAGATTCTTGATTCAAGATATAATTTGGATACAAATTTGCTTCATTTCATTTCATTCCATTTTATTTTTTTTTACTTCTGTCACCAAGGAAGCTGCTAGGATCTCACTTGGACTTAGTTGATTTACAGCTTGTGTTTTCCTTTTCTTTCTGTTGCTATGATAAAGCAGCAGGGCAAAAGGCAACTTAGGAGAGGAGATGTTAACTTTTGCTCACAGCTCCAGGTTATAGTCCATCATTACAGGGAAGTCCAGGCAGCAGGGACTTGAAGCCACCAGTCACATCACAGTCACAGTCAGGAGCAGAGAGAGAATAAATGCATGCACGCTTAGCTGGTTTTCCCTTCTTACACATTCCAAGACCCCAAACCAGGGAATGGTGCCATCCACCTGTTTTTAGGCTACTTTTCTCCCCATGTCAATGAAGACAATCAAGATAATCACCCACAAACTTGCCCATAAGTCAAACTGACCTAGACAAGTTTTGTCAAGTGACAATTGAAATGATCATCACAGCTAAGAAGCACATGTGAGTGAAGAGTCTTTAAGACAAGTCCTGATTGGTTGATGGTGGAAAGAACAGATGTGCAAATGTTCCCTGGCTTCCTTCTTCTGACAGTTGAGGAGGAAGAGGCTCAAATTCATTAATGTTTTATAGTTTTACATTTATGTCAAAGTGTAGGATCCATTTTTGCAGAGGAGTTGGTTGGTTTCTTGAGACCAGGTATCACTCTGGAGCTCAGGTTTGTCTTGAACTCATAGAAATTTTCTTGCTTCAGCCTCCCAAGTGCTGGAATTACAGCCACCGTGGTTAGCTCCCACTCCGAATTACTTTTGTAAAGGGAATAAGAATAAAACATCATTCTTCCCACATAAATATGTAATCATTTTGCTTTATTATTAAGACTACTTTTTCAAACCTATTCAATTATCTTGACATTTTTATTGAAAGTCATTTTATCTAGATTTTTGAATTCTTAATTTTATTCTATGGGTTTTTAAAATTTATTTTTATGTTGCTGTCTTGATTGTTATAGCTTCATAGTTGATATTAAGACTAGCAACTAGATTCTATATGTTTTTCTCTGATTCTCATAAGTCATTCTATATTCATGTGGGCTGCAGAAATAGAAGTCAAGTTGTCAGGCTTATTAGGCAAGCTTTAATCCATTGGGCCTTTGCACTAGGTCCTTCAACAGAATAATTTTGTTTTTATTTCTGGAAAATATCAAGATACAGAACACTTTTAGTTATTTGTGTCTATGGTTTTTTCTTTTTTCTTTTCTTTTTTTCTTTCTTTTTTTTTTTTTGTCACGACAATATTAAATCTACAGAGTCTGGTGTCTTGATGAGGCAGGGTAGGTAACTGAATCAGAATTCTGTCCGAACCAAGTTCATTTCCCTTTTGAGATACACATTTCACGACTACACAACATGAAATGCTACCACAGAGACTCACAGTAGCTGGCAGACACAGGTTTCCCCGAATCAAAATCTTGTGCAGGGAATGGGTTTGTTTGGAAATCAAATAAATGCTATTTAAATTTGGAAATAGATACATCTGTAAAGGGCTCTAGAGAAATGAGGCAAGTATCTGCAATATGAGAATGTTTTCTTAATTCCCTCTGAATACATTTGATTAAAAATCAGCAAAATCATTTGAAAACCCATTCACTTGGGTTCTAGTAGCTATTTTGCGAGAATCAGCATTTTACAGCCCTGTCTTAAGACAGTGCAGTCCTCCTGGCTGAGCCAGTGACACTGAAACCACAGAATTGAGTTTTACTGAAAGGGACCCACCTGCACATTGCTCTCTTCTTATGGGGAGTAGAAGGAAAGAATCAATAAGATTAAACTTGTTTTAACATAAATGCACCTAACATGGGGATTTCAAACCAATGACCATGTTTTCATTTTATTCTAGTTGTTTAGTCTGACAATACCTTTAAAATGTTTTTGGCATATAAGATTTTTTAAAAAAAATTATGCAAGTGAGACTTTTGCCTGCATGTATCTCTGTGTCCTGTGTGTCTGGTGCCCAGAGGACGGAGGAGGACGTTTGGTCTCCTGGAACTAAAGCTAGAACAGTTATGAGCCACTGTGCGGGTTCTGGACACTGAACCTGAGTGTTCTGCAAGAACAAGTGTCACAAGCCATTTCCCTCCTAAAAATCATTACAGGAACCATCACCCTGGGGAGTCTGCAGAGAACCCCACACCCATAATTATGTTCTATTGAGAGAACCTGCCCCACACCCAATTAACTTATCTGTTAGCGGAACGTGCTTCACATTCCAGCTATCCAGGGAACTAGGTGTGGCAACTCGTGACTTCTTGGCCTACCTGTCCGAATGTTACCTGGCCTACGTGACTGGGAACATGCTGCAAGAGTTCAGTTTCCCTACCCTTCAGGGGCTATATAAACAGCAACCATGATCCTAATAAAGGGGGCTTTGACAAATCTGCTTGGCCTCATTCTTCTGTCCTAGCTCATTCCCTTCCAGGTAGTGCCCCTCCATGACCCTGGAATAACTGATTGCAGGGTGGGTTACAACCCCTAGACTGAGTAACCCACCCAACGCAATCGACAAACAAGAAGTGCTCTCAATCTCTGATCCATCTCTCCATTGCTCATTCTTATATATTCATTTTTTTATTGAAAGTTTTCACTCTCTCAGACTTCATTATTATTTTAGAACAAATACTGCCATGATGAAAGTTAGACAATGCTCTAAACCTGAAGGAAAATTATAGATAGTAATGAAGAAAACAGTTTCAGGATGAATAGGGGTTTGAATACCTAAGTGGATAGCAGAGTCCACCCACACAAAACCAGTGAATGAACATTCATGACTAAGGGCCTTCTGTCAAAGACAACAGGCTGTTGAAGGCAGGCAGAGCACAACTCATGGATAAAAATCAAGAGATGATGAGCATTTTCTTTCTATTCATTAGGATCTGATTCCAAACTCATACACACAATGGGTTAAGTGCACAATGCTTGTGCCGAATGGTTGCTATGAACAAAAGAGCTATAACAGCATTGTGATCACCTCGTCATCATGATGACAAGGATGACATCATAATTGATATTCTTGCTTAATGAGCAGGAGACTACTCTGAATGACTTGGAGGCTTAGAGGTAGACCCATAGCTATTGCTGATTAATAAATTTATTCTTTTTATTATCAGTTGAAATTAATAGTCAATCCCATCCTAAAACACTGAAGGAAAAAGGAGAGAACGGGTGTCCCCACTAGATCCTTAGAAAATACACTTTGCCATGTGGTGTGCACAGGGCTCTGTTTGGAGGGCCATTGTCATGAGTGTTTCCATCACAAGCACATTCCTCCAGCTCAGGCCCAAGTGTGCCTTTTTCCATTTTGTCACTCACATGGTTTTGCCACAGTGCTGATATGCATAAATGTGGCTGTTCTGTGGTTTTCTTATGGGTTCTAGAGAGTCACAGACCATGCAAATGGTTATAGATCACTTTATCTTTTCAGATATAGAGTGAAATAAAATTCTTAAATGCTGGAGCATTACTGAGTAACCTTGCAATTTTAAGTTGCTTTTCCATGTTTAAAAACAAAATGCAAAATGGTTACAGAAGTTCAATGGACACAAAAAACAAAAAGTTAGAAATAATTAACACAGAATGAGAATCTTGAGCCTATGGAGAAAACAAATGGCACCAACACACGCACACACACACACACACACACACACATACACACACACATCTTAATTGAGCCCATTTCTCTTACTGTTCTCTATCTCAAGTATTTCTTAGCTACACTTCTCCTAGGAAAAAGTCCGAGGGTGTTTCGAAGTATTTTTAACACGAGAAAAGGCTAATGTAATACAGTATGAATCTTTAATTTGTAGTAAGTGGTGGAACAGAGAGAGACAACAAAAATCTGATAATGCCGATAATAAAAGACCTGTTACTAGATTAAGAATATTTAGAAATGCTGTTTGTTTCTTGATAAAGTTAATCAGGATATCCCAATGAAAGTAGCAAATTAGTAGTTTTCAGTTTATTGAAATCTTGGAATTCTCTCTTAACATTCTAAGAGGAGGTAGACTTTCAGGAAGAGATGGCTTCCTTGGGGAATTCCTAGTCCTTCCTTTTTCCCCCTTTAGTGAAATCCTGTCTTAAGGAGCAAAGTAAATCTTTTTTGATCCTCTTACGTGAAAAATATGTGTTTTGAAAAAAAAATATTTGTTTTTTGTTTGCTTGTGTGTAAGTGTATCTGTGCATATGTGTGTGTGTGTGTGTGTGTGTATCTGTGCATGTGTGTGTGTGTGTGTGTGTGTGTGTGTGTGGCAGAGGATCAGATCTCCTGAAACTTGAGTTACAGAAAGTTTTGAACTGCCTAATGTGATTTCTGGAAACTGAACTTGGGTCCTCTAGAAGAGTAGCAAGTGCTCTTAATCACTCAATCAACTCTTTGGTCTTCCAAATATCTATTTTAAAGGCAAACTTAGAAGCAATATTTTTTTTATTTTTTTTTATTTTATTGAGAATAAGAAAAAAAAAGTTTCCGCCTCCTCCCAGCCTCCCATTTCCCTCCCCCTCCCCCCTCTCTTCTCCCCT
>NW_026067987.1:3562078-3641323 GCF_014885135.2 Alexandromys fortis | reverse complement strand
AGGCTGGGCTGGAAGATGTTATGTGGTCAAAGAGGGAAGGGGGTCAGACGGAGGGGGCGGGGAGGGTTGTGGATGCAAGCTGGGTGGGATAGGAAGAGAGAGGAAGTATCCGGCAGAGTAGCCCCTGAGGATGACCAGGAAGTGTAGGAGGGGTGTCTGAGTTCCCTGTCCCGGGCTGCTGCCGCAGTCAGAAACTCACTCACCCCAGTGATGTCTCTCCTGGTGCCTGGACCGGAACTCCTTGCTTCTAGGTGTCTCGTAAACAAAGGACCTACCTAGCTTGCTGCAGGCAGGCTAGTGGGGACAAAGGAGCTAGCACCCTCCCGTTTGCCCTGCCGATTCGGATTCGGTCCTAGAGCCCGAACAGGTTGGGCTGGGAGATCTAGAAGCAATATTTTTGTTGTAACTGTAAAATGGGAGATATGTTGCTTTCTTGTAACAATCCTCTCTCGTGGCCACACAGTAAACTTCAGATCTGAGCTTCAGGAACCTCAGTGTGTATATGAATCCAGCCACCTTATTGGAGCTCTGGCCTGGGGCCAAAGATTCTTCACTGATGATGAGCTTCCAGGGATTATCAGCTGTTTTTATTTTCGTGCTGTGTTGAAACATCATGACCAAGGTGATTTATAGGAGCAAGAATTTATTAAGAGTTTATGTGTACAGTTCCAGAGGGTTAGAGTCCATGATAGCAAAGGAAAGGCAACAGATGGGAGCCATGGATGCTGGAAGAGAAACTGAGGACTCATATCTTGACCTGCAAGCACAAAACAGAGAAAGTGAAACAGAAATATCATGGGTCTTTAAACTCTCAAAGTCTCCACTGATGTACTTACTCCATTAAGGTAACACTATTCAAGCATCCCCAAACAGTATCAGCAACTGGGGACCAAGTGTTCAAATGCTGAGACTCTGTAGGACATTTATTATTCAAAAGACCATAATACCAAGGAGAGATGCTTTGAAGTTCACCAATCCATAGGCTAAAATCATAACCATAGAGATTTCGTGAGGCCCAAAGTAGCTTTAAAATGTCTGTCTGTCTGTCGGCCTGCCTATCTATCTATCTATCTATCTATCTATCTATCTATCTATCTATCTATCTATCTATCTATCTCTTTTATTTTTTTATTAATTTAGATGGGGTTTCACTCTAGCTGACCTTGAACTTGTTATGTAGACTAGACTGGCTTCAAACTCACAAAGATCCACCTGTCTCTGTCTTCCCAGTGCCAGGATTAAAGGCCTGTGCCCTCAGCCCTGGCTGCTTGCTGAGATTTGGATTCACTGTATCTAATACAGGGTCCAGGAATCTGTTGGCAGACTCATTTTGATTCTAGTGCAGCTATTCTACAGACCAGTTTTTGGTTTAGCAAGGATGTGCCTGTTGCAATTATGCACTGGAATCTCACCAAATCATCAAAAGCACAGTTCCTGTGCATCTGCAAAGTCTTAAAAATCTTTCTATCTGACATGGAATCTGCTCTACAGGTTTGTAACAGAACTACTGTCATGGGACAGCGAGAGGGCCATTGGGCAAGAGAGGTGGAGGTGTAAGTGTGGCAACCTGAGCTTGAGCCCTGGTACCCATGTGAAGGTGAAAGGAGAGAACCAACTCTACAAAGCTGTCCTCTGACCTTCACATGGGCCATGGTATGTGCCATCTCCCTAACCACAATGCAATAAAGAAAGAAGAATCACCACGTCATGAACATAGTGAAAACATTGCAAAGGAGTTACAGACAGGTGTGAACTTCCCAGTGTGGACGCTGAGAATAGAACTCAGGTCCTATGCAAGCGCAGCATGTTCTCTTGATTGCTCAGATAGCTCTCCAGTTACTTCCTTTCCTGTTTATATTTCTTTGATTTCTTTTGTCTTATTGCTTTAGCTAAGACTCTAAGGATAATATGGAATAAGAGTGGAGAAAGTAGATACTCTTCTCATTCCTGATTTGAGGCAAAACATTTAGACTTTCACCCCATTTAGTATGAGGTTGGCCATAGGTTTGTTGTATGTAGGCTGTGTTATTTTGAGGTATGTTTCTTTTATTTCAGAGTTTTTATGATGGAGGGGTGTTAGATTTTGTTAAGCTGACCTCTCTGTAATATTCAAAATCTAAGCAGGTGGATCTATTTTAAACTTATGCATTAGGAACTTGGAGAATCTAAGCACAGTCCATAGACTCTTAAATTAAGAGGACAGAATTATTAGAGCTATGAAAGAGCTTTTTGGTAGTACTTACTAGCAGGTTTTACTTCTGGAATAAAATTATAATGATTCTTAAAAATGTCTCTAAAAGCTTTACATACTTAGTAAGTAGAAATCCTGTCAATTGTGACAGAAAATTTATTATAAAGAGTAGCTTAAATTTATTACTAGGAAGATTCTGAAAACCTCTTGCTTAAATCTCTGCTTTTGGTGTCTGCTAAATACTTAAGACTATATAAAATTCAAAATAATGCTTTCCATATCTTCTTTTCTCATCCTTTCTAACATTATTATTGGACAGAGGTGCTCAATGATTATGTCATTACTTACTGTGTAAAATCAATTGAGAGTTGACACTTTAATCAAATTGCTATGTATGAGATCAGTATTTGCTATGATTAAGATATGAACTGATAGCTGGGCGGTGGTGGCGCACGCCTTTAATCCCAGCACACAGGAGGCAGAGGCAGGTGGATCTCTGTGAGTTTGAGGCCAGCCTGGTCTACAAGAGCTAGTGCCAGGACAGCTAGGATGCTAGGACTGTTACACAGAGAAGCCCTGTCTCAAACCCGCCCCCCCCCAAAAAAAAACAACAAAACAAACAAACAAAACAAAACTGGCTTCGTCTTCAGTTGATGGTGCTGTTGACACACGATTGAGTCATGAAGGGTTAACTTCATCTATAGACTCATTTGCTGCTAAGTTCATACTATAAGGAGGTACTATAATGAGGTCTAATTGGAAGAAGGAGGTTACTAGGGGCATGCCTTTGCAGTGTTATCTTATTATAGATCCTCCCCCCCCCCCCCACCCCCCCCCCCCCCCCCCCCCCCCCCCCCCACCCCCCCCCCCCCCCCCCTCCCTCCCCCCCTCCACCCCCCCCCCCCCCCCCCCCCCTCCCTCCCCCCTCCCTCCCTCCCTCCCTCCCTCCCTCCCTCCCTCCCTCCCTCCTGACTGCTATGGAGTAAGTAGTTTTCTTCACCATGCCTTTATTACCCTGCTGATTTTTCTGGCCAAGTCCAAAAGTGATGAAACCATACAACTGTGATCTGAGACTTCTAAAACTGTGAACCGAATTCTTTCTTATTTTAAGTAGATTTCCTTAGATGATCTGTCATAGATTAAAAAAAAATTGACTAATACTTTTCTTATACAAATTTTGATAAAATATGTTTTAAGATATGAAGAACCTATATGATTAAAATGTCTAAAGTGTTAATAATGAGGATTATTATATAATACATTAATATTTAATATAATATTTTAGTAATTTAGAAAACTTGTTACATCTGCATATATATTTTCATATATAACATTGGATATAGTTTCTTGAAGTTAATCAGATTCAAATAAAAAACAAAAATGTTAAGACTTAAATGAACCTAAAATTAATTTGAGAGCTAGAGAGATGGCTCAGAGGATAAAGGCGCTTGCCGATAAGCCTGATGGAGTCGTATGGCTGTCTTTTGACATCACACGTGTACTGTGGCATGGGTGAGCTCACACGTTCACGCACGCACACACACACACACACACAAATAAAATGACTTGTAAGTAAAAAATTTAACATCCTTATTCCATTTTTTTTGTAAGAAAAAGATTAACCTATGTGGATTTCCTCACTAAGATTCATGTTTTGTTTAAAGTTTACTGGACAAAACCAAACAAACAAACATATAAAGAAAGAAAGAAAGAAAGAAAGAAAGAAAGAAAGAAAGAAAGAAAGGAGGAAAGAACGGATGGAGGCAATTGTAAAGGAAAAGACTTGGCAAATCAATGAATCTTGTCTTCTAGGGGAAAGTACAAGCTCTGAAAGAGAGTTTTGTGTATTATAAACATGTAATTTAAAGTTGGTACAATAAAAGTTAATTATTCTGTTAAAATATTTAAATAGCTCACTTCATTACTATTCATTTAAGATACTTTAATAAAGGAAATTATTGGTCAATACATATATATATATATATGTATAATGGTTTATGCTGAAATCAACATATACAGATAAAAATGACCAATGATCTAAAAAAATTGCCAAATATATCTGAGGGTCAAGTTTAAACATAATTATAGAATAAATGAGGCATATTGTTAATGGGAACTCATTAACATTTTCAATAAACCTCATACATGGTAGATCAAAGTAATTTTAAGCATTATTTAAAATAACTTCATTAAACAGCTTCAAGATGTGGAGTTTTCCACTTGCCACCCCATTTGGAAACACAAGTTGCAGATTTGGGACATTTTTTCCTTAGGTGTTCAGATGAAGGATGCTGTGTAACAGTACAAACTGTATCCAGGAACGCCCTAAGCTCCATCAATATAAAACTGGCAAAAATAAGTGTTTCTGTAGTCACCCAATGGGATGCTAAACATTTGGGATAGTGTTTGTATCTGATATCACAAACCCATGTTATACTGTGGGTGAATGTTTTTATGAGATAAATTATACAAATGATTGCATGTGGATTAAACATGTACAAAAAAATCTCAAGGTATTTCCCTTTTAGTAGAAGACTATGGGCATATCTGTTTCCTTACTGTGAGTTTAAATAATATTTAGTTCAGGCAGTGGTGGCTCACACCTTTAATCCCAGCACTCAGGAGGCAGAGTCAGGTAAATCTCTATGAATTAGAGACTAGCCTGGTTTATGGAGTGAGTTCCAGGACAGCTAAAGCTACACAGAGAAACCCTGTCTTGAAAAACAAAACAAAATTTACCATTCAGCTAAATTTTAAATAACCATGTAAAGGTTGAATTTCTACATTTATAAAGTGATCTTGACTTCATTGTAATTAGCTTTGCGAAAACATAGGAGTAGTAAAAAACATTTCATAGAAAGTGTCTCCAGCTCTTAAAGATTTATCTAGTCCCATCACAAATGACACATTAATTATAAATGATAGATGATACCCATGTGTAGAAGGGCATTTGTTCCTCATGGAATTGCTGTGGGAAACTGAAATGCACAGAAAATGTACTCTAGGTTTTGACAGCATAGATATTTTTTATGTTAGCTATACACACACACACACACACACACACACACACACATTCTGTGTGTTTTGGCTTCCAAAACATATTCTATAAGAGGAGAAAGTATATTAGGGTTTGTGCATGTTATTTATAGAAACAGAATGGTTTGGAGAAGATTCATGTTCATTATGCCCTTTTCATGTTTATTACCTGTCTAAACTTGACCTGAGCAAGGACATCACCATTGGTCATGTTAACATGGACAGTGCCTCGAGTTTCCTTTTGGGGGGCTTCTGCCAGGTTCCTAGCCACGGCAGGCTTGAACATTCCAGGGTAGGGGCATGAAGATTAGAAAAGTTAGGTAGGAAGAAAGAATCACAGAGACATAGGATAGTATTGGGAGGGCCATTTAGTGCCTCTTGCATACTGAGTTCTGACTTTTATACCCCAATACCAAAGAGAGGGAAGAAGGCAAAAGACTGCTTTAACATGATTCAAAGGACAAGCAGAACAGTTACTTTCTTCAGTACTTTAAGACCAAGTGTAAACGGGGACTTCTTTTTCGTTTCCTGACTGCCCAGACCTGAATGATCACACAAAACTATATTAATTATAATACTGCTAAATTGTTTCAGCTATATTTCTATCTAGCTCTTATATCTTAAATTAACTCATTTATATTAATTTATGTATCACTACGAGGCTGTGGCCTACTGATAAGTTTACAGCTTCTTTCTCCTTCAGCAGCTACATAGGGCCTCCCTGACTCTGCCTACTTTCTCCTTGCAATCAATTTAGTCATCCGCCCCCTCCCCCCCCATCGTTTTAGGAGGCTGCTTGTTTGTCCTGGCTGCCCAGACTGAAATAATCACCCAGAAACTACATTTATGAAATCATTGCTTGGCCTATTAGCTCTAACTTCTTATTGGCTAACTTTTACATCTTAATTTAATCCATTTCCATTATTTTATATTTTACCATGAGGCTCATAGCCTGTCGGCAAGGTTCCAGTATGTCTGTCTCCAGTGGCTCCATGACTTCTCTAAACTCTACCATCCTTCTCCCAGCATTCAGTTTAGTTTTCCCTGCCTACCTCTTTTTTTTTCTTTTTCTTTTTTCTTTTTTTTTTAACCCAATCACAGGCCAAGACAGTTTCTTTATCAACCAATGGTATTCACAGCATACAGAGGGGACTCCCACAACAATCAAGACATTAATTCAGGAGAAAATCATTCTGTTGTTTAGGCAGTGAACACACACACCCTAGACCAAGTATCCTGAAGGCAGCCACTCCCTAGATCAAGCCTCTGATTTCAAAAGAAGGAACAGAAGAACGCTTGAATTCTCTGACCTTTGGTCAGGGTGGAGTGGATCTACCTTCTTAAAGTCCAAAACAGGAAGTAACTACACCCTAGGTCAGGGTGTGTAGCTACAGTCGTCGCCAACAACTTTGGGTAAGTTAAAACTCTCTGACCTTCAGACAAGGTGGAATAGGCTCACTTTTGACCACCAGAGAACAGAGAGAAAAGCTCACAAACCTTTTACTGTAGACAGCTGAGGAAATGCTGAGAGCGGGAGAAATAGTTTTCCCCAGGAAAGAGTGCAGCAGTTGATTAGCCAATGCCAAGTGGTCAGTTTTGAAAACAGGCACACAAGTAACAGTGTTTGGGCTGAGCAGGCTTTATGTATCAGCAATTAAAAAAAAGTCCATGAGTTTGAAAGAGAACAAGGGATATGGATGGGAGGTTTTGGAGGGAGAAAGGGGAAGGGAGAAAGTCTAGTGATTAATGGAACATTGTTGGAAGTCAGAAACTATCACTTTTTCTTATGTTTTTCATTTGTCGCATGACATTGAAAGTCTCCTTTTCTTGGCATGAGGATTATTAATTAAATGTACTGAGAATATTTCCTTTTTAGTGTAGAAACTTCATAAATGAATGAACACCGTAAAATTGCTCTAAGAACCATTTTCATTATTGTCTACTTTTTTGAGTCTTTTCTGCTGCTGAATACAAAGTAAAAAAAATTATTTTAGATGGCCATCATCATTCAGATTTAAATAAAGCCCCAACATGGCAGAAGTTATTTTATTTTTCAAAGTGATAAAAGACTATTGCAGGTGGGGATAAGAGAGGTAATAGAGAACTTTTAAAATTTTATTGAAAGGGTCATACTTTAATAGACAGATTTTATAGATCTGTAAGCATTTCTTTTCGAAGTATGGTCTATATAACCTCAGCATCCAAAGTGTTATCCTCGAGCCACTGGGGCTAGTTGGAAGGAAAACATGAAGAGGCCATATCCATCTCCAAAGCTCTGATTTCAGACATTTTGTGTTTTTAAATTCTATACAAGATTTATCTTGGAAATATATTACGTTACAAAAACAACATGGAAAGATTTAAGTTTGTTTTATTCCCACAGTGTACAAATGAAGAAATTGAGATTGTGAGTAGATGTCTGTCGTAGCCAACCTTCTGTTGCTCTGGTGAAATGCCAGAGAGAATCAATTTAAGGGATGAAAACGGATTTAGATTCTAACTTCCGAAGTTTCAGTAGATGGTCACTTGTCTTCCCTTTTCTAGGCTTTTATGATGGCAGGAGTGTGTGTTGGCGTAGAGTTGCCTATTACATGTTGTCTAAGTGATAAAAAGGGAAAAGAACGATCCAGAGTCTCAGTACACCTTTCAAGGACACCTCCCTCATTGTAAGGCTGTGGTCCAAGTTTATTCTATAAGGATCATACAATGTCATAAGAAATAAGAGATTGTGACTGTACTATATTTACATATGTACATATATATTCCAGGTTTTATTTAACTATTTTTTGTCATTAGACATTCCTTCCTGGATCTTTGTGATTTTAATTATTAAAATTAATACTTTAAAACATGTACCATTTCTTGTATCTCTAACACTTTCCATAGGAATGATTCCTGTTAATTCTACCATTATGTGAATCTTCGTGAATTTAAAATAATCCTTGCATTTCCAAATTTCACTGATATACTGATCAGTGTTGGCTTTCTTGCCCAGAATGCATGAAGCTCTTGGTTCAATTTTCAGAACTGAAAGCTGAGGAAATGGAACAAACAAGTGCTGGCTGCATTAGTTCTGAGATGCCAGACACTACAATACAGAAAGAGGTAACTAGAGTTTAGGAGTTAAGAAAGGACACCACCCTGAGTCAGACAACCCAGATATTGCTCCAAGTTTTAATACTTACTTTGTAGCATGAATTTAATTGTTCTTAATAATAAAAACCTGGAGTCAGAAATTGGGGTAAATGCTAAAAGATCAGAGAAGCAGTGCACCCAGCTACTAGTTCTTACCTCTATGAAAACTTGGACCGAATGGGGTATCCTGTCTCTACAAGTCCTCAGAACGAATGCCTTGAGCTTCTGTCCCCTCCTGCATTATTTTTTTCTCCGCCCAGTCATATCCCTTCCCATCTCCACTTTCCTAGTGCTGGGATTCAATGCATGTAACTCCCAAGTGTCATCGCCACTTGAGTGTTTCTCTTTTAGCCTGGATTAATCTTTATGTTGTCCAGGGTGGCCTTGAGCTCACAGAGATCCATCGGTCTCTGCCTTACAATTGCTGGCGTTAAAGGTGTGTGCCACCACTGCCTGTCCTCTATGGTTAACTAGTGTGGTTAGCTCCAAACACTGATCTTCAGGCAAGCTTTATTTGTTAAAGCACAAGTAAAATATTGCCACATTACTTCTTGTGTAGCTTTGCAAAATATTAAGGTTTTTGTAACTCAGTTTCTCTCTCTGTGAAAACTGAATAGAAATATATTATAATGAATTAAATGAGGTAACGTGTAAAGGTTTAAAATTTGTGTCACTTCGTAAATTCTTTTTAAATTGGTAATCATTACTAAACAGGTAAGGACTTAATAATATACATTTGCCAAAAATTCAGATGTCTACACAATTAAATACTTACCACAATTTAAGTGGAGGAAGGTTGTTGAAATTATTATTTTATATTTATTTTTGAAAGGGGAAGAGAGATATATCTACTACTTTCTGTTCTTATCCTGGCTTTTCCTTGCGATCTAGGAACCCAATAATTCAAAAGCTGGCAGACCAAAGGAAAGCATAAATACATAATATGTTTGCATCTATTCCATTGATTCTAGAATCTTCACAAGCCCAAAGAAATGACCAAGCTTTATGCTTATCACTTTTTAGACAAAGAACATGATCAGATGAATATCATGAGCAAATGAATATAGCAAGTAGGAATATTTGAGTTGACATAGCCTTAATTCCTTCACCTTTTACACACCTTTCACCCTTTCAAAGTAACACTTGTGAAGTACATGAACAAAAGCAGGCAATGGAAAAGGATTAAGTATCTTTAGAACTTTGTCAGAAAAAGATAGGAATTAATTGTTATTGAGATGTTTTTATTTGACATTAATATGAAGGGAACTTAGACTTGAACTTATTACTCACATGATACTTGTATTTTGTAAGGAATTTATAAAATCAATAGCTAAACATTATATAAATACATTTCATGAATTCGTTCTGATAAGTTACCACTAGGTAACAAAACTTCAGACGTTTTATTCCTTGGGTGAGGAATTTTACCCAGCGTAGTTTTTCAGAAATGCCTCTCTGTTTCATGGGGCTTATGTACCCCTGATTCCTAAGTCTTATAGATGGAAATGGCCAACTCTCACCCTAAAACATCCAGAAGTCTGCACTATAAGAAACCTAGAGTTTATTTTCTACAGCCATCCATTTATCAGTAGAAGGAAATCCAGCAATGACTGGATTCACTGCTCTGCTGTGAGTGCAAATCCACCTCTAATGACCAGGGGTACTACAGTGCAGAAGAATGTCAAAAAATATGCATGCATTTTTAAAAGGTTTATTGGCAATATGTTCTTAAAAACCTCAGTGTGACTTGGACTTTCCCATGGAATCTTAAAATCCTATTTTGGAAAAAATTCTTTAAAATGCTCTCTAAGCCAAAATAATCTGAAGGTTAGTTTTATGCTCATATACACCTTGTGAATGTGGATCTCCAGGTGGTGAAAGATTGGTTGGCAATGGGTTCATCTGCACAACTCTTTCTCAGTGCTATTTTAAGATCGCTATGCAATGTAGTTGGCCCCGCAGAGGAACAGCTGACGCCATGTCTGATGCCAGGGTCAAGTTTTTCCTGAGTCAGAAGTCACTCGCAGTGACTTCAGATTTCTTATAAACATGCTTTGGACATACTGCATCTTCTGGTAATTGAAAATTAGCAGAATGTGAACAAAATACACTGAACGTGAATCACCCAGATTCTTTGGTGGTTTTCGTCAGCATGGGCTTTTGTAGAGCTATCTTCCTAGGAATTTAGTTTTAATACAGGCTAAAGTCCTAGAGTAATTCTGGATCTGAGGCCTAAATATGCATCTACATGACTTTCCTGTCTCACATCTTGCATATCCCCTCTATTGTTCTTTTATGTCTTTTGTTTGCTTGTATATTTTTTAGCAATCATCAATATCTAATATACTTTTCCTCTGCTTACCTCTTCATTGTCTGTCAATATCATTAGAATGTCAATTTCTTGAGGCACAAACTGCCTAGTCCACTGTCATTCTTACAGTGTCTAGGAAAAACTTAGTGTATCATATACACGTTATGGATATTTTGAGTGTTGATATTTTATGTCATTCCTGTGTCTTATAATGGTAGAAATTCCATGAATATTACGTTTGTAAAGTTTATAGAATGCATATCAAGAGGCTTGACAGCTTATGTTACCAACCGCAGGCACACTTTTAGTGACGAAAACCAATTTTTGTGTTATTTATTTGAGTTTATTAACTTCTCAAAGACATCACATCAGGTATGTAAAGGTGGCTCTAGTCTGCTGATGCTCTGAGTATTAAAACTAGAGGAGACGTAATCCTTTGCCCACTTTATATATTACTTTTTAGCCTGAGCTAAACTCTTCTAGCTAAGCCAATCTGAAAGATGTTAGAAATTCAAATCCATTACCATTGACCTAAATGCAGCAAAATTCCATTTTCCAAAGTTGAAGTTATGCTTAGTTTCTGCCTGAGTCCAATTTTTGTTCGCATAACTGAATCCTATAGACTTGATAGCAGAGATTTGTTTAACTCATGTTGCTGGAAGCCCAGGAGGATCACGTAGCATTTGCTTGGCTTCTGGTGAGATGCTATGTGGAAAAGCACTACACGGAGAGACAAAACTGGCATGCTCACTTACGCTCTTTCTGTTTCTTACAATGCCACTATGCAATCAATGAATCTTATTAATCTCCCAAAGACCCTACCTACAGATGGCATTTGCATAGACTTTGCATAGATTAAAATTTTAATACTTGAAATTTTGGGAGAACCATTTAATTGCACTCTACTTCTTGCTTCCATAATTTGTCATGTAAAGTACCTCATTTTCTCCCAAACCAATGATCAGAAAAAAAATCAATACATTTTTCAAGTCACAAAAGGTATACTTTGTGAGAATCATAGTTGATCCCATGATTACTTATCCTTTCTTTTATGTTGCAGAAAACCAATTTTCCATTCTTAGCAGGAGTGATGAGTGGAATGAGTAATCTCACTGCTTGTGTTACAGCCTCTGCAGCTGGGTGAAACGGGAACCAAGCCATCTCCCTAGGGGTTATTTTCTCCCCCTTCCTGATGCTGTGCACCATCCCCTTCCAATTCGGGGATGGCAACTTCTTTCCTTAGTGAAAACAGTAAAAAATATCTGAATGCACGGTATTATTGCATTCTCTTAAATAAAAGTAACTTGTTCTTGTCTTTTTGTTTATTGAAACTTAAGCAAAGTGACAGGCGCTTCACATTCTGAGGGCAGAGGATGCTCTTTCTCTGCTCAGAATTGCCCCCCAATTAGCTGGGGATTCAGTATCAGGAAGTGAGCACAGAAAGCTGTAAACACAACTTCAGCTCAGCTGCTGGAGGGCCCAGAAGGGCTGCTCGGAAATGAAAGCTAGGAGCTGAGAACACAAGGCGTGGAGCCTGGGAAAGGGACTGAACTTTACAGATTTCTGAGCTCTCTCCAAGTAAAATATTTAAAGAAATATATTTGAAAAGCTGTAATTTATGTTTTTAAACCTTTTTTTAAAATTTTAAGCTTTATTATAAAAAAGTTGTAAATAAAAAAATCACTCAATAATGCTGCCACCATTGCTCTTACTAACTTAAAACATTTAGGATGCGTTAAGACAATGCTAACTTATTTTATCCATAAATAAAACACAGTAGACTCAATTGCCATTCTCATTTTAGAGAATATATATCTATAAAGCCTCATCATATTGCCTTGTTCTTTACATCCGTATCACAAAATTCCAAGAATCCTGGTCAATATCAGAAACTGGAAACCACTGAATTTTTTACATACTTTATTTTTCACACATATACATACTGAAAACAAAGTCTGATGTGAAGTTAAATGCAATGAGATTAACATCTCTTCTCTAGCAGTTTCACCCAACACTGTAACATTCAGTCCTGCAAGGAAGTTCTTTAAACTAGAAAGTAAAGAACACAAAACAGCTTCAGGAAGTCCCTGAAACTGAACAGATTCACTAGATCCCAAAAGTAAATAGTAGAAAGTGCCGAGAGTCTCTCTCTCAGACAAGGCAAGATGAAAAGAAGATTGTAGGATGAACCCTGCTGCCTGGAAGAAATGTAGAGTTCAGAGAGCTGGGGGGGGGGGGGGGGTGGGGTGCAGATCAGGCTCTCCTAGGAGCCTGACAGAAATCTAAATCTTAGATTTGGTTCACTAAAATGGGACAGAGCTAAACAGACAGTCCTCAGAAAAACCACAGCCTTCTGCTGGCTCAGCTGGCCCCCAAAGTCCCTTCGCTGGCACAGCAGGCTGCCCCCCACCCACAAGTCTCTTGATAACTAAAGGTAGCTTTCCCTACCCTGTCACTGGAAGGCCCCTGGCCACCAATCAGCCCAATACAGATCTTACATCTACCAGTCAGGCCCAGATTAATCCCTCCTCGCCGGAATTTTCCTAGATCCACTTAAAAGGAGCTTGTGAACGTCTTTTGGGGTCGCCAAGTGCCATTCCTACGTTGGAATTAATAAAGCACTGTTGTTATTGCATACATGGCTGTTGGTCATCATAACATAATCAAACATAACAGAATCACTTGGAAAGGACACTCTCCAACCTGTTGAATGGCCTGCAGGCTGTGTAGAGTGTTCTAGGTTTTCAGCTTTTGTGAGCTGTCACCCATGTTGGGGTGCAATTTGGGAAGGCAGCTCCTTTTGAGTCATTTCCACTCCTATAAGGAATTTTTTTTTTAAAACCTATATTCCTGGAAGTAACTTCTCCCCTGTATTTCTCGAAAGAAGCCTAACAAAATTCATTGGTTCTTCAAGTTTGACTTTGATGGTATACCTGCTTCCATCTGCCATGGGTTCCTTATCTGAGGTAAGAGATGTTTGTATTGCATCTCTTCAGGAAAAGTTTGTCACACACCTAATAATAGAATATGGTAACTACAACAATATACTATAGATAAATAGTTTAAAATGTTCGATCTCCTAAATTTTCCATTCAATGTTTTAAAATTAAAGTTTACCACTGGTAATACTGTAGAAAGTGAACCCAGAGACTGAGGTGTGTGGGTGACTTCTGCACTACCTTGATTGGTAATGTGTGGACCACTATCATTACCTGGGTTGTAATGTGGGGTAGCTACTGTACTGTCTTGAATTATAACGCGTAGGGGCTATTGCACTGTTGTGAATTGTAATGTGTGGGAACCACTGCACTTTCTTGTTTTATAATGTTTGTTAGCATTCGGTTATCTTTTTAGTTTATTATGTCTAACCACAGTGAATTTTTACAGGCGACATTGTTTCTGCTGCTCTGCAAATCGTGGTCCCACTCTCCCCATAAGCTTGAGGCTAAGAACCCAGAATTGAATAACCTGTGTGACAGAGTTGTAGCGAGATTTTTGCAATGTGAATATCTCAGCTTAGAGACCAAAATTCAAGACCAAAATTCTCCATCTTGGATTATGACAATTGATTCCCAGCTGAGCATTCCATTTTCTTCTTTATCAGTGGCAATCTCTCTCCTTACTGTTAGAATTACCTGAATTCGTTGCTTGCTTGGTTGAAAAAAAAATAATAACTTCTCAATGACACTAGGATTTACTCCCTGATTCTAAAATTAAACCTAACCACACTTACCACTCATAGTGTCTTCTCTAACTAACTGAAAGAAACTAATCCTTATTTAGTCACGCAAATGTATACCCCATTCCTGCCTCTGCTGCTATATCACTTTACCACTCTTGGTCAGGTTATCATAATAAGCTCAATGTGTGCTAGTTACTGAAGCCTAGTTTTTTACTGGAGTGTGTGCTCAACTCTTCTGTCCATTTTTGTGATAGATGAAGGAGTTGAGATTTGTTGACATAGCTTATCCAGCATTTGCATGTTCTGTAAGTGGAGCAGCTGGGATTTGAACTCAATAGTATTCTAGCTACAACTAAGTTCCTAGATGCGAGGACTCCTACTTATTGACCATATGAAGAACATGGATGAGATAGCACCAACACCGCAAACATAACCCACACACAAATCTTGTCTCCAGGACACATATGCATGCCTCCGGGAAGTTCTGCTGGGAGGAACTGGAATGCTGTTACCACTCCATCCCCTTCCGGTGTCTGGTCTGGGACTTAGCAGTACACTCACCAGTGCGGATGAACAAAAGTGGAGCATACCCCTCTTGCCTTTGGTTCAAGATCAGTTGCTTCTTTCATGTTTTTCTTTTATTTGCTGATAAAGGAGAAAAATAACAGGATAACAGATGTGAATGCTTAATCACATTGCTTAATATTACAAAGTGACACGAAAACATGGTTTGCTTTATCTAGACAGATGGAGTTTTATTAAATAGCCATGAATACTCTTTTTGTTAGACTTGCAGAATAATTGTGCACAGAATTGGAGTGTACTCTCTGAAAAGGTCGTATTGACCTCTACATGATCTCTTTAGGCTGTTCGTGATTGCAATTTCCTGGCCAGTTGGTACAGGTTGAAACATATTTTAATTTGTTTTCCTTTATGGAAAACGTTTAAGGAAAAAAATAGAGTTGTCTAGAAGTTAAAGTTCAGTTACCAAAATTCACAATAAGTCTTATGAATACTATTTTTACAAAGGCAGCTTATCCTTCCTTTATTATTTCTTTCAGATATCAAGAAATAGAGCTTTTTATGCACCCAGCATATGCTCAATAGCGTTTGAAATAATTACTCTATTTAGCATTGTCCATCATGACACTAAATTTGCATTTCAGGGTAGTTTACATTGCAGATGCTGGATCAATGTGAGGAACAGTTTCAAACCAGTGAATTGCTTTGGAATAGATCGTCCATCATTATATAGGAATTAATCAGCAAGAGAATGAAAGGGCCACAGTGCTCAACTGGAAGCCCGAGTGTTAGAATGGTATAATACTGAAGCTCGTAAGTTTTGCATCTACTAGCCATATTTTGAAAAAGAGTATGACCATTCTAACTGTAAGAATATGGTTTATATTATTAAACCATAGTATATGTACAATGATTGCTCACAGTTACAATAATTATTAGACCACTTTTTATATTATTATTTATTTTTTAAAACAACCTTTTTTTAAAAATTTTACATACCAATTTCAGTTCGCTCTCCCTCCCTTCTTCCCAGTCCCCTCACCTTTCCCCTACCAAACTCCCCCATTCACTCCTCAGAGGGAGTGAGACCTCCTGTGGGGAGGTAACAAAGTCTGGCACATTACTTGAGGAAGGACCAAGGCTATCTCCGTTGTAGCTAGACTGTGCAAGCTATCTCTCCATCAGAAACACACCCATGAACACTTGATTTTTGACAAAAAGCTACATTTATACAACAGAAAAAAAAGTGTCTTAAATGGGACTGGCAGAACTGGATATTGACATGTAGAAGAATGCAAATAGGTCCTTATCTATCCCCATGCACAAATCTCAAGTCCAAATAGATCAAAGGCCTCAACATGAATCCAGCCACTGAACCTGATAGAAGAGAAACTAGGAAGTAGCCTTGAATAAATTGGTTCAGGAGATCACTTCCTGAGTATAACACCAGTAGCACAGACACTGAGATCAACAACTAATAAATGGAACTTCCTGAAACTGAGAAGCTTCTGTAAGGCAAAGGACACGGTCAGCAAGACAAAACGGCATCCTACAGAATTAGAAAAAAATCTTCATCAACCCCACATCTGACAGAGGGCTGTTCTCCAAAATATACAAAGAACTCAAGAAACTAGACACCAAAAAATCAAAAAATTCAATTAAAAAATGGGGTACAGATCTAAACAGAGAATTCTCAACAGAGGAATCTCAAATGGCTGAAAGACACTAGGATTTACTCAATATCCTTAGCCACCATGGAAATGCAAATCAAAATGACTCTGAGATATCATTTTACACCAGTCAGAATGACTAAGATAAAAATTATTGATGATAATTTATGTTGGAGAGGAAGCAGAGTAAGGGGAACACTCCTCCATTGTTGATGAGAGTGCAAACTTGTACAGCCACTTTGGAAATCAGTATGGTAGTTTCTCAGAAAATTGGGAATCAATCAAGACCCAGCAATACTACTCTTGGGCATATACCCAAAGGATACACGCTCATACCACAAGGACATTTGCTCAACAATGTTCATAGCAGGATTATTCATAATAGCCAGAAACTGGAAATAACCTAGATGACCCTCAACTGAAGAATGGGTAAAGAAAATGTGGTACATTTGCACAATGGAGTACTACTCAGCGGTAGAAAAAACAATGACATCTTGAAATTTACAGGCAAATGGATGGAACTAGAACTAGGAAAGGTAAACCAGACCCAGATAAACAAATACAGTCTATACTCACTCATAAGTAGATATTAGACATAAAGGATCACCAGCCTATAGTCTACAACCCCGGAAAGTAAGGAAACAGGGAGGGCCCTAAGAGAGATATACATGGATCCCCTAGGAAGAGGAAGTAGACAAGATCTCTTGAGTAAATTGTGAGTGTTGTAGGGAGGGGGGAGGGAGAAAAAGGAAAGGGGAGTAGGGAGAGTAAAGGGGAGAGGGGAGAAGAACATGAGAAATCAGAAAGGTCAAGTAGGGGGAAGGTCAGACAGGGAGAGCAAGGAAAGAGATACCTTGATTGAGGGAGCCATTGTGGGATCAGCGAGAAACCCGGAACTAGGGAAATTCCCAGGAATTCACAAGGATTTCCTAAGCTAAGAATCTAAGCAATAGTGGAGCTGGTGCCTGAACTGGCCTTCTCCTGTAATCAGATTGATGACTACCTTAATTGTCATCACAGAACCTTCATTTAGTAACTGATGGAAGAAGCCGATGCAGAGATCCATAGCTAAGCACTGGGCAGAGCTCCCGAAGTCCAGCTGTAGAGAGGGAGGAGTGATAATATGAACAAAGGGGTCAAGACCATGATGGGAAACCCACAGAAACAGCTAACCCGAGCTAGGCAGGAGCTCACTGACTCCATACTGACAGTTGGAGAACCTGCATAAGACCGAACCCTATGAATGTGGGTGACAGTTGTGTGGCTGGGGCAGTCTGTGAGACCACTAACAGTGGAACCAGTATTTATCCCTAGTGCATGAGCTGACTTTTTAGTAGAACACTTTTTTTTTAATTTATTAAAGATTTCTGTCTCTTCCCCACCGCCGCCCCCCTTTCTCTCCCCCTCCCCCAATCAAGTCCCCCTCACTTGTCAGCCCAAAGAGCAATCAGGGTTCTCTGCCCTGTGGGAAGTCCAAGGACCACCCTCCTCCATCCAGGTCTAGTAAGGTGAGCATCCAAACTGCCTAGGCTCCCACAAAGCCAACACTTTTAAAAAATGTTTCTACATTTATTATCCCTGGAGATAACACAAAGGTGGTTAGTTATTTAAAAAACACCCTTACATTAGGTGCCCTTTGGATATAGATTTTGGTACCTTGTGCTTGAAATATACCACTTTCCTTAAAATTGTCGATGTGTGTTTTGAAAGTATCTGTAGTCTTTAAACACAAATCACAGATTTGTTTCAGTGTCTGCTAGCGGTCTGAAGCCTTAGCCCTAGAGTCATTCTATTTTACAATGTGACTATATGTGATGGACACAAAGAGAAGAAATACTTCAAGGTGTACACAAAATTTGCATGTCTCATCTCATTGGTGTATTGTGAGAGAGTGTAATAAGTTCATCTTAATCAGTGACATTTGCAGATCACAGTGCATTTGAAAACACTGTCAGTTACAGAGAAAATGCCCAGACTTTGAGATTGATGCATGCCACCAGAACATGTCAGCTCAGGTGAGAAGGAATAGTTTGGAAAGAAATGGAAGAATTATGAATCAACAGCTAGTCACAGGCTAGGCACACTTCTAAGTGTTTTAAGACATGGTACACCATTAATACTCACAAAATTTAAATATTGCAAGATGCAGGTGGCTCACAGGTGGTAAGCCCAGGGACAAAGTGGCTGACTCGCTACACATACAGAGAGTGATTGGCTGAGATTGAACTCTGGCAGTGTGGCTCCACAGGCAATGCTTGTAAATGTTTTATTCAATCAATGTCTCCCTTAAGACTGAGGTTTAGACCTAGGTCATAGTAATAGTTGGTTTCCCTGACTTTCTCTTGGTAAAGAAGTTCTAGATCTTTGCCATGAAATATCTAACTGTCCTGGAGTGTATATCTTGAGAATATTCAGGTTCTAGAGTTTGTTTAGTTGTGACTGAGGTCAGTCTAGTTTTGAACCGAAGTAATTTTTCACTTTAGTGCTTCTGGTTTTTTTTTTTTTTTTTTTTTTTTTTTTTTTTTTTTTTTTTTTTTTTTTTTTTTTTATGAAGGTGAAGGCGATCCTTTTCTTCTGGCTTGTTTCTGAGTCCCCTGAGAAACAGCTGCGGCCCTCTCTTCTCTCACACGAGCACAGCTACCTGGTTCTTCCAAGGCTTGCTTCTCTCAATCATAGTCCTAACTCGATCTCATGACTACTGAGCACGTTCCAGAATGATTCAACACTCCGATCATCACAAGCCACCTCTTTCTTTGCAGTTCTCACATGCAAACCCAACACAGTAAGCTCAGCTCTACCAGTCAGACTGGAAACCCTGGAGGTTCTTTTGTCCATTCCATGACACATGTATAAGATGGGGCTTCGTGTAAATTTAAACTTCATCAGAAAAATCAGGCCATTGGGAGAATTATAAGAATTATGAAGCATAGAGAGATAGATATACATATAATTAATATCACTTAATCTGAGGGTGGGCTCCTTGGACAAGGTCTCCTTGGGCTGGATTTTCCTTTGTAGCCTTACCTTGAAGTTATTAATCATAATCGAGCCTTACCTGTATACAATATGATTTTGTGATCATCATGGGAATTATCTAAATTAATATTCAGAAACCATGACAGCCATTTGATAATATGAAGGCATTTTTTTTCTGAGTAGAGAAGCCATTCTTGAACAGTCAAATAATGTACTCAAGGTCACAGGATTAGGAAATGGTAGGGCGGGAATTCACCCCCTCACTTTTAAGCTAACGTTGTCCTTCTTGTTGAAAGTTTTTTTATCCTTGGCCCCTCTTTAGATATATTAACTACTCAGTGTTCCTTTTATATGGCCCACTTTCCTCCCTTATTGTCTTGTCTATGCTCCCTTTAAAGTCCCTTCCAACTCTCTATTAAATGAGAAATATTGAAATCAAAACTACAGACGCATTTGAACTTTCCTATCACAGAACCAAAAATTCCATTTTTATTATGTTTTATAAGTACATACAGAACTACAACTTTATATTGACTGTATATACTATATACTAATATTCTGGTCTTTATAGAGGGAGCTAAATAATTTTAGTAATGAAAGTTCATAATTATGTAACACCGCAAAGAACATTTTTGGACAGGCTGATTCAGACTTTCCACCAAAGCATCACACGGGCCTAAAAGACAAGCTCTTCACACACTGCTAGCACATTGTTCTCTATGGCTTTGCTTTTCTGATGAAGTCTGTCCTTAAGAAAGAAGCTCCATCGTGGATGACACAGAACAGAGAAAATGCTCTCTGGCTTTCCTGTCTGGTTGGTAGGTTTGTCCTTTTCCACACATGCACACATTTACTTCCAACTCCACCCTGGAAGATGCTGTATAAATGAGTCATAGTGAACATACTTTCTTGAGGTGTTTTTGAACAAGTCCTTTCATGACATGCTGTACATATTTACTTTGAATGACTGTGAATTTTAAAGGTGGATTTAGGAAGCCAATAAAATGGCTGGAATTCATGTCTCTTCTCCATCTTTAATTTAGAGCAACAGAACTGAGTCCAAATGTGAGAGGAATAGAACCTAGGAGCCATCTCACTTACCCGGGAAGCAGCCCAGAGAAGTGTGGCTAACAGACTCTGAGTGGGATGCTATTCTTTGTCTTCCTGAACCGACTTGCAGCATCACAGCGCAGTTCCTATCTAGCCATGTTTTTCCTATTGTCATTTTTGTGAGCTCTCTGTTTTAGAATTGTGTATTGCCTGGAACCCTGAGAGGATGAAATCATATTTGCAGATTCAGGGTAATGGATTGAATCTACTTGCATGGCTTTTGATCTTTAGTTTAAGATGACGAGTGTAAGATGTTTTCTCTTAACTGCTGTTATGAAGAACAGAATGCTTCCTTAAACTGATTGAGGACAGCTCCCAAGCTCCACTAAGGAAAAATAATGAAACCATTAATTAGTTAAAAAAAATTATGTTCCTTCTTTTGTTTTTTTTGTTTGCCTTTTTTTTTTTTCTGATACAGAGTTTTTCTGTATCTTTGGAGCCTGTCCTGGAATTAGCTCTTGTAGACTAGGCTGGTCTCGAACTGAAAAAGATCCACCTGCCTCTGCCTCCCCAGTGTTGGGATTAAAGGCGTGCACCACCACC
Organism: Alexandromys fortis; assembly: GCF_014885135.2. NCBI lineage: Eukaryota > Metazoa > Chordata > Mammalia > Rodentia > Cricetidae > Alexandromys > Alexandromys fortis. The sequence continues at coordinate 3,620,147 of NW_026067987.1, read as the reverse complement.
CAGCCCAAATTATATTCTTATCTCTCTCATTTTGCCCTTTGCTATTCAGTCAACCCTGTATGATTGCCTCTGTTCTCAATTTTATAATGAAATTGGTGACTTGGTACCTGAGAAAAGAGACAGTCAGGTTTAGAAGGATTGTTTATGCAATAAAGCTCTTACCTCTGTGCTCAAAGCTGGAGACGTTGTCACATCTTGTAGTCCCAGTGATGGTGAGATGGGGACAGGCAGGTGGACTCTTGGAGCTCATTGGCCAGCTAGCCTAGCCTACCTGGAGAAGTTTAGGCCCCTGAGAACACTGCCTGAAACAAAAAGCTGGAAGATGCTCAAAAGAGGGCATTAGATGTTGTCCTCTGGTCTCGGCACTTGTGCACCCCTTACACACATAAGTGCACATCCACTGAGCTGTGCATGCATGCACGGACACACACACACACACACGCCATCTAGGAGAGAAAATTCATGATTACTATTTTATAGAAGAGCAGATATTGTGATTATGAAATGAAAGCTTTGGATATTTCTGGATCGATGGCACCAACAAGTAAACGTCTGATATGGTGGCATACATCTTTAATTTCAGCATTCAGAAGGCAGAGGCAGGGGGATATCTGTGATTTTGAGACCAGCCTGATCTACAGATCTATAGAGAGTTCCAGTCCATCCACAGCTACCTGGTAAGACTGCATTTTAGAAGTAACAACAAAAATATTGTAGTGTGTTATTATATGATCTGAGATCAAATAGATCATGGAATTGTGAACTGTGTGTGTGTGTGTACATACATACATGCACACACGTGTATATATACTACGGGGAAACTGTACCCATAAATTCTCAACAATATGGCCACTTAAACAAGAGTTAAACAGTTATAATAACACTTAACCATCAATATGGATGGGGGTGTAATGAGGAGCTGTGGGCAGGCCTGTTTTCGTCCCATCTGGGCTCCTGTACACCTGGCTAGCTTATGCCCCGAAATAATAACACACAAATTATATTCATTTAAACACTGCTTGGCCCATTAGCTTTAGCCTCTTACTGGCTAACTCTCCCATCTTGATTAACCCATTTTTTTGTCTCTTAATACTTTGTTTGGATTTTTTTATTTTTTAATTAATTTATTTATTTATTTATTTATTAAAGATTTCTGTCTCTTCCCCACCGCCACCTCCCATCCCCTCCCAATCAAGTCCCCCTCCCTCGCCAGCCCAAAGAGCCATCAGGGTTCCCTGCCCTGTGGGAAGTCCAAGGACCACCCAACTCCATCCAGGTCTAGTAAGGTGAGCATCCAAACTGCCTAGGCTCCCACAAAGCCAATACATGCAGTAGAATCAAAAACCCATTGCCATTGTTCTTGATGTCTCAGTAGTCCTCATTGTCCGCTATGTTCAGTGAGACCGGTTTTAACCCAGGCATTTTCAGACCCAGGTCAGCTGGCCTTGGTGAGTTCCCGATAGAACATCCCCATTGTCTCAGTGTGTGGGTGCACCCCTCGCGGTCCTGAGTTCCTTGCTCGTGCTCTCTCTCCTTCTTCTCATGATTTGGACCTTGAGATTTCGGTCTGGTGCTCCAATGTGTGTCTCTGTCTCTGTCTCCTTTCATCGCCTGATGAAGGTTAATATTCAGGTGGATGACTATATGGTTTTTTTTTTGGGTTCTCCTTCTTATTTAGCTTCTCTAAGATCAAGAATTATAGGCTCAATGTCCTTTGTTTATGGCTAGAAACCAAATATGAGTGAGTACATCCCATGTTCCTCTTTTTGGGTCTGGCTTACCTCACTCAGGATAGTGTTTTCTATTTCCATCCATTTGCCTACAAATTCAAGAAGTCCTTGTTTTTTACTGCTGAGTAGTACTCTAATATGTATATATTCCATACTTTCTTCATCCATTCTTCAATTGAAGGGCATCTAGGTTGTTTCCAGGTTCTGGCTATTACAAACAGTGCTGCTATGAACATAGTAGAGCATATACTTTTGTTGTATGATAAGGCCTCTCTTGGGTATATTCCCAAGAGTGGTATTGTTGGGTCCAGGGGTAGGTTGATCCCGAATTTCCTGAGAAACCTCCACACTGCTTTCCAAAGTGGTTGCACAAGTTTGCATTCCCACCAGCAATGGATGAGTGTACCCCTTTCTCCACAACCTCTCCAGCAAAGGCTATCATTGGTGTTTTTTATTTTAGCCATTCTGACAGGTGTAAGATGGTATCTTAAAGTTGTCTTGATTTGCATTTCCCTGATCACTAAGGAAGTTGAGCATGACTTTAAGTGTCTTTTGGCCATTTGAACTTATTCTATCGAGAGTTCTCTGTTCAGCTCAGTGCCCCATTTTATAATTGGGTTGATTAGCCTTTTATGGTCTAGTTTCTTGAGTTCTTTATATATTTTGGAGATCAGACCTTTTGATTAACCCATTTCTAATAATCTGTGTAGCACCATGTGGTGGTGGCTTACCGGGAAGGATCTTAACCTGTGTTCATCTTGGAGAGGAGAGCTATATTGTCTGCCTTACTTCCCTTCTTCCTCCCAGCATTCTGTTCTGTCTTCCCCACCTACCTATGTTCTGACCTATCAGGCCAAGCAGTTTTCTTTATTACTTAACCAATGAGAGTAACACATAGACTGATGACCCTCCTCCATCATGGGGGAAATCTTACAGAAACTCACTCCTAGATAAAGACTTGTAGACAATTAACAACTCATTAAAAGAGGGATAATTAGTTTTCTCCTAGGATGAGCCCTCCATTTTATTATTTAGTATCAAGTGGCAGGTATTAAAACATATAAATAGGGGCAACACAAATGGAATTAGCAGGTTTCATATATACATATATATATATATATATGTAACAATAGTTATTAAAGGAAAAGAGACTGTGGATTTGAGAGAGTTCTGAGGGAGATGTAGAAGGGGAAGGCTGGAGGAAGGGGAGGGGAGAGAGGGAATGATATAATACATATATGAAATTTAAAAATTCTCTACAGACAAGATTCACAGCCTTCACGAAATTTGGACTACACGGTGTAGAAATGTAGAGCTTCGCACTTAGCCTAAGAAAGGACTTGAGGAATGGGAAGTGTGGCGAGGACAAGCTCCAACTCTTAGCACAAAACTAAAAGAAAATAAAAAAAACCCCACTGTGTTAAAAATTTTAAAATGAATCCATGTGACTTTGGGCCCAAAATGTTATTTATCCGAGAATGAAGATGTTGGAATAAAACTGGTTTTGAGGTTCTTTCTGGACTGAACTTTATAGTTCTGTGGCTTAGAGGTTTTTTTTTTTTTTTTAGACCAATTCAATACAACGAATTCTGTGAAATGTGATACCAAGAAGTCGAATTTGCTAAGGGAAGTGCTGTCACCTCGCTTGGCTGGAGAGTCAAGCTACAGTTCTACAGTTGTCAGAGGTGAAGGATGCTGGACAACTAACACATCATTTGAAGGGCAACTGAGGTGGTGGTTCTTGAAGCAATGGTCAAACAAACAGGGAGGTGAGCTGTAGTTTGTTACCCCAACAGACAAGCAGGCCAGAGCTCTGGGAGGAATTTTATAGCGATGCTTTCCAAACGTCTGTACGACAATAAGAAAAATGACTTTTTGGTCAGCCTGGAGAGGTTGAGTCAAGGCCAGCCTGGACCATATAATAAAGAGTTCCAGGACAGTCTGGGCTACAGCACAGGACTTCTGAAGGGGAGGGTGAAGAAACTTTATAATGAGTGCAGTGCTAGTAATAAGCTGGTTTGTGAGATAAAACTTCTCGAAGAAACGTTGTAAACCATCATTGGGTGGATGGTCCCTGGGATGCAAAGTTGCTTCCATCCATTGCTTTTCCTGAGCTCAGTTCCTACTGTCAGACATTACTAACTTTTATGACAAACTAGCTTTAATGTATCTGACATACACTCTTATAGTTACCCAATGCAAACAGTTTTGTTCAGTTTTGAACCAAGAACAACAGCCATGCTCTGGAGGTCTTCACCAACTCTTCCTGAACCTGGCTGCCTTGTCGTTCACAGAATGCCCTCATACACCCCTTTCATAGTCTGTTCTCTCTTGGCATTTGCTTGTGAGAATCAGAACTCTCACAGTAATAAAGATGCAGGACCCCACTCTTTCCTCTACAGCTTTGGAACGGTCTGTGCTCTTTCTGCAGACAATCTCTTACTGTTTGTAGGTGTATGGTTGAACTAAATTGGAAGTTTTCCATTTTCCCCTTTGTAATGACAGAGTGGAGATAGTTCAGTGTCTATAAAATGATCTATTGTTTTAGGGCAAGTGTAACAATTTAGAATTGAAGTTTTCAGACTACATATAGAGGAATATTTGCTATCATTTAGTAAATCCGCACTGGTGTATGCATGATCATTATGTGTAGATGGGGCTATTGATGGACTAGGGGGAGGAGTTGCATGTACAAAGTCCAGCTCAAACACCTGGCCAGGCAAGTCTGTCTGCTCTCTGGTTTTGATCTCAGCCCCTCTTCTGTGGCCTCGGTTAGTTTTTCTGTCACTGCATTGTCAGTCACCCCAAGCTAAGCATTTCCTGCCAGGTAGCTAAGAAACAGGAAACACCATATGCTTCCTGACTTGGGTGGTGGCACATGACCGAGGGGCAGCCAGGGAAAGCAAACACCTATCGCTGCATGGGATTTGCTGACCTGGTCAATGAGATTGTGTTTTTCAGCAGGATGACCCAGTCACGAGTCAAATTTCTGTCTCCACTCAACTAGTGACTACGGGGAATGCACTGTAGCATCTTTTCTGGAACCTGATTTAATAAGTCAGAAGAGACAAACACAGGTTTATTCAGGGAAGAGAAAGGTACACCTTGCATAGCAGCAAAGGGATATGCAAACATTCTTTTTTTTTTCTAAAGCTGGATGAGGCCAAGATTCTAGAGAGTTGTGGAAAATTGTAAAGCTGTGTTTTTGTTTTTCTTTTGTTTTTGATTTTTTTTTTCAATTTATAGAAGTGTTTATTGGGGCTTATAGTTACAGAAGAATAAGAATTCCAATGTTGGCAGCTTTAGCTTTTTTCCCCAGGTTTTAGTTCTTGACTAAAAATTTGATTGCTTCAGCTCCAAGTCCCCATCCCCGACTTCTCTTATTTCCATTTTCTTTCAAGGCCCTGAAACCATGCAAAGAACGGGCAGGAACGTAGCAGGCATGGCTGCTAGAGCAGCAAACTAAGATCTCACTTCTTGACTTGAAGGCAGAGCAGAGAGAGAGCAGCTGGAAATAGCATGTCTTTAGACCCTAAGGCCACCTCCAGTGACACACTTTTCCAACAAGAGGGCACAGCCTCAGTCTTCCCACCAACTGCAGAATAAGTGTTCAAATACTTAAGCCTATGGAGAACATTTCCACTAAATCAAACCACTACACGATGTCTTACTCTATTTTGCTATTTAATCCCCACTGCCAGTGGGTACCTAAAAATTTTGCTGCATTTAACTGATCAATTTGAAGCCGTGTTTTTGATAGAGAGGAGTGTGGTCATTTTAGTTAAAGGGAGGACTTACAGATTCAGCTTTGAGGCAAATAGAAATATTTATGAATAGGAGCCATGAACTTAGATAGATACTAGGCTCCTAAATAGTACATAAATTTACAGATTTTATATGACTATAAGAAAAGACATTTAAATTATTTTAATACAGATTTCTCTTAAGGGAACAGAAGAGAGTCTTGATTTCTGTAGCCTCCCCAGGACAGCTCTCTGCCACTTCTCCTGCTGGTACCCACTTGTGAGGATGAGGCAGTGTTAAGATTGTGAAACAAGAAGTCTTGTTTCCAGGTGATGGACCGTACAATGTAGACATTGAAAATGGGGGACTGGGATGAAAGGTGAATCTGAACAACCATGTCCTCTGCTAGTCAAGCCACGTGGGCGAAGTTAGTCAATCATGTCAAGTTCCAGTTTCTTTGTGTGCTAAATGGGGGTAAATATTAGCGCCTACCGTGAAGGGTTTCTGCCAGAACTAAATGGGTGCGGCTTGGGCACACTGTTAGGAACATTCTATGCTGGCCCATGTTCAAAAAGACTGATTGGATGGCTTACTGAGAAATCCCAGTACAACACTCTGATTATGACTAAATTGTTCACAAATGGGCTGATTATGACTACCTAAAGTTCTTCATTAAATTAGCAACTTTGATGGCTTAATCCCAATTCATGGTTGGTGTAATTAGCTTTTAGCACAGAACAGTGTATAGTTCTGGCAGGGGAATCAGAAAGACAAAACTATTCGGTGCATTCTGAATTAGGAACAAGACCTTCTGCAGTTGTTTGAGGATTGAGAAACATAGGTAAGTGCTTCTAGAATAGAGAATCAGTGCTTAGAAAATAGACTTTTCTATTTTGTCAACAGTTACTAGTTTTTTTTTTAATAATGATAACTGATATAAAAGATAAAATAAGTGTGTGGGGGTGGATGAATGTTCCACGTTAGATTGTGAGCTAAACCTAAAGTCTAAATCAAAAAGTTGTTAGACAATTAAAACTCCTGTAAGTACGACCGGTTTAAAAATAGACAGGGAGTGTTTAACAGTATTTGAATTTAAAGTCAATGAAGTTATCCGTGTTCACTTTAGGGTTCACAGATTTTTTTTTTCTGGTGTTTTATTTTTTTTTATCATATAAAAATGAAATTGACAGGATAGAAAATCAAAATAACGCTATTCTCTGTAACTGAGGTTAACCCTTAAGCAAGGATCGCCCCCGCCCGGGTACCCACTCTTTGGCTAATGTTTCATTGACCTCTATAAGGCTGGTGTTTTTAGAATACCAATGAAATGATGACTCTGAACTCTCAAAGATGATTTCGACTGGCGCAGAAAACATGAAGAACTCATTTGACGTAAGCCTTCGTGCCTGCCTGGCTAACTTGCAAGCCCCATTCCACTGAACAGTTGGAAACTGGCTTACTCCTGAAGACTTTTCTACAAAGAATTTCCATATGCTTGAGTTTTCAGGCTCATTCACTGTTCAGAAGAATTTATTAAGCGTGTATCCTGTACTGTGTGCTGGCGATACTGCTGTCACTGCTGGTCCCCATCCTTTTTAGCTTAATGAGCCAGAAATAAGATGTGGTTAAGCTTATTCAAGAATATACTTCATTCTGACATATTTCTTTAGATACACGGGCAAACGGATGCCCTGACAGTTTTGTTTCTATTAAATTAGGAATTTTGTGCTCAGGCTAATATGAAGTTCCATAGGTCAAAAATATTTCTGGTGGGTGGAAAGAGAGCTCAATGGGTAATATCACTTGCTGTGCAAACACAAAGACCTGAGTTCAGATCCTAGTACCTACAGAAAAGAACAAAATTGGTTACTGGGCTACCTCAAGGTTCAGCAAGAGATCCTGTCTCTAAGAAATACAGGAAAGGGTGATAGGACAGGACAGCCGGCAGTCCTCTCTGGCCTCCTTGTGCAAGCACAGGTGTCTGTACCTGCACACACTTATGGGCATGCACCATACACATTACACTAAAATTAACATGCGCACACACATGCATGCATGCACGTGCACACACACACATTCCTTTAATGTAAGTTAAACTCTCAAGGCGTTCATTTGCTCCTCTCTCTCTCTCTCTCTCTCTCTCTCTCTCTCTCTCTCTCTCTGTGTGTGTGTGTGTGTGTGTGTTGTAAGCTATTTATCAGCTACACTGTTTCAATTAGAGCTATTTTCTCTGTTAAGCCCCAGAATAATAAGCAATTTCTTAATCCCTGTGCTGTAGCATAATTACTTAGTTTTCCATTTTATTTTGATTCTTTAAAGCTAATTTAACATCAAAATTAATGAAAAAAAAAACACATTGAGTAGAAGGCCAGTTTTGTTTCTGCTGGGAAGAAGTGATTAATCTTTTACTTCCTGCTTCTCCACCTACATTCTTTCAAAAGCACAAATAATTTTCCTGTCAGAAACCTCCTAAATCTCATAAAATTCACAATATACACTGACAAGATGCAGGAAACTGGCTCAGTCCCAGAAAGTGGGTGACATGTTTATATGCTCAAATTCACAGCTTCTTTTATTTTTGTTTCTTCTACTCTTTTTGATTTAAAGTCTGTTTTGAGTAGCGGTATATGCAGTCTTCTTATTAAAGGCCCCAATAGAATGTCAATTCCTGGCAAATACTTGCACCATTATAGCAGGGCACAGTGGCCTTTGAATTATTGGCTGTCTTAACACCTTTCAATGAAGCATTGTTCTTGTCCTCTGGGATAAGGTAGAGGAGATGGTGAGGAGGGAAGGCAAGGAGAGTGCTCTGGGAATTGTCAAATGCTATTGTTTCCAACGTGGGAGTTGGGAGTTTGTTTACAGGTGAGTGACATAATGTAACGAAGAAAGCACAGAATTAAAAGCTAAAAGCAATACCTGGCGTTCCAGTCAGTGGGAAATTGACACACGTAGCTGCCCTTCCTTCTGTTCTTATAGCTTCTGCGTCCCACTGGGTGACCCTCCATGCCACAGGAACTATCCTCCCCCCTACCTCAGAAATGCATTGCTTCCTCTTCCTCCTCCTCCTTCCCTTCTGCTCTCCAATCAACCCTCCTCTTTCTCTCCATCTTCCTTCTCCTTCTTCCTCCTTTTACCTCTCTCTCTCTCTCTCTCTCTCTCTCTCTCTCTCTCTCTCTCTCTCTCTCTCCACACACACACACACATTGTAAAGACTGACCATATACCAAAGTTAAACTCACCTAGGTATGAACACACATAAAACCCACCGAAACACACACACACATTTTCCAGCATTATCCTTTACATGATTAGCATATATTAAATAAGGTAATGCAAGGTTAGAAAAACAAAAATACCTTATGTTCGTGTGTGTGTGTGTGTGTGTGTGTGCGTGTGTAAGCTAGTCTCCTTTAAATATACATGTCCTGGTAGCGGTAGACACAGTAAAGGCCAGGAGACTAGAAGCAGCCCAGGGGACTATGTAAAAAGGAAGATTTAAGAAAGTGAGGGGAAGCTTCTTCTTCTTCTTCTAGAAAACACCAAATGGCGGATGACGCCGGTGCAGCGGGAGGGTCCGGAGGACCCGGGGGCCCAGGATTAGGAGGCCGTGGCGGCTTCCACGGAGGATTCGGCAGTGGTCTGAGGGGCCGCGGCCGTGGTCGAGGCCGTGGCCGAGGGCAAGGCCGCGGGGCTCGCGGAGGTAAAGCTGAAGACAAGGAGTGGATTCCCGTCGCCAAGCTGGGCCGCCTGGTTAAGGACATGAAGATCAAGTCCCTAGAGGAGATCTACCTGTTCTCCCTGCCCATTAAGGAATCTGAGATTATTGACTTTTTCCTGGGAGCTTCCCTAAAGGATGAGGTTCTGAAGATCATGCCCGTGCAGAAGCAGACTAGGGCAGGCCAGCGGACCAGGTTCAAGGCTTTCGTTGCTATTGGGGACTACAACGGTCACGTAGGTCTCGGTGTCAAGTGCTCCAAGGAGGTAGCCACTGCCATCCGTGGGGCCATTATCTTGGCCAAGCTTTCCATTGTCCCTGTGCGGAGAGGCTACTGGGGGAACAAGATTGGCAAGCCCCACACTGTTCCTTGCAAAGTGACAGGTCGCTGTGGTTCTGTGCTGGTGCGTCTCATCCCTGCCCCCAGAGGCACTGGCATAGTCTTTGCTCCTGTCCCCAAGAAGCTACTGATGATGGCTGGCATCGATGACTGCTACACATCAGCCAGGGGCTGCACTGCCACCCTGGGCAACTTTGCCAAGGCCACCTTTGATGCCATCTCTAAGACCTACAGCTACCTGACCCCCGACCTCTGGAAAGAGACTGTGTTCACCAAGTCTCCTTATCAGGAATTCACTGACCATCTTGTGAAAAACCACACCAGAGTCTCTGTTCAGAGGACCCAGGCTCCAGCTGTGGCCACCACATAAGGGTTTTTATACAAGGAAAATAAAAGTGAATTAAGTCTGTTAAAAAAAAAAAAAAAGAAAGTGAGGGGAAGACAACAGAAGAAAATGAAAAGAGGAAGTGCTGGAGGTAAAAAGGTCCCCTGGTGAAATAGCGCGGGGTGCAGGGAGATGGATGGGGCCATAATTAAATATGTGTGGAGGCTCCATATGAAATTCCCGCTGACTTTTTACTCTACCCATTGCCTGGCCTTCCTTCTGTTCCTTTGACTTCTCTGTCTACTGGGTTACTACACATACTCAAAAATCCCATTCACCACTGCAGCCATCCTCCCAATACTCCCTGACTTCACCTGCACACAGAAGGTAAACAGTTAAGATTTATTCCGTGACTCATTTCTTTAGTTCTCGTTGTTTAATAACCCTTTGAGAGGGTGGAAGACAGTATTAAGACCCCACACAAGAAGAAACAGCAGAGCTAGCCTTATGTGGAATAGACCTCCATTGACTTGGGCTCCACGATTCCAGGTCCTCTTGCTTTTCTACTTCATATCAAGTCATTTTTTCTCATTAGTTCATCAGCCCATATTTTCCTTTTGATCTGTTACAGCTGTACATGTTTACCTTAGACTGTTCTTTTTTCCTTTCAGACAGAGTCCTGATATGTGGCTCTGGATGGCCTAGTCCTCAAGATGCCACCCAGCTTGGCCTTTACTCTGAATAATCCTCTTGCCTCAACATGTGCTTGTATGTGTGCATTTGTGTGTGGGTGTATTTGCATGTGTGCGTGTGTGTGCATGCGTGTGTGTGTGCTTGTGTGTGTGTGTAAGTGTGTGCGCATCCATGTGTGAATTTTTTAGGCAGGATCTTATTCTGTATCTCAGGATGGCCCAGAATTCACTTTACAGTAAAGATTTGCTTTGCATTCATGGCGGTCCCCCTTCCCTAGCTTCCAAAGCCTGAGATTGCCGACATCCCTCACCATGTTTAGAATACTGTATTTCTTTACGTTTTAATCTTAAATCTCCCATTCTCCAGATACCATACTTTCTCAATAAGGCTTGGATTTATCAAATTTCTGAATAAAAATTATCTCCACAGTGCAGCATATATCGACCAACATGCTTACAACGGACATAAAGCAAAAGTGACTTTAGTAAAAGAGGGTTCCGTCCCTGGTTTAACTCACTCTCCTTTGCCCCCGTCAGCCTCCTTTCCACCTCCTTAACATTTCCCTTCAGAACTTCCCTCCCTGACAGCGACTTTGGATTCCCGAATACACTTCTAATGAATAAGGCTTTTTATGAAAGAGATCCAAGACACCGGAAGCAATAGAAAGCCTTGAGATCAGATCACTCCACACGATTGCTCCTCCTGAGTGCAGGCAATTGCTCCAAGACAACAAACAAGAAGGCACGCCTCTGAGAGTAATCATCACGTGGTTGCCCTCGGTCAAAGACATCAGTCCTTCAGCGACTACATTTCCAGACTCGTGTGGCAGAAACAGTCCTGAGATAATGATCAGCTAGACTTGGGCCCTGACCCCAGTTCCCTGCTACGTCAGCTCTGCCTATCCTTGTTCCTTGTCTCTATTCCTCTTTTCTGCAAAACTGAACTTTCCTGTCAACCCCTCAAACACAGCTGGGGTCGTGGAGTCAGCAGAAGCGGAGCAATGTAGCCACAGTAGCAGGAGCAGTTCCCTGTCTTAGGGTCCTTAATTACACCCCAGAAAGGGATTTGAGGACGAATCTGGGTGAAGCAAGTATAGAAGATTAATAAGTAGAGATCAGAGAGAGAGTAAACGACTTGGGGTTTCAGCTCAGTTTTAGAGAGAGCTAGCTGCACGTGGGTGTCTTCACAGCGGCAGCGTACAGGATTCTGTGGGTTTCAGAGTTACATTGTTCAAAGGGTATAACTTACTACCATGTTTAAAGTTTAAGCGAAGCTTAAAAATTAAGTACAAACTATCTGCTGATTATTTAATTTTGAATTGTGAGGCGGTTTTCTGAGGCATGTTATTTAGGGTTTGCGCAAGGGGGAAAAGTGCTGACATGGCTAAACTCAGTCACAGACGTTCTTCTCGATTTGAGCACCCTTGCATGAGATGTCTTTAGAAAAGTGGGACTTGTCCCTATAGTAATTTAGATTTTTTTTTCCAGTTGTGTTGAGATTTCTGACCCTGCAGCAGGGTTCCCGAGGGAGGGTCTTTTCTCCTTTCGATGCCCTATGACCTTTTTACACGCCCCGTTCTCTGGAGCCTCTTTATCTGTCTCCGTCAGAACTTCTTTCGCTCATTTCTACGCTGCTTGCCTCTCTGACAGGGCTGGAGTGGGGGTGGTAGTGGGAGGGTAGGGGGGTACGGGAGTATGGGGGTGTCTGGACGGATGACAGCACTAGCTGTGGGGGGTTCAGGGCCAAGGGCTTTTGCCCTGAAATCCCATAATATTTTTTAAAATACGTTTTAAGGAGAGAATGGCAGTTTTCTGCAGACCCGTGTATTTTGGCTAATTCCTCATTAGCCTGTTGCCCATCTCACTAACAATATTGACTTACATGCAAGATAAAAGCATAGGAATTTTTTTCTTAAGGAAAAAAGAAATAAAAAATCCTATTTGCTTTCTTTTTTTTTTTTTTTTTTTTTTTTTTTTTTTTTTTTTTTTNTTTTTTTTGGTTTTTCGAGACAGGGTTTCTCTGTGGTTTTGGAGCCTGTCCTGGAACTAGCTCTTGTAGACCAGGCTGGTCTCGAACTCACAGAGATCCGCCTGCCTTTGTTTGCCTCCCGAGTGCTGGGATTAAAGGTGTGCGCCACCACTGCCTGGCCCTATTTGCTTTCTTTAACTTTGCAAAAGTAGACCTCAAAGTCTCATCGCAAGAGTCCAGTATGTGGTTCTCAGTGTATAGCAAGAGAATTTCTTTTATCCACAGCTAAGAGTGCCATTTAAATGAACTTTCCTTTAAAAAAATGGGGTGGGGGAGAGAAAGAAAAGAAAGCCAATTAAGCTTATTTTAAGTTTTCAAAATTTATTTCTTTTTTTAAAATAAATTTTTAACAGTCACAGATTAACAATATATTTCTGTTAAATAACCGGCTGAAACAGAGGTGATATTTATTTTTATGCAGGTATAGTTGATAGATTTAATTGAAATTTTCAAGATGATTTCATTAATGTTAAGAACACAGAGACATTATGAATACTCCATAGAAGTCACCCACATTAATAAGCCAAAGCACTGAAAATAAAAATATATTTGTTATATACACATATAAGAGTAATTTGTATGTATGCACATGCATTTTAAGACTAACAAAATATTATTTATTGGGTGACATGATTAGGCTCAAACTTAGCAACTACAAAATTATTAGGCAAATATGTTGATTCCTTGATCTCCTTTAGAGGTATAATATGGATAAAAGTATATTTCAATAAAAAGAATGAAATTTATGTATTTAACATGAAACCTATAGTTTGATTTTTGCTGCAATAATTCTCAATATTGGTTCAAATATCAGAGAAAGACTTTTCTTTGCAACAGATGGAAGACATTACAGAAAACCACAACTAATCAAAATGCAGAGGCATGGAACCCAGTTCCAACAGACGCATCTATAAAACATATCCACACTGACGGCTCAGGGAGCATTGCAGAGGAGGGGCAGAAAGTTGGTAAGTGCCAGAATATCAGGGAGTTTGCTATGGGGCTGTATCTCCTAGTAATGTCAATGGCTAGGCACACAGTCTCCCTACCGTGACTCCTAAACAGGAGCTGAACAAGGATGCCATCGATGGACAGGCTAAAGTGGATGCGTGAAAGCCCGGGAGACCTCAGCCCTACCCAAAGAACTATAGTAACTATGAAATGCTGACAGCAGGAAAAAGATTCTTCCTCATGGAAGAACACACCAAATGGTTATCCAATACCAAATGTTCAGCCTTGAAAACATGCATAGAAGTAACGCTATACAGACTGAGCAGGTTGTGTGTATGTATTTAGCAATGTATGCATATATATGCACATATATGTACATATACATATTTGCATCGCATGTAACAATGATTAATGAAATATGAGGCCATGAACTTGAAAAAGAGTAAGAAGCAGTATATGGGAAGGGGGCGACATAGTATAATTAAATTATGATGTCAAAATAGAAGGAATAATAAGAAAATGAGTATTCTATTTTCAACTACAATGTTAAAAAGTCTGTCCTTGTTTGTCTGTTTTGGGTTTTTCATGACAGGGTTTCTCTTTGTAACCCTGGCTGTCCTGTAACTAGTTCTGTAGACCAGGCTAGCCTCAAGCTCACAGAGATCTGCCTGCTTCTGTCTCGTGAGTGTTGGGATTAAATGTGTGCATTGCCAACTGCCTTGGTTTTTTATTTTTTGTCCTTGTCTTTTTGATACTGGTTAGATAAAAAAAAAAATCACCTAATTATCCTAAGTAAAAAGGCTGAAAACCACAACAAAATACTCAGTACTTCTCTCCAAGAAACCAGATTCTCTGCTACCATGGAAACGCAGACCTCTCAAAGGCTCAGATCATCTTCTGGAGCAAAGAAGCTGATTTCTGCGCAGAGTTCTTCCTTTTCCCATCAACTTCTCATGGTAGCTTGCCTCAGAGCTCTCCTGAACTGAGTCTCAGGATGGCTTCCAATGTGGCTAGATCCTCCTTCCCTTCCCAGGTCAACGATCAGTTGAAATATCCCAAAATTTCTTTTTGATTCGATTTTCCTAAAGATTTTTATTTCTTTTACATTCAATAATCTATCACTTGCATTAAAAACATTTCCCCTTAACCTTCATAAGAAATATTTAACAGAAGAAAATGTGATTTCTGAAAAACTTTCTAAGTGGGTTTGTTTTGGGGCCATTTTCTTCTTTTTTTTCTTTCTTCCTTCTTTCTTTCTTTCTTCTTTCTTCCTTCCTTCCTTCCTTCCTTCCTTCCTTCCTTCCTTTCTTTCTTTCTTTCTTTCTTTCTTTCTTTCTTTCTTTCTTTCTTTCTTTCTTATAGATTTCTGCCTCCTCCCCGCCACTGCCTCCCATTTCCCTCCCCCTCTCCCAACTAACTCCCCCTCCCTCAGCAGCTCGAGGGAGCAATCAGGGTTCCCTGCACTGTGGGAAGTCCAAGGACCACCCACCTCCTTCCAGGTCTAGTAAGGTGAGCATCCAAACTTCCTGGGCTCCCACAAAGCCAGAACGTGCAGTAGGATCAAAAACCCATTGCCATTGTTCTTGACTTCTCAGCAGCCCTCATTGTCCGCTATGTTCAGCGAGTCTGGTTTTATCCCATGCTTTTTTTAGACCCAGTCAGGCTGGCTTTGGTGAGTTCCCAATAGACCATCCCCATTGTCTCAGTGTGTGGGTGCACCCCTCGCGGCCATTTTCCTTAGCAAATATTAAGCAAACCTTACCTACTCATTTTGTGACAACACTCCTTTTGAAGGGCCAAACACCTTGCTGAGTGCTTCTCCTCTTAAGGCCCCCAGTATAAAAGTTGGAGGTGGAAACTTCCACAATGAACTGGTCTTTGTTTAATAAAGTTGACCAATTTTGAATTCATCATTTTAATGTTTTTTATTTCATACTGGAGAGTTTTTCATGCCAGTTGCTCTCTGGGGAGTAATCAGTGAGTTGTCCATGAATTTTTGTAGGGCGCCATCCACACAGAAGCCAATGCAGCTCTTGTAATATATAATCTTTCTGTTTTTAGATACGATGATAAACATCAAACTATCTTGTCTTTTGCTGTTTTGGACAGCGCCACGCAGTGCTAAAACAGGTGCTACTTTATGACAACTATTGGTGAAGTTTGTTTCTACATCAGTCTTGGCTGAGAAACTACTGTTTTCAAGGTGCTACAATCAAATATTATTGGCATTAAGAGACATGTCATCAGTACTTGGACACTCATCTGGCTGAGATGGAGAACCTCTTTAGCTTCTTGGATGGAATCCAGTTCTGGAATTTTCTAAATTACAATGACCTCAGTTATAGTCTCAGCAAGTACAGTGATCTGAGGTGCAAGGTGGGACCGGGGATGTTTGGGGGGGGGGGACAAACACGCCATCAGACAGAGCTTACATGGGAAGGAAGTTTATTGGGGAAGGGAGGGGTCTGAGAGGAAGAAAAGAAAGAGAGAGAGAGGAGAGAGAAAGACAGAGACAGAGGCCTGCCTCCTCAGAGAAAAGCAAAGAGAAGAAAGCGGGAGTGGGTGGGACTTGTCTCTTAAAGAGACCTTTGTATCCGGCACAGAATCAGGGCACTTCCTGCCATGCATGCAGGGGTGGCCTCTCTGCCTCTGCTGGGTCCCCCAAGGGGCAGGGCCAGGTTTGTGTTTGCCTGGACAATAAGAGCAAGGATGCAACTTATCCTTTCCTGAGCAGTAGATATACGTGACCAATCCCTATTTAACTTACTCTTTAAGCCTTTTCATTGGGTGTGGCTGTTTTGTCAAAAAAAAAAAAAAAAAAAAGCTCATTCTGCTTGTTTGAGTCTCAAACCTTTTTTCAAATAGGCAGCACCTTACCAGGGTGGTGGCACGTCCCTGTTAGCATCTGAAAGGTGGAAGCAGGAAGATCAGGAGTTCAAGGCCAGCCTTGGCTTCATAGTGAGTTCAAGGGCAGTCGGAACCCAAATAAATAGAAAAATACATACAGATATACATATAAACAGACACACCAGAACAATATTCAGCGTCTTTACTTGTGAAATGCGTGTGAGTTATACATCCTTTCAGTTTTGCTCATTCTGCCATGTATTTTCCACTGTGTGTGCATGGCAGAATAGGACAATGGGGTGGACTATTCCAGGCATGGGTAAGTAGCTTTCATTGCAAAGATGACCCTTTGGTTATTTTGCTGCCCTTGTACATTGGATTGACCCAGAGTATTGAAATTCTGCATCATTGAGCACAAAGTACCTGTCCATGGGCTGTGCTTAGGATCCTTCTCGCTCCTACACACAGTGTTCTATAAGCATATTGTGCTCTCAGACATATTTATGAAACACAAAACTAAACAGAAAGGATTAATACATCAGAAATATTAAAAAGAAATTGCCTAACTTAGCAAGGCTACCCAACTCATTTTTAACCTACTTGGTTCATTTTTTTGGGGGTTATTTGCCAAAGAATGAAAACACAAGGCCAGGCATGGAGGTACATGCCTTCCATCTCAACGCTGGGTAGGTCAAAGGCAGGTGGATCTCTTGAGTTCGAGGCCAGTTTGGTATTCATAGTGAGTTCCGGGCAAGCCAGAGCTATTCTGTGAGATTCCATCTCTAAACAGTAACAACAAAACAAAAGAAATCAAAGAAATCAACAAAACAGTGGGGGTGATATTCATCTTGGTGTGTGTGGGTATATACCTTAGACTGAAAATATTTTTTTATTGGGTATTATGCTGGTTGGGTCACTTGCATCCCTAGTTGTCTGGCTTATGTATAAAACGAGATAAGAAATGTATAGAAAAGTTTGACATTCACCCTATGTCCTCCTTTTATTTTGTGCAGAAAACTGGGTATTTAAGGGCTAAGAACAGATGTCCCCAGATGCCCAGGGTCCTGTGCACTGCTGTAAGGTGTGGGAAATGCTCTAACACAATTGCCAATAGGAACATCTATTCACAGGCCATCATGTAGCACAAGATGTGAAAAAAAATGATGTTTAATATCTTTTCAGTCACCCTTCCTCAGGGAAGCCCTCCTGACCTTTCACAGACCCTTTAGATGGCAGAACCTTTTATGAGACAATCTAATTCACTTCCATGGCTTCACTCCTTATCTTTCTGGACACGTACAATCCTCTCTTACAATCTCCGTGTGGACATTTCAGAACAGCAAACCCGGTGTGCCCAAACACAAATCCCCGACTGTGTCTATCTGCTTCCAAAAGGAAAATTATGAGCCCCTTCCAGGGTTGTCAGTCCCAGGAAATGATAACAATGTCCATAAACTGTGCATATAAAAAAATCTAGGATACTGTTTCTCAAGCTTCCTAATTCTGTGACCTTTTTAGTCCGGTTTCTTAAGTTGTAGTGACCCCCCTCCCAAACATAAAATTATTTCTGTTGCTACTTCACAACTGTAACTTTGCTACTGTTATGAATTTATGCTGTGGGATAATACTCTTTTACATTGTAAAAATTTGTCATGTGTATTGGTTTAATAAATCACTGATTGATCAGTAGCCAGGCAAAGAAGTATAGTTGGGGTGACCAGACTAGGAGAATTCTGGGAAGAAGAAAGGCAGAGATGTAGCACAAGACAGATGCAGAGGAAATAAGATGAGAAGGCCTTACTGAGAAAATGTACAAAGCCACATGGATAAACATAGATGAGAATTATGAGTTAATGAATTGATTTGTTTTTTATTGATTTTATTGAGCTATACATTTTTCTCTGCTCCCCTCCCTTCCTCTCCCCTCCCCTTCAGCCCTCTCCCATGGTCCCTATGCTCCCAATTTACTCAGGAGATCTTGTCTTTTTCTACTTCTCATGTAGATTAGATCCATGTATGTCTCTCTTAGAGTCCTCATTGTTGTCTAGGTTCTCTGGGATTGTGATTTGTAGGCTGATTTTCTTTGCTTTATGTTTAAAAACTACTTATGAGTGAGAACATGTGATAATTGTCTTTCTGGGTCTGGGTTACCTCACTCAATATGATGTTTTCTAGTGTGAATTATGGACTAATTTAAGTTGTAAGAGCTAGTTAGTAATAAGCCTGAGAAACAGGTCAAATAGTTTATAATTAATATGAACCTCTGTGTGTTTATTTGTGACTGAATGGCTGTGGGACTGAGTGGGATGGAAACTCCATCCATAATCCTAATGCAAATACTGTGTTTTCCGATGGTCTTAGGTGACCCCTGTGAATAGGTCATTCAGTAACCCCAAATGGTCAAGAGCCAAAGGTTGAGAACTACTAACCTAGGAGTTGCTCTGCTCTGCTCTTAGGCTGTCTTTCTCCTGTGCTAGGCTGACTTACCCTCCTTTGCTCTCCCAGCATCAGCAATTGCAATTCCTGTCGCTTCTGTTTCCTGACCATCACTGAGGTGAGAGCCTGTCCTTCACTCTCCTGCCCACTCCTAGTCAAATTAGTCATCATTTTTTCAGACTTAACAGAGTCCCTGAGATGGGCTTCCTCACCTACCACAAAGTCAGTCCAATCCACTCTTCATTTTGTGCCAAGTAAATGATTCTGAAGATGCAAACTCTTACCAGGTGTCCTTTGTGAGTTTTCTCTGTTTGTTTGAACCGGTTACGAGAAGCTCCCTGCAGCTCAGGACTGCTGCACTGTTTCAGGGCACTCGCATCCCACTTTGATTCTGCCTTCATTTCCAAAGAAGCTACGAGTTTTTCATTGCCATATTCTTCATCCTAATTTCATTTATAGAAACTCTAAGGATCAAGTTGGCAGCATCATTGGCTGGATATTAGCTGCCCTTGAAGACCTGCGATCACTCTTGGGAACCTGGGGATACATTGAACCTCCAGCATTAACAAGTGGTAGAAATAACTGATGTGATGAACGTTTAAAAAATGAATAATTCGCCATTTTGCTCCATTCATGCTATGCTTCTCAAGTTTAGGAAAGGAATAAAATCACCACAATAATTACGTCTTAGCTATTTTTGTTAATCGAACTTTTCGCTACGATCAAATTTTTTAATATTTGAAACCTGTGTAACTACGCATTTTTTTACCATCTCATGCGTACATTTTATGTGATTAGGATGCAGTTCTGAAACTGCAGCAGTGAAGGAGCCAACAAAGTGGCATTAAAATTATTAAATTATTATCTGTAGCTTGAGTTTATTAATATGAGGATGTGATTTGTAAGAACACATAAAATAGTGATTTGAGGTAGCACTGTACCTGCTGAATATTGAATGCCTGCTAAGTATAGGAGGGCGTGGTTTTAAAACTACAAAAATAATACAAAGGTTGCTCTATGGTCTTATTTTTTTTCACATTATTGGAAGATATTTTGAAGACAGTATTTTCTGTAAAAAATACCTAAAAGCGCAATTTTAATAAATTTATCTGTCCAAATTACTGCTTATTTTGGGGGGGGGGTTTGGAGACAAACCAGCAGGGCTATGAACTTAGCACTTTCCTCCTGGGATTCAAGGGCACACGATTCAAATTGAGTCAGCATATCCATGTGTAAAGGGACTGTTCATCCAGAGGACACGGATGTTCATTTTGGCTTCAGTCCTTCCAGACTGGATACATATCAAGATTTCTTCTGTGTTGTTACTGTTAATTATTAGTTCTGGTAAAAATTAACGAATAGTGTTATTCTAGCTTGAAATCCCTCAGACTGACCACTCCTCTCAAAATAAAAGCTAGGATTTGAACATCAGTGATTTTAAGTAAGAAAACAAAAAACCAATTCCTAGGCTTGGGGAGATGAAAGCAGGTAGGAGAAATGGAACCATAGCCCCCCCCAAATCCTACTTAAATCCCAGGAAGGCATGTCAGCCTGCCTGTGATACTGTTTCTCAGAAGGTGGAGGCAGGAATGACCCAAAAAGGCTGGGTAGGTAGATTAGCCTAACCAGTGATATCTGTGTGAGATCAAGACACCCTGTCCTCAATAGATAGGGTGGGAAGCACCAAGGAAACCACACTGACATCAGCCTTGAGCCCCCAAAACGTTACTCTGTGCTGATTACTTTTCATTGTCAACTTGACACAATCGAGAATCATGCAGGAAGACAGCCTCCGTCAGGGATTGCCCACATCGGGGTGACTTGTGGGTATATCTGCGGGGGTTGTCTTGATTGTCTGGACTGATGTGGGAAGGCCCATCCTAAGTGTGGGTGGCACCTTCAGGTGGTGGCCCAGATAAAGGGATGTGGAAGAAGAAGAGCTTTTTGCCACTTTGCTTCCTTGAGTTTCTCTTTAGCTGTGAGTTCAACTATTCTTTTACTGCTGATTGGTTTGTTAGAAAGAGCTTCTTCAGTTTTCCACCGTAGTCTGAAGGCCAGTGGCTCCTCGGGAATCCTTACTGGGACCTCTGAGAAGACCAGCATCATATTCTGAACAACTACCAGCTTCTCAGGTTTTTTTTTTTTTGTCTGATCCAGGTATCATTAGACTAAACACACCACGTGAGCCAATCTAAGGAATTCTTCAGTGTGTCATGGTACTGGTTTTGCTCCTCTAGAGTACCCTCACAAGCTAGATTTTAGAAAAGCATAATTGCGTGTTCTTCAGAAAGGAATCTAAAATCAGAAGTGGAGAACAGGGTGGACTTTCAAGTCTTCTCTATATCTTTTAATCTCATCTTTCTACATGTTACAGATATAAGCTGCTGCCCTGCTAGGGCCCAACTACTTGCTGAGTGCCCAGATATAACCACATAAGTGGTGGAATCCTGTGGCCAGGACATCTGCCGGAGTGATAAAAAATTTGTTGTTAAGAGAAAAAGAACTCAGCAATCCTGTACACTGTGGAAACAGCCTCAAGACCTAAGGAGAAATAATGACATTTATCATCTAAACAAAAATTGTGGATCTGTGTTATCAGTGAATACACAGCAAGAAATATTAAAACAAGTTCTTCTGAGGGAAAGGAAGAGATACAGGTGGGGAACTCTGACCCCCCCAAAAGAAAGAGTATCAAGGGGAAACAAGTGGGAATAAAACCAAGTTTTTATTACTTTCATTCTTAATGGCCTATAACTTACAATAGTTTGTTAAAATGATAATAGCAACCATGTAATTGATTATATATGATTGCATGATTATACTTATAGCACTTACCTAAGCAGATAGGTAAGTGAAAGAGAATGGTATCAATGATATAATGGATGGGAACTAGGAATACATCATTATAAAGTATTTGTGCTATGGCAGCTATGTAATATTATTTGAAAGTGGCGTGGTTAGTTATAAGTCCATATTACAACCTTTACAAAGTGCAAAAAGAAGACTAACTGTTCTACTAAGATAGAAAATGGTGTAAAATTAAATGCTCAATTTAAACCTCAACAAGCAGAAAAGGAATAGACAACAAAGTGAGAGCAAAGAACTAGGTCCATGAATGAAATATGTCAGTAGGCAGGAAAGTCTTAATCTAGATGGATTGACAATCCCTTACCCTTCTGTAGTTTGAAAAATGTCAATTAAAAGATACGTGCCAGAGTGGAGAAACAGCCACACTGTCTGCTGTCTGTAGAGACTCCATCTGATATACAAAGACACATATAAGGTAAAAATAAAAAGATGGAGAAAGATTTCAAAATAAATCACATTAGCAACAGATCTTCCACAAGAGTAGATGTCAAAACAAGGAACCTTATTACACACTGGAAGGATCAGAATTCCGAGAGGACTTGGTGGCTGCACCCACATTAGCACTTGTTCTTTCTCTTTTGGGTTAGTTGTGTGGCTTTGGATAAGGCTGGTGAACTTTTGAGGCTCAGTTTATTAATTTGTACAGTGGTCAAGCCTTACCCACAGTATCGGGTACTGGTTGTAGGGGAAAGTTTGTATTTACACGTAGCAGATGTTTAAAGGGTCGGGTTCATTTTTGGAGTTCTCACATACTTTTTAGTTTTTCTCTAAGTCAAAGAATAAAAGTTTCTGGCAGAGCGAGGCCAAGTAAATGATGCAGTTTAGCAATGCCTTCCACTGTGAGAATCTTTCCATGTTGTGAGGTAAGTGTATCAGGGAAAACTCAAGGACCATAGGAATACTTTCAACTACCAGAAATCTCTCAATCTAGCTAGAGCAGTTAACTAAATCGATATTAACAAGGAAATCAAGTGATTCCCAAGGCAATGGTAGAGTAAGTATTTTTTTAATCCCAGCTAGTCATTCTAATTACTTTAGGTATTCCAGCCATCTTTCAACCATGTACATTATTAAAAGATAAATAAATATATTTGGTCTTGGAGAATCCAAAAGTAACGAGTGAAGGATTTATCTGATCAACTTGTCTTTGCTCATTCCCACATCAAAGCAGATATGACTGTCGAAGGCTCTGATTCTTATATAAAACAATAAGACTGTGTGTGTGTGTGTATGTGTGTGTGTGTGTGTGTGTGTGTGTGTAAGACCATCTACTGAATAGAGAATTCTGCCTTTGGGGAGGTTAAAACTTAATCTTTATGTTGAAAGACTTTCAAGTTTTTAAACTATGTACATAGAACAATAAGGTATTCATTTAAAAGGGCAGGCATTACTTTATTCTATGAACAAGGCTTAATAATGTTAGGCTACAGATTAAAAGGGAAATCTTTGAAGAGCGGCTTTGCTCCATGTAGTACACACAGTGCAAAGCAAGTCATCTTAACTGTACGAAGAAGACACATGTATCGAACAAACTTTCATTGTCTCTCTGTCTTTAGGCTAGGTAAGTTAGCAGAATGTTGTTTCATGAAGAGTGGCTGGTTTCTGCTCTGTTGAGAGGACACAGCAGCCAAAGCCTTTGCTTGGGCAACTGAGTTTGATCTAGGTTCTTCACTCAACAGGATTTAACCATCAAATGCAGTAAATAGTTGGTGAACTTAGGATTTAGACTTTCCATATGAGCGAAGAAAATAAAAGACCGGAAGTAAGATCTGCTCAAGTGGCAGGAGCAGTGGAGACGTAACTGAAATCACCCGCAGGGCAAGGGTCACACTCTACACCAGGGTCTGCTCCGAGCAACCCCCAAGTGCGAAGACTTTGCTTTTGCAAACAGACCAGATGCTAAGCCCTAAATGGTCCTGGGGCTGTTGATAGGAAGAGAGGCGCTACTCAATGAAGGTCGGGCCTTCACTGGAGAAATGAGGTAAAGTTGGTGACATGAGTGGCCAGGCCCAGAGCCACAATGTGCCTGAAAGAATGTGCCTGAAAGACTACAGATAGAAACGGAATTGTGTGGGGCTGAGTCATGGTGCCAGGAGACGAGGAGAGAAGTGAGGAAAGGGTGGTGACTGAGTTGGGAGACATAGTGAGCCTGTCTGTGCACAGAGGACACGTACAGGCCCCTTCCTTCATGCAGGGCCAGCGAGTGCTCTCCAGGCTCAAGGGCCCTTGAAAGGCGCCGTTCTGCCAGGCCAGGCTGAGAACCAAATGGAACCGTGCTGCTCTTCTACTTGAGAAGGTGCCACTTCTTGAAAGCTCAATTCTCTGCCTTCCAATTGTGAACTTTCAGCGTTGTTTCAACACAAACATGCTTTTATTTTCTTTATTTCCACCAACATCTTTACCTTGTGCCCAAATGTTTCTTTCTGATCTGTGCTATTTATATGGCAAAGAGAACATCTTTTTTACCCCTTCAGTCACTCACCAACAAACAAAAAGACATGGCATTTCTGAAGCTGGGGGAAATGCTGTCATTGAAGAAAACAAAACAAAACTGGACAGCAAGCTCATAAATTAAAAACACCATTGTTTAGAATACAAGACTGGCATTCTTAAGCTCTTTCGGTGAGAATCTATTAGCTCTTTTCAGACAGTTTTTGTATATTGTCTGCATGCTATTCTGGAAGCGCATCCCCACTGTCAGTCTCTAGTTGGGGAGGAAGTATCTAGTCTTTGAGTCTCCACCTCATGTCTGCTCTCCAGTGAATGTATTGCAGGTGTGAGGTGTGACTCTGCTGGTGAATGACTTTTTTGAGAGTGTTTTTTACTATCTTGGCAATCAGGAAATAATGTCTTGTGACTCATCACTGATACCAGAATTTTTTTTAATAAAATGTTTTATAACTGACCTTTGAGCTCTTTCTTTATATTCCCTTTAGATAGATGTTACTCTGGAGTTACTGCCCGAGTTGTCTGTAACCTTTATCAAGTAGACAACACCACACAGTCTAGACGAAAATCTGAGTCTCCTCGTCTTTCCTCATACATTCAGGAACACTCGGATTATATTCTGCTCCCAGTCGAGAGTGGTTTAACATGCCTAGACTAACTTCCCAACACACTGGTGACAATCCTGGCTCTCCGGCAGGATTCTCAGATTTGAATGTGCATGGGAACCATTTTGGTTCTCTTCTACAAGTCACTTAATCTCATCGACTTTATGTGATGCAAGAAATCTCTTCCTTAACCCTGGCTCAGGATTCCCTGGAGCTTTGCAGAAATGAGCTCTAGGCCCCATTCCTGGTCCACTGCATTGTTCAGACTTTCACCGCTCTGACAAACCCACGAGAGAAATGCCTTGAGGAAAGAGAAAGACTTAGGCTCACTGCTTCAGTGGGGTTGCTTGCTTCCCAGCTATGGGCTTATGATAAGATTATCATGGTATTAGGAACATGTGATGGAGGTGGGTACTTATTTCAAGCAGTCAGGAAGCAGAGAGAAGGTTAACAGGAAGAGGTCAAGGCCAAGGCCAAGATGCTCTGAGACTTACATACTCAGAAACCCATTGCTTCCAATGAGGCTCTCCCATCCATAATCCCCACCATTTCTCAATAGTCTCTAATTTTTAACTTGAAAATAGATTGGTTTTGCCATGCCCTCATGACCTAATAGTTTTTGGAAAGGTTCTCACAGACACAGCAAGATGTACATTTGTAGAAGGAGCTGTGGGCAGCCTTCCTGCTACCCAGCTCCCGGCTGTCTGGCTAGCTTATGCCCCGAAATAACAACACACAAACTGTATTCATATAAACACTGCTTGGCCCATTAGCTCTAGCCTCTTACTGGCCAACTCTCACATCTTGATTAACCCATTTCTATTAAGTAACCACGAGGTGGTGACTTACCAGGAAGTTCTAGCCTATGTCCATCTTGGGTTGGAGCTTCATCGTGTCTGACCCACTTCCCTTCTTCCCAGCATTCTGTTCTGTCTACTCCACCCACATAAGGGCTGGCCTATCAAATGGGCCAAGGCAGTTTTTTAATGAACCAATGAAATCAACAAAAACAGATTGACAGTTGATAATACTACATCATACATTCACCATTCAACTGCATAGCCCTCAATCTAATCCAGTTGAAAATTCAGATTAACTATATTCACCTATCTACATATTAATAAGATCCCAAGTAGTGCGTACGGAAGTTTGGGAGCCATCATACTGAAAGGCACATGGAATCGATGATGTAATGGCAGAAGTGGAAGCATAATTACCACATCTTGGTTGGCTCAATGTAAATTTATGGAGCAGTAGTTGTGGAATTGAAAGCAGGTACTGTTTAGGGGAAAATGATTATCTGCTATTTTGATGAACAATGAAGCAAAAAGTGTATTTTAAGGGATTCCAAAGAGCTTTCATTACATTTTGCAGTTTAAATCTCCCCTGCAACATTTCCCAGACAGTCAGAGATTTCTGCCATTAAGGGTCTTAAGGGATTAGAGGTCTGTGTAGAACAGGAATTCATTAACACAGTTCAGAGTCAATTCAACCAGCCATGACTTTCTGTACTGACCATGAACTAAGGGCAGCTTTGTGTATACTAAGTGCTAATAAGAGACATTTTTTTTCATGAAATATCAGTTATGTGAAATTCAAATGTCAAATTAAAAAAGTCAAATTTCAGTGGAACACCCAACCAGTGTTTGGCTCATTATGACCTGTGGCTGCCATCATATTCTCACAGCAGAGCAGAGCTGCAGAGATGGGAGTGCCATGACTTGCTAAGACAAAACATATTTCTGATCTCACATAAACACTTATGAACACCCACTGAGACCGTTCTGTTGACGTGCCCTTGATTTCTCATGTGGAAAACCGATTATCGTTTTTATCTTTCAGTGCAGGTACAATAACAGAAGTAGCATTCCATAGTAAATTAATAAATTTGCTTTACAGGTGCTTCAAGGGCAATATAAAATCATGTAATAGCAATTTTAACAAAACACAATGACAATCTCCTTCTGAAGGTAATTATGATGAATTTTAGAGTTCAAAAGTTAGAAAATGTAGTTCTGATAGTCTGTGTATGCAACACCCTGCTATTATTTTTTTCTAAGTGTAATTTCAGATGGCTAATCTATAACCCCACTTCCCAAGTCTTTTGGCCTTAAGAGCTCATCATACCCTTAAAAATTCTTTAACATCCGAAGGACTTTTATTTATTTGGGCTATATGCATCAATATTTTAAATTTAATGATTAAAATAGAGAACTTGTGAGTACATGTAATAATTGCCATTTTTAAAATAAAGATCCCAATTTATATTAATATCAGTAAGTTGAATTTTGTAATGAATAGCTCTATTTTCTGAATGGTGTTGCTGGGATTCCTTTGCAGATCTCTGAAACCTGTAGGGTTCCCTGTTTCATACATTGGAAACTATTTCTTTTGTTACTGAGGACGTAGTAATCCTGTATAACACACATACACAAACACACATCCAGCATTTGGATAGTAAAACTTGAGAGTCTCCAATGAAAATGGGTTTCAAAATTTTGCATTCAAACAGTCAAATTATGTGTTGGCTCAATTGACTTCTTTTATTTTATTTTTTATTTTGTTTTGTTTTGTTTTTCGAGACAGGGTTTCTCTGTGGTTTTGGAGCCTGTCCTGGAACTAGCTCTTGTAGACCAGGCTGGCCTCGAACTCACAGAGATCCGCCTGCCTCTGTCTCCCAAGTGCTGGGATTAGAGGCGTGTGCCACCACCGCCCGCCTCAATTGACTTCTTGTACTAATAGTGTTTCTGAGCTCTGTGTTTCAGAAGGTGGTAATTCTGTGTGAAAAATCAATCCCTGTTGAACTTGAGTGGCAGAACAAGAGTCTCCTCTTGCTGATTAGTAACTGCATTGCAACTTCTATGCCTGCCTTGTTCCTTTCCTAACAGTGGTGTGTATCTTCAGTTCTGAGCTAGCGCTGTGGCTCTCCTAGCCTTGAGTCAGGATTGATGGCAAAGTCACTTTTCATTCATGAATGCAGGAAACTGTTCAACCCATTATCCTCTTTCTCTGTTGTTGATGTAGTCCTGGCTTGAGTTTTGTGGCTTCTGCATATCCTGTATTTGTTCAGTCTCCTAAAACTCAAACTAGTTTATTTAGAGAAATCGTGTTTTACTGGCTCATGT
The DNA here is from genome assembly GCF_014885135.2 of Alexandromys fortis. Lineage (NCBI taxonomy): Eukaryota > Metazoa > Chordata > Mammalia > Rodentia > Cricetidae > Alexandromys > Alexandromys fortis. The sequence continues at coordinate 3,592,289 of NW_026067987.1, read as the reverse complement.
AACTTGAAAAGTATGGGTAGACAAGGTATAGAGTGAACTTCAGACGTGGTCAGACTTTGTTGGGACTTTTTCTTTCAACTTGACATTCTATTTTAATACAATTATTATGTAAATGACTCTTCTCATGTGGTAAAAATGTAGCAACCAGCTTGCATAGACTTTATATAAGAAAACAAATCTGTGTTGTCAGTGCTTTAATCTCTCCCAAATTAGAGGATGTTAACAGGTCCCCCAGGGTCACATGTCCACCTGTGGTAGAAAAGGGGAGGTTTTTGTTGGAAGCTATCTAGAATCACGTGGGTCGGGGTATGGAGTTCGTTGAAGGGATTTAAGAAAGACAGTGATGGAAAAATCGCTCTGCATTTCTTGCTTCTAAGTGAAATGAAAAGAAGACCATTGAAGTTTGCTAGGAGTCTTTGTAACTTCCAACTTTTTTATTTTTGACAGAGTCTAACTGGGTAGCTCTGCCTGGCCTGTAACTCACGGTGTAGATCAGACTGGCCTTGAACCTGTAAAGATCTACCTGCTTCCATCTTCCAAGTCCTGGGATTAAAGGCATGTACTGCTTCTTCCACCCATTCCCAACTTTTTGTTATTGCTGGGAGTCCATCTACTGTAATAGTTGCTTCGAAGGGAACTAATAAAATAGATTCCAAACGACAGTGAAGATAAAAAGTTTTGGAAATCTCATTCTGCACCTCACCTCCCCGTCCACTACTCCGCATGACTTCTTTTTGTCTTGATCCTTCGGAAGAGGTCCTTCTCTCATGCTTTCTCTTCCAAGGTGATGACCAGTAGACAACGGAACATAATCTTTCTCACCATAACTTTGTTCTTTATACCACAGATACTATCTATCACTCTGTTAAATGTCTCGATAACCAAACAAGCTCTAAATACGGTTATTCATTCATTATTACTATTTACCGATAAGCAGTGCTCTACAGCAGTAGTTCTCAACCTGTGGGTTATGACCCCTCTCACACGGGTGCATATCGGATATTTATGTTGTGATTCAGAACAGTAGCAATAGTGTAGTTATGAAGCAGCAAGGAAAATAATTTTATGATTGGAGGTCACCACAACCGTATTAAAGGGTCGCAGCATTAGGAAGGCTGAGAACCACTGCTCTAAATACTGGGAATACACTGGGAATGAAGGGACAAGTACTTGACCTCGTAGAGTTAAGATCCTAGTGCTGCAGACAAACCAATCGATAAGTGTGTAATGACGTCACATGGCAACAGAAGGATGGAGAGAAAGGATGCAAAAGTGAGTACGGGGGCTGGTGTGTGCATGTTCATGCATGTGCACATATGTGTGACTGGAGGCCAAAAGATAATGTTGTCTATCTCCCTGGATTATTCTCCATACTGTTGGAGGGTGAGAGTCTCTCAGGAAACTGGCAGTTCACTGATTTGGTTCTACTGTCTGACCAGCTGAATCCCAAGGATCCTCCTGTCTCCACTGGCCCCCGGCCCTAGAAATCTAGAACCATGCTAAATTTTAGATGGGAGGTGGAGATCCGAACCTAAGTCTTCATACTTATGTGGTTGTTATTTTACTGATTCCGTTCCCCCCATGAACTTTTGACATAGGATGATTAAGGATGATATCTTTGAGGGAGGGACCTCAGAGAATCCAGGAAACGTGGCGGGGGAGAGTGACAAGAAGGGCATCCCAGAGAGAGAGAAGAGCAAAAGCCCTGCATGTGGTTGATAGTAGCATGTTTCCAGGAAACAAAGGGGAGGCCACAGCAGTGGGAATTATTTTGGGAGTATGGTTTGGGGCAGTAGAAGATAGTATCAGAGAGGTGGACACAAACAATTAATTTATTCAGAAAAACAAGGGAAATGATAACTTCTCAACTGAGTGGTGCTGTGTTCTGAAGGGCACACACAAGAGCTTGTATCCCAGAGTGTTTACCCTGAGAAGGTGGAAAACGGAAGTGTCATCATTTGTACCATCTACAAGTGACATGGACAGGTCCAGTTACTTAGACATTCATGCGCTCCTGCAATATTATTAGGCAGCCATATTACCTAGACTCAGAGCTAGCTTTCATAGCTATGAAAAGGAAAAGCTGCATAATTTGCTCTGCTCTAGGACTAGATGTGAGAAAATCAAGCAGAACAGGGAGGGGACTACAGAGGTAAGGATGGGGATTATGTTTCATGTTAGGGGTGGGGGTAATCAAGTTGACAATGGCATCTTGCATTAATCTCCATACACCCCACACCCCAAGGTGGTTTTCCAAGCCCTAGTGCAAAGCTTGCCCCTATGGTCATGCTGCTACTAATGTTTGCATGACTTATTTTAATAGAAATTGAGGGTACGTGGAAGCATCCGACTTTCTATTGTTTGAGAAGAGTTTAAACGTGTTTAATTTCCATGTTGGAAGTGGAACCAGCAAAACACGACTCAAAGAGGAAACAAAGGTGACAAGGGACAGAACAACACGAAGCAGTAGACCACACCTATGACCTTCTTCTGGGGTTAACCGCCCCCTCCCCCACACACAGACAGAGACTCAGCATAGGAGAAACCAATTGGAAAAGCAAACCGCATTCCGTTTTCCTTAGCGCAAGTCAGGATGAAATCTCCATGTGATATGCAGAAAACATTTTTAGCGTTGGCTTCCTCTGTACCGAAATGAGGAAAACAGCAGACGGAAGGCCGGGTGAGCGGACTGCGTAATGAGCTGTGGGATCAGAGAGAAAGCGGGTCTGCGCAGGGGCCTCTGACTCCACAGTCCACGGCCGCCTGCCAGCTGGCACCCTTCCTGCCCACGGCTCTTTCATGTGCCTAGCCTTCAGAATAAGAGAGGAAATCTGGGCAGATCCCTTCCCAATGCCCCTTCCCTTCCTGTCCATCTCCTTCAAACGTGTTTGAAGTCCTCACACATTCTGTGCTGGTTGCACCGCGAGGGCTGGTTACGTGTTACAGCTCCGGAGGGCGGGTTTGTCTTTCAAGGGCAGCAAAAGACTGTATGTTGAGTTGCCAGATCAAACCCTTGCCAAATTCGTCCAAGCTGATGAGAAGGTTTGTAAATCTAAGTGGACAAGATGTGGGGGACAAGAAACCCAGCCACCATTAGTGGGTGGCAAGGGATTTTTTCACTGTTGTTTCTTTTACGGGATATTAAGTATGTAGGAATTTTGATAGCAATTTTCTTATGAATTTCTATTCATTTCAAGCCAGCGCTACACCAGCTGTGACTTAAGCTGCCAGAAGCTGGGCAGTTTTGTGCGATATGGAAGATCAATAAATTGCTGTTTAAGAACTACACATTTAAGAACTATAATAAACTGGCAAACATCAGATCACAGAAGTGGACAGACAGTAAACGGGTCATTCCTCTCTGGAGCCTAGTTCTCACCCTTGAGCAGAGATGATTAAGATTAGAATATCCTATGCACTCTGATGTGTTTAGATTTTGGTCCTCTCACTGTGTCTGGCTACTCTTAACCCATTCGATTAATGGACATCAACTGGTTTTAATTTCTAAAGTGCTCCCTCTTTTTAGCTTTTAGAACAGTGATTCTCAAACTGTGAACCACAAACCTTGGGTCCCAAGACCCTTTCATGGGGGTTGCTTTAGACCATCAGCGAACACAAATATTTACATTACGATTCATAACAGTAGCAGAATTACAGTTATGAAGTAGCAATGGAAATAATTTTATTATGGTGGGGGGGGGGTGTCACCACAACATGAGGAACTGTGTTCAAGGGTCACAGCACTAGGAAGCTTGAGAAGCAGTGCTTTAGAAGCTGGTTCTTGCATGCATTTCCCTTAAAGTCTCATCAGGACACAAGGGATTTTAAAACTCAAGTCTGAGTCTTTGAAATTTCTTTGAAGCAGAAGGTCATTCAGCTTTAGAGACTTTTTCATTTTGTATCTGAAAGTTGATTCTTAAGGGACTCCTAAGTAAAAATTCGCTAGATCTACCTGGGCAGAAAACGGGAGATTAATAGCTAATACCTTTGCTAAATCTCCACAATTCAATAGCTTAGAAATAAGACAAAACATCAGTCAGCTTAGCATAATTTTCACTAGGCACATTTTCTATGTATATTCATTAGAAAGTCTATTTTTTCTTATTGCTCACAAATTGATATTAAACATTTTATTAAACAATTTTTAGTAAAGACAACTACAATGACTGAAAATTGAAAGTGCTCAACTCAAAAAAACATACTGCTAAATCAAAGTATTTTCATGGGAGTTACAGCTATGTTAATTTTAGATGTGGGGACGGAAATTGCTTGGACTTTGACTGTCCATTAGTAGAAAAGTCTAACCAGAGAGACAAAATTAGACTTTAATTTAATTCCCCTTTTCTTTCTGAGTGATTATGGTCACTATTAAAGAGGAATGAGTTTGGTAAATACACGTGGAGTGACCATGTGTTATCGACAGGATGCACATTCCCTATTTTTAGTAAATTGAGTTGAAAAGAAAGGGAAACAATTTGCTGCATGCTTTTGTAAAATTCAGTAATAAAATTTTAATGGTGGCTTTTGTGTTTTGCTATTTTCTTTTGGTTCGATTTGTGGGGGGCATTCTTAATCACGTGTTTAGTATGACAAGGACTGAGGGACCAGAGTGGGTTAATTCAGAAGATGGTGAGTAGAGAAAGAAGGGAACAGAAAGAAAGCCACGCTTGTGTGCGGTGCATGAGTGCAGTGCAGAATGCAGTGGGGTTTGGTGTGAGGTGGGTACCCTACTAAAGGAAGGAGCATCTTAGAGGAATCATTTGGTACTAAACATTTAACTTTCTAAAAGTCATAGGTTATTAAACAGAAGTTTCTGTGCCAAGTGTGGGATACCTTCTTAAGAGTTGTTGTCAAGGAGGATTCAGGGACACTAGAACAATACATACTCTTGTTATTCTTCTTGGTTGTTCATCAGAACTAATTGCTAAGACTCTGTTGCTGAAGACAATACGTACCTTGGTTGTAAGACAGAGAAATTAAGCTGGAAGCCTCATAATTAGCTATTGTTTGCAACGCTGGACATTGTTATGCAGTGTTAGCACAACAGCGGCATGAAGTGTGAGGGAGGCAACTAACCACTCCGATTAGATCTGTGCCCTCTGCATATGAGGATATTTAAGCTTGGTAGTGTAAACCCTGTCAGACACCCATGGTTGAGAAGGTCATATGTCCTAGGAAATAACTTACAGTTGGTGCTTAGCTGAATTGACACGGCAACAAACTAGCTCCTGAATATTTGTGTTCTTGCACGTTTATCTCACACTTCCTCAAAGAAATTACTGGAATTAAATAAATTCAACTAGGTCATGGGATATAAAAGCTACATGAAAAAAAATCACTATGCCAATAGAAATAAATTCAGAAAAGAAATCAGGAAAGCAACAAATGCTGGAAATGATGAGATGGCTCAGTATGTAAACCACCTGTTGAACAATCCTTATGAGTGTAAAAGCAACATAATCAGTGGGAAGGAGCCTATCAATGTGAGAACGGGGTGGATGGGAAGGCATTGAAGGAAGGTAATTGTAACAGGTTAGAAGGAAAAAAGGAGGGGGAAGAAGTGATGTCAGTCTATTTAAATTATGAACGTTAAAAACACATATATTTTCATATGAAAGCCAAGGAAGAACTTCTGAAGGAAGAAGGGGATAAAAGGAGGCCAGTGAAAGACAAAGCTGAACCAGGAACAATATTATGCATGCATGAAAATGTCCCAACGAAGCCACTGTTTTCTATTCTAACTAAAAGATAACAGAGCAGGAACAGTCAGTGACAAGGCTGTACACTGCTTCTGATTTGTTTATAATGTTTGCTGACGGCAACATTAAACATTGTCATTTCTTCATGTAGTCACAGCCGCCAGTTGCATAGCTTTGCCTAACAGGAGACTGGACAGTGGGTGAATGGATGGAAAGCCTGCAGGGGCTGATTGGTAACTAGAGTATCCAGTTACTTCTTGACATTGTGACAATAATTGGCAGGGAAGTATGTGTGGGTTAGGGAGGGAGAAAGTTCCCTTTGACCTGTTTTGGCATATATGCAGTGTAATTGAATATGTGCAGGGGAAGTGAAAGCATGAACCAACACAAAACAAAACAACCAAAGTTTTGGACATAACTCCATCCTTTCAGGGAGAACCTGGGAACAAGTAGTGAACACTTCTATCAAAGGAGAGAATATGGAACAAATTTAGCAGAGACCCAAAAAAGGCAGAATTGTCTATGCAGTCTCCATGAAGATGAGTTCATAAAATAAAAGGTAAGCATACCTGCCTGCAAGGACTGTACTGAACAGCTTTTGATGAAGGGCCGCCGAAGCTAGAGACGCACCAACAGTTATCAACTGAAATATGTATCTGACACCTAAAGAAGCAAAACAAACTTCTTATGAAATAAGAATAATTTTGAAATAAATGTCACAAGAAGTTTGTGACATTTATTGATGACTTTTTTTATTCATTTACCCAAGAAGTTTGTTCAATAAAATGGGCCCAAACATTGCTTCTATATCCTAAGTTGATCCCAGTGGTTCAGTGGATTCCCAACTGCTTCTCGGAGGGGTCTTGGGAACTCCTACAAGATTCAACTGAATGAGCACCAGCTCTTATCTCCCGTCTTCACCAGAGTGCTTTCACCTCGTAGGGTCTTACACATGATCTCGTTTGAGGAGAAGCAGACCACACGGCAGACAGAGTGAGCTACTCTGATCTCTGAATTCAGTGTCAGAAAGCTGTGGCAGAAGGGTTTGTCGTTTCTTGTCTGAATACTGTATTTCTCTCCCATTGGCTTCCTACTCTGAGCTTTTTGCTCCCCTTTTCAATCCACCATTCACATTGCTCCCAAAGTGTTCATTCTTAAACATAAATCCAATTCTGGTGTCGGCTTCCACGGGGCCTTTATCGACTTTTTTTCACTGTTTGTACAAAGTTAAATGGCAGAAGGTGCTTCATGACCTGCGTGCACGTTCCTCCCTCTGAGCTGGGTTTCAGGATTCCCCGGTTCTATAAGGCTGGGCTGTAACAGATAACCGACCAGTCGTGCTCCGGAGGTGCAGACACAGTCTGCCTGGCTAGTTCTAGTTCTCAGCTGCAGTTTTGGCACAGCTCACCAAACACAACTTCCTGAACTCCATCAATCCTGGTCCTACGTCCTCCTTAGAGCATCTGTGGTGATGAAATACGTACCTCTCTCACAACATGTAGGCCACATGATGCTATTCATTGATGTTTCTAGGTTGGCTTTTACTTACCCCTAAACTGGAGATGAATGAGTCTTTGAGGAAAGAGACTCTCTCATCAGCTGTTTGTCCTCAGACCATGATGCTATACCTGGTACCCCGAAGGAGTCCAGTGAGAATATGAATGAATGTTGCTCCTTTTGGAGATGTTTAAAATAATCTACGTCTTCAATCTATTTCGTTCATTTGAAAAAATTTGGGTGATTGATAGCGACTATTTTCTTAACATTTTGTCTACGTCGTTATGTAAGTCTGTTGCTTTCCTCCTCTAGAACTTAATAGCCTTCGGCAACACGATGCTAAAGTAACAGTAAAGTGGCATTAAAGAACGATTAAAGTAATACTTCAGAACAGCTGAGAACAGGAAAAACACTGACCTTAAAACTTAAATAGAATGTGACATATAGAAAATTTATGAAAGAATTTTGGTTAAAAAATGTTATTTAGTGGGAAAAAAAACTAATAAGACTGCACCGAACCAAAAGAAATGAAACAAGCAGAAAAAAGAGCCAAGCAACCCTACAAGGTAAATCCAAAACTCAGCTTGGTTTCTGTAGTTCCTGTCCTCTGATCTTCAGTGACTTTCAAACACGTGGCTCGCTGATGTGTGTGACACGGTCTTTGGTTCCTTATGTAAAAGTTTCTCCTTAGTGTTTCTGTTTATTCCACCTGTCCCTCAGTGAGTCTTTCTTCCCCATTATGGCTTAGGATACTGTTTAAGTGCTCCTTGTTTAGAGGTTCTGGATTTCCGTGCAGCGCATATTAGGGCTTCTAAGACTCACTTTCTAATACATCATATTTTGGTGTCTTCCTCCATCATGCTATGGAGACCCTGCTCAAGTATAACTTGTCTTCTGTGTACTCTCACTGTAGAAAATTTAAAAAAATTATTAATAACTGTGCTTTTCTTGTCTTCACCCCGGGGGTTAGGGCCTAGAGAACAGGTCTGTCTAGTCAGGAGCTCAGACACTCACCTCTTCCTCCAGGTGTAGGTCAATGTTCTTCTCTTGCTTTTGAGTTCTGATTTGTCTTTCACAATTGGAAATAGTGTTTAGCTCCGTTTTTTTTTTTTTTTTTGTGGTTGTTGTGTGTTTGGAAATGTTGAATTGCATTCTCCTGCACCTGGAGAATATTTCTTGATAGTTTAAAAAAGGAGTCCATTTTTGTTTAGTTCTGGTTTTGCCCATTTTGAATAACTTCTCAAAAAAGAACTCTGCCTTTTGCAAATGTATTCAGGCTTTCCAGACCCAGGGATGTGCTGGAAGTAAGCTTGCCAATGTTTTTCTTCCTTCAGGCACCAAATTAATCAGGACCCTAATGGGAGCTTTCCTCAATACTTTCAACTTCTACCCGATATCTACTTATATTGTATGCAATTGCTTAATGTTTACTCTTTGGCATTTTATGAGATTATAAGGTCTTTGGAATTTGCCCTTTCTGTTAACTTCCTGAATATCTCCATACTGAGTTACTCAGAAATGGCCTTAAAATAAATTAGTCCCAAAGCAGGATTGACTGAAGTAATAGGCACGACTGGAAAGAATAAATTCACAGCGTTTCAGAGTTGATTTGGAAGGATTTGAGTCCCCAGGGAAACAAGACTTGCTGGATTTTGTTTTCTTCTTTATTCTGCTTATGATTTCACTTGGGATTCGTGGATTTAAAAGGCCAGAGAGATGTCCTGTAAAGTCCTAAGTTAGCAAAGGAGAACTGAAGCTTTTATGTCCAACAATATAGAATTAACATGACCAGAACAAGCCCACAGAAGGTGCCCCTGGTAATAAAAGAAACTCCTTGAACCACTGGAAAGGATTAGGTCCTTTCGTGGATGTCTGCTGACAACTTAGCCCCGAGTAAATGAATAAACTAATAGTTGCTTCTAGGAGTTGCATTCCCAGGGAAATATTTCTGAGTTCCAGTTCATGGACGCCTAGGAAGCTACCAGATGCAAATTGCATTCCAGCACTGAGTTGACCAATCAAGTTGTGGACCCTTCTGAGGTCTTTGGGTTTGACTGTGAATGTGGGAACACCCAAGGGCACCTTCAAATTAAAAATAAACACACTGCTCTAAAGAGTCCTGGATGTATAATTTGGTAGAAATTTAAGAGGTATCTTTTTATAGTAACAGAGTCTACGAAGAAAATAAATTTCAGGTAGGGCTATATCCTTTCCAGGCATATGAGTGTTTAAATGACCTTTGCTGGACATTCAAGCACTTTGGGCACACCCCTGCCTGCCTCTACATGTCTCCTAACCTCTCAAAACACAAGGTGCTTTTTTTTTCATTTCCAGGCATATTTTTGTAGTTGGATAGATGCCAGCAGAGACAATATGAGCTGACCTTTGCGTGACCGCCTTGTGTGCTGGTCTGTTTTTCTCTACAATTCTTGCTCCTGATACCCAGAGAACCCTAGGATTCTGTTGCCTTGGTCATCTCCCATTTGACTAATGTACCCAAGTCACAGAGTGTTTTCAAATGACTTTGAACTTCCTTGCTATTTCTGCCCCCAGTTGAAGGGGTGGGGGGGAGACTTTCTTGGAGAGATTACATTTTGTTGAGCTGAGAGAGAAAGCCTGTAGTGTTGGTTAACTTAGCACCACCTGACACAGCTTGAACTCGGCCACTTCCTATTGTTAGGGTCAGTGGTCAGCTTCTTCTGAGCCTGGTTCTCTGGCCAATGCCACTGACTGAAAATTGACACGTTGTGGATTCAGCATAATTCTAGCCCTGGTAATTTAAAAATCCACCTGTCGACACTTTCGTTTTTTTTCTTTCTTTCGTTCTTGCTCTCATTTGTGATTCTTTTATATAGATTTTTTTCATACAATTTATTTTGATCATGTTTGTTCCCCTCCCCCAACTCCCCCAAGATCCACAGTTCTACCCAGCAACTTTATGCCTCCCTTCAAATAAAGGAAACAAGCAAACAAATAACATGAAAATGAAAATTGAAACAAGCGGAAGAGCAATAAGAGAAAAAAAAGCCAAAACAAAGCAAATGAAGAAACAAACAAACAAAAAACATGGAGGTTTTGTGTGTGTGTGTGTGTGTGTGTGTGTGTGTGTGTGTGTTGACCATTACTCCTGGACATGGGGCTTCCCCTAAAGTGTCATTGATATAATCAGTGACACTCCTTTGGAGAAAACTAATTTTTCCTTTTGCCAGTTGATATCAGTGACATAGCTTCTCAGTTAGGTATGGAGCCCCATACAGTCTTCCCTGTCCAGTTCCAGTTCTGGGACCCCGTCTGGTTGGCTATTTTAGGGCATGGCACATGTTTTCCGATGTGCTTGGAGCTCCCCATTTATATTCTATTTTTCTCATACTCAAATCTTTTTTTTGCATGTATGAGTAAACATGTGTGTGTGCGTGCATATAGATGTGTGTACATGTGCATACGGAGGCTAATGTCTGATGTCTTCCTCAATCACTCTCTATATATTAAGATCGGGTCTCTTACTCGAGCCCAGAGTTTGCTAATTTGTGTAGTCTCACTACCCAGCTTGCTCTTGGGATCCCCTATCTATGCTTTCTGCGTGCTGGGATTACAGGTGGGCTGTCTTGTTTGGCCTGTCCTTACATGAGTTTTCTGGATCTGAAGTCCATTTATCAGGTCTGCACACAAAGTGCTTTTTCCTACTGAGCCCTCTACCAATGGTCCCCACCTCTGGTTGAATCTTTATTTGCAAAGGCATAAAGTTTATAACCGACACCTTTAAAAACCTTGTACTTTCATATTTATATCTGATTTAAGGACAAATAATTATCAGTGCTTTCTGTCTATATTTTCAGTGTGGGTTCCAATATTGGATTTGAAAGTTGCTTAATGTAAATATTTTAAATTTGGAGAATTTTGGATAGAAAAGAAAAAATATATAAGGTTAATAGGAGTTACTGTTTTAAATTAAATTATCTTCTCCACGTAATACATTGAAGAAAGCCTTTGACTCTAGCCAGGGTGACTCCAGCAAAAGATTTAGTCAGTTCTCTTGACTTAAAGAATTAAGGGTGGGGAGACTTGAGGAAGAGAAGGGGGTGACCAGTGTTGCAGGTGACAACCTCACAAAGCTGCCTTTCCAACATCCAGGAGTCAGGAAAAGGAGATACTGTCCTGTGGAGTAAAATAGAAAGCTCCTAAAAACTGATTCAAACAGAACTCTTGGCATCACTCCAATGATGTGGGTGTGTAACATTTATGATGTATTCGAGAGGAAAAGCCTCTTGTTTGGGTTTTAAAGAAAATGCTTGACGATGACATAATCCTAACAACTTAGTACTTAAGTGTCTTCTGCAACCCCGTGCACTTAGTAATGAGCACCAGAGAAATGCAAAAACTCATTTCTGTTTTTCTTACTGATTCTTCAAAGGAAAAAGCATTTCCATGATAATCATACAACAAGCCACACTGCTAATTGCTCATGCCAATTAGTGGTTGAATATAAAGTCATAAAGGAAGCAATAGCACCTTGTGATTTGATTTTCTTTATAGTTTCATAAGCTCTGTAGTGCGAGTGAAAACTAACTTTGAATTAATGACTTTGTCTCGTGAAACATGATTGATATATTACTCCCCATCATTCTGATATTTGAAATAATTCCATCATGCATTATAGATTATGTAACTTCAGCAATAAATTACCTCTTCATTATCTAGAAGAATCTATCAATCAATCTGTCTTTCTTCTGACTTCTGTCTATCTATTTGTCACTTGTCAAAGAATATACACTGGGTGATTAAACCATGTTAACATAGTTTCTACCTCAATTAGGTACTTCCAATGTATGTCTTAGGCTTCATGACCTAAACATTTAAAAAAAGGAATTTGGAGAAAAACAGTGATCTCATTAGTTCATAAACTTGGTGTTTATTTAGAGTCATTGGTGAAAATAAGACCCGCTACTGATTTAACTCATCTGTAATGTATTCCTAGCAGGACGATGGTCAGTTCAAGAAATATTTAGAATTTAAAATACAACTTACCTTGCTTCACTATAAGCTTACACCTTCCTCCAGTTCCCAGGTTTCTTCCTGAATTTACAGGTTTTAAAGGCAATGTTATGATGTTAAATTATTTTCAAATTTGGCATTCCTCCTAGAAAAGGACAAGACTGTGAGCAATTGATTCTTGGTCAGTTTAAGTGCTTGTGGATACAGGTAGTGGGAAGAAGTTGTCCTTATGTGGTGTAATTGTTTCCTCTGAGCTTGGCAGAACTATCATCATCATGGGCCCCTCAGTCATGGCTGAAATCAACAAAACTACACAGTATATAGCGAAGTCTATAATAATGGTGTTGTCAACGATTCTTTTTAGAGGGAGTTGGTCAAATGACCCTTCAGCGACCCTCCCTGAAAATCAAACCACAATCCCTTCTGCCCCAATTACAGGTGATCTAATGAAAAAGTACATTTGACATTCCCAAATAAGAAATTGTCTGGGAGTGGAGCTGCCTGCAAGTCACCCATGCTCCTATAAGTAACCCAAATAAATCTATTATTCACCAAGCTGGTCCTGACGGAATCGTTGGTCTATGGGCTCCTTTTCTATGGGGTATATAGGCACGTTTTCTATTCCCATCCCAGGAAGTCATGTGAGAACCCTCCCCCTTTTCATCCCAGCTCGCCAGCCTAGAGGGTATCATGGCCACGATTTGATCCAGGACCTACAGAGCTGATTAGCCAACCTTAGAAACAAAAGAGGCAACAGCTGCTTCCAGGTCAGTCCGGTCTCTAAATCTGTTTTCTTCAAATTACTGCTCAGCTTGCTTCTTAATTAGTTTACACATCTGTTCAATCATGCCCTTGGGTTAGCTGCTGTTAAGCCTGGCTCCATATTAGAATCACCGGCAAGCTTTCTGGATGCTAACACATATATGAGCTGCATCGCCATTTCTGGCAATAGGTTCCAGTCACCTATAATTTCAAAGCTCTCCAGAAGCAAAGGACATGGCGATACACTATTTGGCATGTAATACTTTCATAACCTACCCAAGGCGTTCCTAAATCTGCATCTTCTTTTGCTGTTCTTTGCAGTGCCAGGGTTCAAATCCTACAGCCCTTGCATGCTAGGCAAGAGCTGAGCCACAGAGCTACACTCCTACGACTCTGGACTTTTCAGGTGGTGTTCTGTAGCCACAAAAATGTGGCCATAGATGGCTTTGTAATTATGCTGGCCCAGACTCACTTGTGTAATGGCAAACAGACAGTCTAGGAACCTAAAGAGGATGGTTTCAGGGAACTCCCTGGAAATACCTTAAAGAGCCCTCTCTGTATCGCTCCGTTGTCTGGAGAGTGATCAATTTACTCATCCTTGCGTTATGACACACAGGGGATTGGGACCAGTGTCTAACTGCAGGACCGTGTTTCCAGAGTCAGTAAGCTTACATACAGGTGACCACCAGGAGTGGTCAGTAGACACACCAACTGTGGGGAGGAAGGTGATGTCCTTACACTTCCATGTCTCAAGAAGCTGTGGTTGAGTTTCCTGGGGTCAAACAGTGCACAGAAGAATTTGAACCCAAGGAGCTTGACCCCATAGTTTATGCTCCGTTGGTCGTAATTTAGCCTCCCCTACTCCTCAAAATACAACTGTTCAGAAGCTGTCGATAGAATTGGGCATAGCAAGTTCCACACCTGCTACTTAACTTAGTCTTCATGTTTTATTCTGAATTTTTTTTTTTAAAAAAGGATTTGTTTTTCAGTTTATAATTTCCTTGGAAGAGCCTCTATCTAATAAAATAATGCTATAGCTGCTTCCTTAGTATTGTCTCTGGCTCCACATTTTATTTGACTTGTCAGGTGCCTCAAGCCCATGGAGAGCAGATGTGGGATGAAGAACAATTCTTTATTCCTGAAAGCGTTTTCAATTTCCTCTGTCGGGTTGGCGTGCACTACGTACTACTCCAATCTAGATCTCCTCAAGCTGTTGGGTGCTACTCTGTCTCAACCTTTTAAAACAAGCTCATCAGAATGTCACAGTAATAATCGTGGAAATAGGACAAATTTATCTCCGTCCTTTGGCGAGCAGCCTGGAGGGCTGAAATAGTTTCGCCTTATGCATGCCAATCAATGTAACAATGATTGAGCACAGCCTTGGTGAAATCAGCTCTAAATTGGGCGAGGTGAGTCAAAAAGCTCCCTGTTCTCCACGTTGCAATGTGCAAAACAATCTCCCGAGGCTGGTGTTAAAGTGTGACCCTCTAACCGGGGAGGTTTGAAGTGAGACAAGACTGTACTTCTGACAGGCTCGCAAGTAATGTCTGCACTGGGGTCTGAGGACCACACTCTTAGGAACGAGGACTCAGTGCTAGCAGAATGCTCCCCCGGGGAGGAAACAAAAGCTGTGAATCATAGTGTTCGCTAATTTCCATGATCTGATACTCCTACAACTTCAAGTTCAACCATTAACATGTTGCCCTTAAAATTCGAGTTGAAGAGATGGTTAATACACTGAATACAACTGACTACACTGAGTAGGTGCAAACTAGTTCTACACAGGGATCATTGTACACACACACACACACACACACACACACACACACATGCGCGCTTTTGAGACTCTATGGAGTGGGTTAGGCTGCTTAACTCTGTAAAGAATTTCAGAATGGTTAAGGAGGCAAACAATAATATAAGAAAAATAATGAAACAATAGTAATAATATAAGAAAAATAATGAAACAATATTAGAATAAAAATATATTCTAATGTGGACTGATAGAAACTCAGGGAGCTTCAACAATATTTGAAGAAGTACATGAAACTAAGGAATGCTGAGACCTGGAGAAATAGTCCAGTACTAATTATCTAATACCAAATGGCCATTCCTGAAAACATACGTACAGACAACATTGTACTTACTGAGCAGCTTGTACTTATGCACTTAGGAATGTGTGCATGTGTGTAAAACAACAGTTATTTAAAAAGGGGCCATGAATTTGAAAGGAGACATATATAGGAGAGCTTGAAGAGAAGAAAAGGGAAAGAGAAAAGGATGTAACTGTTATAACCTCAAAGAATAACAGAAATAACTAAAACAAAATTGAATACAAAAATCTTGGTGTGGAGGTTCAGTGACAGCCCTTGGGAATTTCAATTGACGGTGTGCTGTAAGAAAAGTGTGTTCTTGAGCTTCTCTTCAAGGTTGCCCAGAAGCGCACCCTAGGAAAGCTCACTCTACAGAGACTTCCTCATGGAAGTAAGCATATCTCACAGCCAATTAGGTCCTTCAGAGATGCATCTCCTTTCATCTGTAAGGGCTCACGGTCTTTAACTCATGTGGCCTGGTGGTG
This sequence comes from Alexandromys fortis, assembly GCF_014885135.2. NCBI lineage: Eukaryota > Metazoa > Chordata > Mammalia > Rodentia > Cricetidae > Alexandromys > Alexandromys fortis. The sequence goes on along the minus strand of NW_026067987.1, from coordinate 3,576,764 downwards.
ACTGTGTGACCAAGGTTAATAAGTAACAGCAATCGCTGATAACTTTCGCTGTTATGGGCTTCTCTTACAGAGAGCCTGAGCCAACTGTGTGCAACGTTTGAATGCCCAGGAGCCATCCCTGCTGCCTGTTTGCGGGTTCCTTCTCCACCCTTCTTTTAGTACAGACTCCACGAGGCTCCTCACGCTCTGAGAGTTAAACAGAGGTTTATTTTGAAAAGAAAAAAAAATCTTCCTCCTGACTCTTGGACTCATGTCTTTAATTTTTACTATGTTAAGAACCAGGAGAGGGAACTTAAGGTCAGTTGCCTCTCAGGTTGAGTAACTCCAAGCTATAAGTTCCAAAATCTTGTCTTTGTCTTTGATTCCAAATGGGCTTGTGGGAGAAAGTGATATAACCATGAGCTCACTGTGTTCTTTCAGATGATTTCCTGTTTCCTGTGTATTTAAATACACAGGGAATAATCCCGCTATTAAAATGAGACCCCGAGTGTGTGTATGGGCAAAAGTTCAATGAGAAAGGAAGAAAAATATGCTTGCTGAACACCAGATGTAGAGCGCATAAATCCAGTTAGAACAGGCCGGGAATAGCTTTATGGCTGACGTGCAAGAAATCTCAGGGAACTGGGAAGTCAGATAGGCATGTGTCAAACAGACGTATTTAAATCGTCCACTTCCTCAGCAAAATAAAAGTTTGAGGGAGTTTTGTTTCCTCTTGTGGTTTGAAATTACAGTTGTGGGCTATAGAGGCCCTGCTTGATTGAAGGCTTCCAAGCAGAGGAGTTACGTGACCTGGTTCAGCAGCACACAGCGCTGGGATGGCCTGGGGTTTCTTACGAGGCCTCCTACATTGCCCTGTTTGTACTTTCTGTCCTTTGTCATCTTGGCAACAAATTGAAGTGCAGCTGACCACTGCTTCATAGTCATCTGACTTGCTGCTCTGGAAAGCTCTCGCGTCTGAATGGGAAAGGCATCTAACGGTGTCCCTGGTAGACTGTAGATCCAGAGGACAGACCCATGTTCTCCAGGCATGGAGACGAGGGAACTCCTTCTGCCAGCCTTGCCTTGTCCTGTCCACGGTTGCTGAAGGGTTTGTGCCTTTAGCATTCAGTTTATGTTAAACAAACCTGATTTAAAGCTATAACCTGAAAACTGAGAGGAGGCTTAGTGAGAAGAGTCAGTGTTTGCCTTCTACCCCCAGAAGCCATGTAGAAAAAAATCAAGGGTGATGCTGTGTGCTTGTAATCCTGGCACTGGAGAGACTGAGAGAGCTAGATCCCTGGGGCTCTTGGGCCAGCCAGTCTAGCCCACTAGGGTTCCAAGACACTAGGAAATCCTGTCTAAAAACAAAACAGAAAGAAAAGATCTGGATGGTGGAAAGGAGTTAGGCCTGAGGTTGTTGTCTGAGCATACACATGTACACACAGTCCTACACACACTGATAATGTGTACACCAGCTACAAGAACCGCACTGATATATGGTGTGGGAGGTCCTTCTGTCTATGTGTTGCTTTTATTGGTTAATGAATAAAGAAAGTGTCTTGGCCTGTGATAGGACAAAAGAACAGAGCTAAGCAGGGAAAACTAAAGTGAATGCTGGGAGGAAGAAGGGCAGGGTCGGAGAGAAGCCACGGAGCTGCCGCAGGAGACAGACACTGAAACTTTGCTGGTAGGCCACAACCTCGTGGTGATACACAGATTAACAGAAATGGGTTAAACTAATATATAAGAGTTAGCCAATAAGGAGCTAGAGCTAATGGGCCAAGCAATTAATACAGTATCAGTGTGGTTATTTCAATTCTTAGTGGCCAGGACCAACAAGCGGCCTCCTACAACAAATATGTACATTTTCAGGTATGGTGACTTAACAGTTAGTTTCTTTAGGAAGGACATGGTAGGCTATTGGCATGGAAAATCTCAAAGCAAAGGTATTTAAGTGCTCATAATGTCCCTTAAGATTTCAAAGCTCCCTAAGCTTCTCCTCTCACAATACTTCTGTTCAATAACATTCTGTGAGATATGCTGTTGTGTTAGGTTTTACTCAATGGAATAAAGCAGATGGAATGGCATGGAAAACCATGTACTTTGTAGCCATGGGGCAGATCAGTTACTCTAATTCCATTGCTTACTACTTTATGAACTTCAGCATGGTACTATGGCACTATAGTTCCTGGTCTTCTTGTCCTTTGTCAATAATNATTTATAAAGGATCTAGCAAGATGTCTAGCATGTTGAGAAAGTTCAACAACTTTTTTACCCCTTAAGCTCTCTCCATCCCTCTGTTTACTAAACGCATCCCCCCTTTTCACTAAACACTCCTTGAATACATTTTATATGACAACCACATTGTCAGCAAACATGGAGACAACGAAGAGTGAGTTTTGAACTTAAGAATGTCGCTAATGGTATTAACAAGGCAGGCTGGTGATGTTAATGAAAATGTCCCATCTTATTCTGATGTGAGTGTGTGGAAACAGGAAACCTTTAGCCAAGAAAATGAAAAGATATTTCAAAAATGGAAAGATGTCCATTTTTATGGGTTGGTATAATTGATATTGATAAAATATCCATACTACCTAAAAGTATCAAGATCTAGTGTAATTCACTTCAAAATACCAACCACACTCTCTATTGAACCAAACATGTTGCAAAATTCATATAGACCTAGGAAAGGCCTGGGATAGCTGATGTAATCTTGACAGTAACCAAGTGAGACTGTGACAGTGCATATAATATCGAAACATACTGTGAACCTATTGTAATCAAAACAACATGGTATTGACACAAAACAGACCCAATGACCAATTTTAGAACAGAATAAACATTAAGAAATTAATATATGTATGCACAGCCAAGTGATTTTTGAGAAAGTGATGAGAACACTGGAGAAAAGGCAAGATCTCTCCCAAACAGCACTGTGAAACATGGAGATATACACAGAATAGAATGAACCTCCTGCCTGTCATGTGACACAAAACTCACCTCAAAAGAGAGTAAGGACCGTAAGACCTAAAACAAGAAAAATACTGAAGAAAGGATAAAGGAATACCTTCAGGTCTTTTGGATAGGCAAAGATTTTTATAAGACTACAAAAGTGCAAACAATAAAAATAAATGTAAACAAATAAGGATCTGTAAAACCAAGATGCCTCTGCACCATAAAGGAAACAGTCAACTGTTAAGTGCTAATTCACATACTGCTTAGCAGATAAGGGTGAGTGGCCAGAATACATACAGACATGCATATATACATATGTGTATGTATGTGTCTATCTTTTTTATCTTTTTATCTATCTATCTATCTATCTATCTATCTATCTATCTATCTATCTATCTACCTACCTATCTATCTATCTATCTATCTATCTATCTATCTATCTATTCCAACAATAACAAAAAGCCAATCCAATTTTAAATAAAGAGCAAGTCCAGCACTCGGGAGGTAGAGGTAGGAGGATCTCTGGGAGTTTGAGGCCAGACTGGCCTACAAGAGCTACTTCCAGGACAGGACAGACCCCAAAACTCCGGGGATACCCTGTGTCGAAAAACAACAACAACAACAAAAGAGCAAGTAACTTTAATAGACACTTCTTGAAAGAGGAAAAATAATTTGCCAAAGAATATGTGTAGCAAAGTGCTCAACATCACTGATCACCAGATAAAACCACACTGAAACTTTATTTCCCCTCTTTAGAATGGCTATTATCCAAAGGACAAGAGAGATATTGGTAAGGATGCAGAAAGCGGGCAATTCACCTACTGTTGGTGGGAATGTAAATGGATAGAGTCATTATCAAAACCCTTATAAAAGTTTTTCAAAGAACAAAAACACAAGGAACATATTATACAGAAACTGTGTTACTGAGTTTCCAAAAAAAAATCATTTTGTCAAAGAGATATTTGAACATCTAGGATTATGGCAGCACTGGTCACAGCAGCTAATATACAGTATCAGGCAAGATATCCATTGGTGGGTGAATGGACTTCTAATTTCTTTGCTTCCTTCCTTCCTTCCTTCCTTCCTTCCTTCCTTCCTTCCTTCCTTCCTTCTTTCTTTCTTTCTTTCTTTCTTTCTTTTTTGCCTTCCTCCTTCCCTTCCTCCCTCCCTCTCTCCTACTTTCTTTCTCTCCCTCCCTCCCTCCCCACCCTCAACTGGATAGCTCTTTTAAAAAATCAATTGTAAATTTCACAGTTCACATTCTGGAATTCACAGCTGAGTATATAGCAGTTAACACTTTAGCCTTTATGGCTTTCATATTTTCCTTTTTCTTGTCCCACACCTCACTCAACCCACTCACTACCACAACACCCCAATGCTTTGTCTCCTCATAGAACTTCACATTTTCAAGTGTGTGACTGCTTAGAGGTGCATTATTGTAACTCACTACAAGCATACAATGTGTAATGACCCAGTCAGGGGAGCCAGCATTTGCATCTATTCAGATACTATTTCTGTCTATTGGAAACCAAATGCTGTTCTCCTCTAGTGATTCTGGAATGTGTAGTCATTTGCTGTAGGCCGTGTTCACCCTACTCTGCTGTAGAGCATTAGAATTATTGCCCTCCGGCTCTAGTTTGGTTAACAGCATGGACCCAGCCTTCCTGTCTACTCTCCAGCAGCATCTGTTTTACTTCTGTGTTGCCAGCCTCACTCCTTAGTAATTGAGTGGTGTTTGTCTTCCCAAGCCTTGCTTATTTCACTTAACATGATGCTGTCCCGTTCCACTTATGTCTAAAAAATGACAGAAGTTTATACTTTATGATAAATATTGTACTATTGCATATATTTGGTTTACAATGCTGGCCCTGATCGAACTCAGTGGGTCACAGAATAAGGAGACATGAATGTGGGACAGGTACCTGGTAAGGAGGAGGGGGATTAACAGGGGCGGAAGGGAAATACAGGAACGTGAAAGGGTGAGATAAATCATAATGTATTATATACACACATGAAACTGCCAAAGAACAAATTCAGTTATTTTAAAAGAAAATTATGAAAATTTAATTATACAAAGTGATTCTTTTCTTTTTTATAAAATGCTAATTACATCATTTATCCCTTCTCTTTTCTATCTTCAACCACTCCCTTTTGCTCCATCTTGAATTCATGACTTCTTTTTCTTTTTTAAATTGATTTTATTGAGCTATACATTTTTTTCTGCTCTCCTGTCTTCCTCTCCCCTGTCCTTCTATTCTCTCCCATGGTCTCCATGCCCTCAATTTACTCAGGAGACCTTGTCTTTTTCTACTTCCCATGTAGATTAGATTCATGTATGTCTCTCTTAGGGTCCTCATTATTGTCTAGATTTTCTGGGATTGTGAATTATAGGCTGGTTTTTCTTTGCTTTATGTCTAAAAGCTACTTATGAGTGAGTACATATGATATTTGACTTTTTGGGTCTGGGTTACCCAACTCAAAATGATGTTTTCTAGCTCTATCCATTTGCCTGCAAAATTCAAAATGTCATCTTTTTTTCTGCTGTGTAGTACTCCATTGTGTAAATGTACCACATTTTCCTTATGCATTCTTTGGTCGAGTGGCATTTAGGTTGTTTCCAGGTTCTGGCTATGACAAACTATATTCTGCTATGAACATAGTTGAGCACATGTTCTTGTGGTATGATTGAGCATTTTTTGGGGGGAGTATATACCCAAAAGTGGTATTACTGGGTCTTGAGGAAGGCTGTTTCCTAATTTTCTGAGAAATCGCGACACTGACATCCAAAGGGACTGTACCAGCTTGCATTCCCACCAGCAATACAGGAATGTTTCCTTTACCCCACATCCTCTCCAGCATAAGTTGTCATCAGTGTTTTTGATCTTGGCCATTCTGACAGGTGTAAGATGGAATCTCAGAGTTGTTTTGATTTGCATTTCTCTGATGGCTAAGGGTGTTGAGCATTTCCTTAAGTGTCTTTTAGCCATTTTAGATTCCTCTGTTGAGAGTTCTCTGTTTAGGTCTGTACTCCATTTTTTAAATTGGATTATTTGTTCTTTTGATAACTAGTTTCTTGTGTATTTTGGAGATCAGACCTCTGTCTGATGTGGGGTTAGTGAAGATCTTTTCCCAGTCTGTAGGCTGTCATTTTTTTCTTGTTGATCATGTCCTTTGCTTTACAGAGCTTTTCAGTTTCAGGAGGTCCCATCTATTAATTGTTTCTCTCAGTGTCTGTGTTACTGGGGTTATATTTAGGAAGTGGTCTCCTGTGCCAATGTGTTCAAATGTCCTTCCCACTTTCTCTTCTATGAAGTTCAGTGTGATGGCTTTATGTTGAGGTCTTTGATCCATTTGGACTTGAGTTTTGTGTATGGTGATAGATACGGATCTATTTTCATTCTTCTACATGTTGATATCCAGTTATGCCAGCACCATTTGTTAAATATACTTTCTTTTTTCCATTTGATATTTTTTGTTTCTTTGCCAAAATCAGGTGTTTGAAGGTGTGTGGATTAATATCTGCATCTTCAATTCAGTTCCATTGGTCTTCCTGTCTGTTCTTACACCAATACCAGGCTGTTTTCAGTAGTGTAGCTCTGTAGTAGAGTTTGAAGTTAGGGATTGTGATGCCTCCAGAAGTTCCTTTATTTTACAGGATTCTTTTGGCTATCCTGGTTTTTTTTACTTTTCCATGTGAAGTTGAATACTGTTCTTTCAACTAAGAAACACTTTCAATAATGTAGCAGGATACAAGATTAACTCAAAAAAATAAGAGCCCTCCTTTACACAGATGATAAATAGGCTGAGAAAGAAATAAAAAAAAACACCGCACCAAGAAGAAAATATACTTTTAGAAATATTTACAAAATAGAATTGTCATATCTGCTTTATTGATGATTTGCTCATTATTTTTTACTGAATATAAGCCTTAATTTGACATTTAAATTTTGTAAATGCTACCACTTATTTATTTAAGTTAATCTATAATGGTTATCCTCTGCCCAGTGTGGCATGTCCGTTGGTGTTGTCCTTATTCATCTTACATTTGGATAGGCATAGTGTTGAGACTTCATGGGTATAGTTTCTGACGTTACTAGGAGACACAAACTGACAGCAAACTCCAAGATCCTCTGCCTCTTAAATTTTTTCTGCTCTCTCTTCCACAATGTTCCCTGAGTCTTAGCTGCGGGAGTGTTTTGTAGATACATTAATTGGGATTGGACTCCACAACTTCACATTTTTATCGATCATGGCTTTCTGTTGTGATATCCATCTACTGCAAAGAGAAGATTGCTTGACTAGGAGTGAGGACTCTACTTATCTGATGGCATAAGGACGGATGTGTATGGAATGTTGTTAGAGATTATGCTGGTAGCATAATATGGACTGAACAGGTTATATGTATATACATAATGTCTTATGGTTTCTATTACTGTAATGAGACACCATGACCACAGCAACTCTTAAAATGGAAAACATTAAATTGAGATTACTCACAGTTCAGAGATTCAGTCCATTACCATCGTGATGGGACATGGTGGCATGCAGGTAGACATGGTGCTGGAAAGGTACCTGACTTGGCAGGTAACAGAAAGTGGTCTTTCTCACTAGATGTAGCTTGAGCAGAGGAGACCTCAAAACCCACTCCCACAGTGATACACACTTCCTCAAACAAGGCCACACCTTCCCCTTAGTGCCATTACCTTTTAGGGCCATTTTCTTTCTAACTGCCACACATATATTTATATCTAGGTTGTATGTGTGTGTATAACAGGTTGTATATATATACATAAAAATGCATAAACACAATAATTAGTGAAAAAGAGGTCATGAGTTTGAAGGAAAGTGAGGAGGGGCATCTGAGAGGTTTCAGAAGGAGGAAAGGAAAGGGGGAAATGCTGTAATTATATGATAATCTCAAAAATTAAAGAAAACTAAACAGAAACATTAGGCATCTACAAAGGCAAAAAATGTGGCGTTAGTCTCAGATCTTATACTTCCTCTCTGTATGAACTTAACCAGAGCAGCCCTCCTCCTAAGCTATGGTGTCCTCTGTCACACATATGTAGCAAATTCCCTGTAGGATTGCCAGGAGATAAATGAAAGACAGCTAAGCCACGCAGTTCTTACATGGAAAGTGTTCAGCGAGCACTAACAAGCTTTTGAAGTCTCATTAAATACTGCTTTCTAAACATAGCTGTTTGATTTTTAGCAGTTAATTGCTGCCTTCTGTTGACACAGAAGAACTTTAATGGGCATTTAAAACCCCCTCTCATTTGGACTAAGGCAATCAGTGCAGAAAGTTGGAGAGTGGTATAAACACTGATGGAGCCCTGAACTTTAGAGTCTGTCAATATGAATAAGCTTACCTGCCAGATAATTTTCAAAGTTCTTAGACAAGTATTTTAGAGTCTATCAAAATGAATCCGCTTACCTGCCAAATAATTTTTAAAAGTTGCTCTTTGACAAGTACCTGTTAATGCCAACATTATGTGAAACACCTTAATTATTTCTCTGAGGGCCAGTAAATTAATAAATCATGAACTCATTGCTTAAAATCCTAAAGCCATAGAATAACTATAATGTACATAGGATGAAAGATGCTCATTCCCCTTCCTCTCTATAGCCGTTTTCTCTCTCCAATTCCTGGGGTTTTCATATACAGCCCTCTGGATTTCAGTCACCGGTAATAAACTATTTCCTGTACCCTGGTTCTTGCCTGATTCTGGTTCCTCTACAGGCTGATCCACAGCTGAGTTTACCTGTATCTCCCTGTGTACTGGAGCTCATATATACTAAGGTAGACATCATCCTTGTTTCTTTACATTGACACATTGTTCAATGTGTTATCCACCAGCCATATGTGACTATTTAAACTTAAACTTAGATTCATTAAAATTAAATGATGCTGAAAATTCAGATGCTAAAAACTCACATTTATGCACGTATAATCACCTACATCTAGTGGAAAACCTTTATGTCAATGCACAGTTGCTCATCAATGCTTAATCCCAGTCCATGCTTCTCTATCGCAACCCCAGTTCTGAATTGCATGTTATCACGTTACCTTCCAATAGTTGTTCATGTGCTCTCATGTCACCCTGTCTTGATGCAGTAACCCTGGGATGATTTCAACAAATAACCTGGAAAATCCAACCCATGCCTTAGTACTTCCTGTCATTCATTTACCTCTATCCTCTGAGGATTTTGCCTTTTTTTTTCTACTCCTGTGTCCATCAATTGATTGTAGCATTACCCAGAACCTTCCACCCATAATCTAACCTGGAACATCTCATTCTTAAACAACTACATCTAATATTTCAACTAGTCCCGTAGTATCCCAGTCAATATGCACCTTAGACCCCATGATTCATTTTATACTTATACTTGCATAAACTCTAAAGCTCTTACCATGTTTTTGCTTTGTATCATTCACCTGGTAAAATTATGGCCTAGAAAAATTCAATTCCTTGTCTATACTGGACCTATGTACACTAATGTACACATAACCGGAGAATACCTGCGTATGATAATTCCTACAAAGAGGCTGTGTCTGCAAGGACTGGCTAACTAGAACTGCAGTGGTGTGCAGAGATTGGAATGTGGTAGCTCCATAGGCTATTTGCTGCATTTCTCTCTCAGGCTAGCTTTCACCCCATGAATAGCCATTCCTTGCCCACCTCTGTGTCAGAACTAACATCTTATGACTAATAATTAGAATCTATTAACTTGACTGGCTACCAGCTCCCACAAACCCAATAGCTAAGAACATCATCAGATAACATCCAAGACCTATAGGAAAGACCCCCACATCTTGCTGTAACTGCCTCTGATGAGATGATTAATGTGTTTGAGAATTATTATTTTCTTTGTTCAGCTATTAAACAACTTCATCAAACTGCCTCCAAATAGGAAAATGGAACCTAGGTCTATGTTTCTTGGTCCATGTAAACTCTAATTTGGCTCCAGACTTTGTCCCATCTGGTTTGGGACAATTCTGTATTCTGTCAATTATGTTTTAAATAAATGTTGATTCGCCAGTAGCCAGGCAGGAAGTATAGGCGGGACAACCAGACAGGAAGTGGATGTGGCTCAAAGAGAACAGAAGAATTCTGGAAAGGAGGGAGCCCATTCCTCCTCAGTCCTGTCCAGAAACCGAAGAAGGAAGATGTGACCTGCCCTGACGAAGAAGGTACTGAGCCATGTGGCAAACATATACTAGAATGGTAGACTTATATAAGTTATGGGGGTTGATGGAAAGCCTGAGCTAATGGGCCAATCAGTTTTATAACTTATGTAGACCTCTCTGTGATTTTCTTTGGGGCTTACCGGCTGTGGGACCTGGTGGGAGGATAGAAACCCCAACAAGCAACCCCTCATTTTACAACCATCCCTTGTTCCCTTTGAGGTGAGAGCTGCAGGTGGCTTTTGCTTGTTTATTTTGCATCAACACTCCAAGCATCCTGACTACACTGATTCTAACTTTATCTACTATGACTAGTTATCATTTCCCTTAAGCTCATAAGCCCTCTGACCTATTCCTGTCTTAAGTCGGTGGATCCCATCTCTTACAATAGTGGACTCAAGGACAACTTTCACACTCAGTCAACAGATAAATCCCTTCATCTCTTCTCCAGCACCTCATGTTTCAGTTTACAGGCGAATATCCTAAACCAGTCTTGTGCATTCCTTCTTCCTGTCACTATCCCGCTCCTCCTGGACTCCCTAGAACAGTCCCTGGCAGTCTTTTGACCCCATCCCCTTACAAAAGTTGTTTTGGTCAAGGTCACAGTGATTATCAAGTTATGAAATCTAATGACTCAGTCTCAGTGAGACTATTGCTTGACCTGTCTCTAATGATTTACAAGGCTCATAACTTCCTGTTTTTAAAGCTCTTTTAGTTGGCTTCCAAGACACCACTCTCTTTTGTGTTTTGCCTCTGACTGGCTGGCCTCTCTGCTCAGTTTTCCCCCCATCTCTCTAAAACCTAAAAGCTGTTGTATTGTTAAGACTCAGTGTTTGAAGAATTTGTTTTTATCCATCTGCATCACTTTTAAATGCCATTAATATGCAGTTCTGATGGCTTTACATTTATTTTCTCCACAGTTGGAACTCTCAATTCTGTATTTTTTTTACTTAAGATAATTTATCACTTATTTAAAATAACATTTCATAAAAGTCCCTGATTCCTATTACCAAATCTCATCCTTTTGTAATATCCTCCGATTTATAATACAGAAAGAAAATATATTGTTTTTGAGATCAGAAAAATTGTACTTGATGTCCCCTTTTATCACAAGCAAGATTCAGTTCATCAGTAGATCTTGCTTATTAAATCTTCAAAGTACTTTGAAATCTTTTGGAAAAATACTTGCTTATTTTATGAGTACGAGTATTTCGTCTGCATATGTATAAGCGTAGCACTGGTCAGCAGCATCCAAGGAGGTCAGAAGAGAGTATCAGGACCACTGGAAATGGAGTATAGACAGTGGTGAGCTGCCATGTGGGTGCTGGGAACCCAGACACCACTATAAGAGTGGTGGAAGGGTCCACAATAAGAGCAGAAAGTGCTCCTACTGGCTGGGTCATGTCTCCATTCTCCTGAGATCTTTTTCTTAACCATCTCCACCACTGCCGGTCTGGTTCAGTCACCATTGTCCTTGGCTAGATGCTAAAATAACCACTTAGTTTGTGTACTTGCCTCTCCTTGAAAGATCAACCATGGGGACCACAAGAAAAAAAAAAGCCCAAAGTAACCAGACAGTTTTCCTGCCCAAATATGGTATTGATTTCCTGTGTTTTTTTCCTGATATGGCTTTCTCTTAGGAGTGGTTCTCTACCTTCCTAATGCTGTGACCCTTTAATACAGTTCATGTTGTGGTAACCCCCAATCATGAAATTATTTTCACTGCTACTGTTATGAATTATAATGTAAATATCTGTCTTTCCTGATGGTCTTAGGCGACCCCTGTCATTCAGCTCTCAAAGAGGTTGGAACCCACAGGTTGAGAACTACTGTCTTATAGGGCTGCCACATCTTTCCCCACTTTCCAAAGTGAGGCTTTCCCTGACCGCCCTATCTGAAATTGCAAAGCACTGTCTAACTGTCTAATTCACAATTATTGTGTTAGTTAGGGTTTCTACTCCTACGCTAAAACACCATGACTGAAAGCAACTCTGGGAGGAAAGGGCTTATTTCTCTTATAATTACACTTCCCAGTCCATCATCCTGGGATATCATGGCAGGAGTTTAAGGAAAGAATCTTAGGCAGGAGCTGATGCAAAGGCCATGGAGGAGTGCTATTCACTGGCTTGTTTGGCATGCTTTCTTATAGCACCCAGGACCATCAGCTTGGGGTGGCACCACCCATAGGGAACTGGGCCTTCCTGAATCAATCACTAATCAAGGCAATACCCCACAAATCTGCCAATGGCCAATTTTATGGAGGGAATTTCACAACTCAGAGTTCTTCTCCCTAAATATTCTAATTTATGTCAAGTTGACAAAAACAGTCAGTACAATAGTGTGTGTGTGTATGTGTGTGTGTAAAGCTGATGCATTTACTGTCCATCTATCTACACCCATATATAATGTACCTATCATGTACCGACCTACCTATTTATCCATCCATTAAAAATCTGTGATTTTACATTAAAACCAGAGCTGTAGATTGTATTCTTTTTTGTTGTTATTGTTTTATTCGCATCTGTAGTTTTAGTGCTAGAAATGAGTTTTTGCTGCAATGTGCTTTCAGTTGTGAATTCCCTCCTAACATTTCACATAAAGAGAAGATTATCTGGTCTTCAGGAATACACGTATCTTTGAGCAAGAAATCATCTCCATTCAAAATGCTTCTTTAGACATTTTCTTTCAAGTCACTCTACAGCATCCTTTATTCTCTCTCCCCTTTTTCTTGTTTTGGCTCACAGCATATTTGAAAGCTGTTAAACAGATCTTACTCAAATTTTCCAAAACAATTCTTTAGTGGAAAAAAAACCAAGGACCAGAAATGTATAACACTGAACCCAAGAATGAATGCTCTTCCAAATTTTAATAATTTTATAAATCCAGATGTTTAAAATTGGACTCTATTTCTTTTATATATTTAACAAATTCTCCATTGGGAATCATTTAGTCTTTGGTAGGATATGTGTATTGTCAAATTTTATAGCCTGCTTAGATCATATATCCAGTCTTGTAGTCTTGGTGGGGATAAAGCCTGACCCTGTTCCTAAGAGCTGCTCATCTAGTCCTTAGCATGTCCTGGTCTTACAGAACATATGGACATGACTGCCTGGAGAATACTCAACCACATTCACAGTAAAAGAGAGTCTTTAAGTTCAGACTTACAACTGGAGAGCAAAATGAAAGTGACAATTAGAAAAGCGAGAGAGAGAGAGAGAGAGAGAGAGAGAGAGAGAGAGAGAGAGAGAGAGAGAAGGGGCAACTTAATAAAGAAGTGAAGAGAAAGTTTATGGGTAGAAAGAAAGTATATTTAAAGAGATCTGCCTATGGCCCGATCTAAGGACTTCTAACAGCAGCTAACACTTTTAAACATTTTAAATTTCATATTCTCAGTAGGATGTGGTAGTGCACACTATTAACCTCAGCCCTCCGGAGGCAGAAGAACAGAAGCAAGAGGAGCTCTTGTTTGAGGCCAGCCTGGTCTACATAGTGGACTCTAGACCAATCAGGGTTACACAGTGAGAACCCATGTCAACCTTCCCCTAAATTAACAAAAAATACAAGACATATTCTCACTGATGATAAAATCCTCTACTAGGACAGTGCCAGTGATGGGCTTCAGGCAACACTCTCCTAGAAATGTCAAATATAAGAAAGAACATCTCTCCAAACGTGAGCTCCTACAAATGATGGTGCTAATCTTTAGGCTATCACAGTGGCGAAAGGCACTGTGTTAACGAACAAGCTTAACTAGTAATGAACCTGTTGAGAGGAATTAAGTCATTTTGATTAAAATAATTACCTTTCTCATTGCATTAATCAAGGCTGAACCCCTACATGTAATCTCAGATCCTTTGCTGAAATTCTGACTAGAAACTAACTTTGGAAACTTAGTTTTTATAAAATTCATTATCCTGGTGTTCCACCAATGAGGCAATCATCAGGAACAGTCCGTAACAAAGGGTCTGGAGAGGCGATCTCTACTACACAAGTATTTGAGACCCTCCAGTGGGAGTATTGGCTATGTTGGCAGTTTACAGGGCCTTGCTTTACAAACTCTCTAGGTGTCTGAGAACCCCTGCAAAATCACCTAAATACAAGATAATTCTGAACTCTAACCTGTTTGTTGAAATTTGGTACATTGGTTATCAAGAAAATCCATCATTTAGGTCACTGTGTATGTGTATGATACATGTCAGACAACAATGAACATTTCCTCTATTCCTGTCCCATACTTCCAGATGCAATTATCCCTTTTTAGCCACAAGAGAAGAAGTTTGTAGCTTGCTGAATGTCTTGCTGTTAGTATAGGGCAAAGTTATCATAATTCCAGTTTAGAGATTATCTCAGAGTTCGAGGTTTCCAATTGTGTCCCGACAATATTCATTAGGTATGGTTTGAGTACACTAAGTAAAGATTTATTTATTTATTTATTTATTTATTTATTTATTTATTTATTTATGAGACTTTATTTCTAAAACATCTAACAATTATTAAAATACTGTTCAAGCATCATTACTTTTCTATTTTTTTATTCATTTATTAAAGATTTCTGTCTCTTCCCCC
>NW_026067987.1:3509680-3560553 GCF_014885135.2 Alexandromys fortis | reverse complement strand
TTCTCCAGATCTGTGAAGAATTTTGATGGGATTTTGATGGGGATTGCATTGAATCTATAGATTGCTTTTGGTAGAATTGCCATTTTTACTATGTTGATCCTCCCAATCCAAGAGCAAGGGAGATCCTTCCATTTTCTGGTGTCCTCTTCTATTTCTTTCTTCAGAGACTTAAAGTTCTTGTCAAATAGATCTTTCACTTCCTTGGTCAGGGTTACCCCCAAGATATTTTATACTATTTGTGGCTATCGTGAAAGGTGATGCTTCTCTGATTTCCCTCTCTGTTTCTATTTAATGGTAAGACCTTGGAGTTGTGAGAGGGTATAACACTGGAATTTTATATCTGACTATCCCATAACCTTTTAGCTGGCATATTCTTTGAGATTAGCATTTTTTAATTATAAAAATAAAATGCAGAAACTATGAGATAGTCAGAAGAATGAAGATTCTTTGGGGGAGGGTACCTGGCATGTTGGGAAGAACTGTAGTTTGTATTCACGTCTCTCTGCTCTTCTGAAGAGCCATCAGGTTAATTGCATATATAATGAATGTTTATGGTTTGAGGCTATGGAGGGAGAAAATTTTTTTGCATAATATCCTCATATTTTGAGGTCTTCTTGATGATCAGTAAATGCCTGGTTATTTTCTCTCAGAATGAAAAGAAATCTCAAAGATTCATATTATCATTTTAATTACAAAGCAAAACATTTTTATCAAAATGCCCAACAATAGAATAGTGTGAAATAGTGTGAAACTGGGAACTTCTCAGAAGCAGATGCAAATGTTTGTGTTTTCACTGCTGAAATTAGCAAAATAAACACAACTCATAGGTTTTATTTTCTTCCTTAATAACCACATAGGAATGTGAAGATGAATGGCCATATTATAGTGTGAGCCAAAAGAAGATAGATACTTAGACAATATTAGAACATAAATGCTTTGATATTATTACTAGATCTTGTTGGAGGAGACTGTTAGTTCATTCCCAGTCTCTCAGCTCCAACATAATCACACAGAAACTATATTATTTGCAATACTGCTTGGCCAATATCTTAAATGTATTGCTAGCTAGCTCTTATATCCTAAACTAACCCATTTCTATTATCGCCACGTGGCTGTGGCTTACAAAGTAAAGTTCCTGTAGTCTGTCTCTGACGGAGGCTACATGGCATCTCCCTGACTCCACCTACTTTCTCTCTCTATCTCTTCAGCGTGGCTCTATTCTGTTAAGCCATTCACTAAAAGCTGCTTCTTTATTCATTAACCAATCAAAGCAACACATTACAGAAGGACCTCCCACATCAAGATCTTTTATTGTTCTTATAAGTATTATTATTACTAGGGTGGTTAGAGAAGAAGATAAATATTCAGTCTTATTGAGCATTGATTTCCAGCAACAGAGAAGATAAGAGAGACCAAAACATTCCTAAAAGGTACATTTTAAGCTGGACATAAAATGACAACCACCATTTTAATCACATAATCCATTGCAAGAAACTAAGAATAAAAGGAGGATCTTGAAACCAGAAAGGTGGTCTGATGTTCATGTATGCACATGTGACAGGAATGAAGATTGTAAAGCTGTGTGGAGTTGTAAAGCATGTCCCCAGATAAAGCTAGACTTCCCCAGATGCCATATCATCAGCAGGGAAAATGGTAGACTACTAAGAACATGAACATGGGGGAAAAATAGAACTACTAACAAAGACAGAAAACTAAGAAACACACTGATTCCACATGGGGTCCAAATGAGTAGAATCTCCCTTCAAAAGCTTATTAACTAGAGGCTTATCTTTATAGAACAATTTGGAAACTCAAGATGAAATGATGACCTAAGACAATGCTGAGTCGGGAGTGCCTAGGAATACCCCAGAATACTTAGCAGAAGTAAAAATCAATCTAACTCATTCTTAGAAGCGTATGCCTTGCTAGGGCCTTGCTAGACTCACAGATGTCAATTTCAGATAGCTATGACCTAGCAATACAAAACAAGCTTCCACGGAGAAGCATAAAGATTTGTTCAGTGAAACAAAGTTGGATATAAAGGCTTCAGACACTGGATGTACTATATCCAAAATGTAAATGTTGAAATTATTTTAGAAAATGATACAGGGATTTATATTCAAGGAAAAGACAATGAAAGGATGTATCTGTGCATGTATTTATTTATACTTTTAAGGTTTATAAACATACATATGTGTCAAATAGTATACACATAGAATGTACATGGCTTTTAAAAATTATTGAAATGATTGCTTTTGGTAAAATTGCCATTTTTACTATGTTAATTCTTTCTACCCGAGAGCATTCCATTTTCTGGTGTCTTCTTCAATTTCTCTTTTCAAAGATTTAAAGTTCTTGTCATACAGGTCTTGCACTTGTTTAGTTAGAGTTACTCCAATCTATTTTATGTTATTTGTGGCTATGGTGAAGGGTGATGTTTCTCTGATTTTTTTCCCTCAGCCCATTCATCATCTGTGTAAAGGAAAATTACTGTTTTTTTGTTGTTGTTGTTGTTAATCTTGTATCCTGCTACATTACTGAATGTGTTTATGAGTTGTAGAAGTTCCTTGGTAGAATTTTTGGGGTCACTTATGTAAACTATCATACCATCCACAAATAGTGAGAGTTTGACTTTTTTTCTACTTGTATTCCCTTGATCTCCTTTTTGTGTCTTATTGCTCTAGCTAGAACCTCAAGTACTGTATTGAATAGATATGGAGAGAGTGGACAACCTTGTCTTGATTGCTTTGAGTTTTTCTCCATTTAGTTTGAAGTTGGCTGTTGGCTTGTGTATATTGCCTTTATTACATTTAGGTATGTTCCTTCTATACCTGCTCTCTCCAAGACCTTTATAGTGAAAGGATATTGTATTTTGTCAAAGGCTTTTTTAGCATCTAATGAGATGATCATGTGGTTTCTTTTTCTCAGTTTGTTTATATAGTGGATTACATTGACAAATTTTCATATGTTGAACCATCCCTACATCTCCGGATAAAGCTGGCTTGATCATTGTGAATGATATTTCTGATGCTTTCTTGGATTCAGTTTTCAAATATTTTATTGAGTAGTTTTGTATCAATGTTCATGTGTGAGAATGGTCTGTAATTCTCTTTCTAAGTAATGTCTTTGTGTTGTTTGGGTGTCATAGAACCATGGGTTTGCTTTAATTTGTTTATGAAGAAGATCCACACACCTTCCTATGGAAAACTATCATCCAGAAACCTGCTTTAGCCCTGACTCTTAACAGTGCAAGGTAGGCATTTCCACATTCATTTCAAAACATCCTTGGAGTTTAGCTTGCCGTGCTGGATTTTTGTCTCTGTCTGCACAGTTGAAATAAGATAAAAATATTCATGGAAGGAAGTAATTTGTTGCTTTAATAGAATGATATCTTACTAACAAATGTGCCGTGTCCTAACTCAAAAATAATATTCACATTTTATATCTAAGCTAAATACTGTGGATATTTATATTTACTTATTATTTATATTTATTAATACTTGTTTCTATTACAAATCCTTGTTTTGAAACAAATTAAGAATATTGCCTGTTGAGGAAGGATTCAAATTTGCTCCCTTTTAACCCGTATTTGTATAACTGTATAACATTGACTCTTTACTTTGTAAGCCTTCAAATGGACTTTAGCCAAAAGCAATAAAATTCTAAACTGACCGTTATAAATGTATTCATAATTTCCTCTTGTGGATGAAGACAGAGGGTAGGCAGCAGTGCTCTGTGCTTCTCTCTCCTCCAGGTCTGAAGTCTTCTAGGGGCAACACCAACACTACCAGTATATTTGAAACCCTGGAGGACATTGGTTTGTTTTTTTATTCAGAAATTAATTCTCCTGGAACTTTATTTCACTTCATCTTCATCTTTCTATTTGGATAATTATACACACAGACACATTAACTCCTTTCATTCGTCGGGGGGGAGACTTGCACTCTGGCTATAGAGACTACATCATAAGTACTTACTAAGTCATAAGTAGAAAGAAGTGGATTCATTTTAAATTTATTATTTAATAAAATATTATCCCCCATTTGGGACAGATACAGAATTTGTGGCTTATTTGAAATACCAGCCTGTAACCTCATTTCTGTCCAGAGAACAGTACATCCCTTTGAGCTTGACCCTATAAAGCATTTTATTTATTTGCCTTTTAATTCTAGGGTTGATCTTGGTCTTCACACACTCCGGCTGGTTCATGGTGAGCATTGGCAGCTTGCCTCCATAGTCTTAGGGGAGGATGACAAGTAGTGGTTCTTGCTTTGAAAAAGATCTTTACAGTCCACTGCCGCCAGTTTAGATTTTGAAAAGTTTTGCCTGGAACCATGACAGTTGGTGGGGTTTTACTGTAGTCACCCATTCAGTGATGAGAGGGACTGGCATTGCTTTCATTTCTGTTTGGTGATTGACAGGAGCTGGTCCCATATATACGCTACTGACATTTTCATCGTAAATCTTCTAATGCTTCAGAATAAAAACACGGTTGTTTTGACTAGTTGACGTCTTTCTAAGGAGTAGGAAGAATAGGGATGACGTTAACCTCCTCCAGGTCTATAATAAGGATCCCAAGCCCACGATGTTCATGACGCCACTTGCACAGGAATAGAAAGACAGAAACCATGGAACTGACTGCGTAAGGAAGATGGTTTGTGGAAGGGAGATATGTCTTAGGACTATAAATGGTTCAACTTTATAACTTCAAAGAAAAATTCTTTCTCCTACAATAAAACCACCGAAAATCCCAGACACATGGATTTGATACAATGCATGGGCAAGGTTAGTATTTTGTATTACGTATTAAATGTGCTACCTAACTGCAGGTGCTTAACAAACATAAGAATAATGAAGAATGAACAGCAAACATCCAAGAACATTTCCAAACCCTTCAAGTTGACACCTCTCATCTCTTTTTTATAGGCTCACTGGAGGTAGCCTTCCTGCGCTCTTTGTCAACACATCCCACTGAACATTCCAGACTTCTCCATGGGAACTCCATGCCATGAGAGAGTGCTCATCCTTCCTTGTCACCATATTTAGGGAACACCCACTGTTGCTCCATAGCTTCAGGAATATAGCACACCCACGTCCCATTTTACTTGCCAACATAGTGACTTTATCATTGCTCTTAGTTTTTCTCCCAGCTCCCTAGCTTCCCCTAATTATAAAGCCCCTATTTTCCATCTCCATTCCAATTTAATCACCACAACTACAATATTCTTTTTTAAAAATCTAATATTTTCTTTATTCTCCCCATGAATTATTTTCCTGTATAACTCATTTCCTTCATTTTACTCTTTAATTTGTTGTTTCTGCTGTTTCAGGCCCTTAATAAACCCCAGTCTTCTTCAACTTGAGCAATTCTCAAACTTAGGCATCTATAAAAATCACTTGCTGATACCTTACTCCTCCGTGTCTCTGATGAGAGGGTCTGAGGAAAATCCTGAGAATTTATATTTCCAAAAACTCCAGAGGATCTTAATGCTGTGCCATGGAGGAATATTTTAGTATACTGTAATTATGAATTACTCTCATTGGTTAATAAAGAGCTGTCTGGCCAATAGCTAGGCAAGAAAAGGATAGACAGGACTTGCAGACAGAAAGAGAGTGCAGGGAAGAAGGGAGGAGTCATGGGAGTCACCAGCCAGACCCAGAAGTGGAAGATAAACTTGCCATGCTGAAAATAAAGGTACAGCATAGATAAGAACATGGGTTAAATTAAGATGTAAGGGCTAGATAGTTATAAGCCTAGGCTATCAGCTGAACATTCATAACTAGTTTAAGCTTCTGTATGGTTTTTTGGGAGCCAATGGTTGCAACAAAAACTCCTCCTACAATGCTGTTAGAAGAGAAACCACCTTCTGAGGACCAGCCCCCTTATTCAATACGATGCTTAGTCCAGCTCAGTTCAGGAGACAAATACACACTGAAGAATGAGGACCTTGGAACTAGAGACCTGTCTTAGTAAGCTTTCTCTTGTTGTGATACAATACCATGACAAAACAACTTGAAAGAGAAGTTACATTCTGGCTCTCACACAACTCCGGGCTATAGTCCATCGTGGTGGAATCCTGGAGGCAAGAGATTGAAGAGGCAGCCGGTCACATACATCTCCCAGTTAGGAAGCTGGGGGAGAGCCACCCTGAATTCTCCACTTACACAGTTCATGATCCCAGATACGGAATGGGGACATCCACAGTGGCTAGCTCTTCCCACTACATGAATACAATCGAGCTACTCTCCTATAAGCATGCCCAGAAACCAGTATTCTAGAGGATTCTAGATTCTGTCAAGTTGACAATTAATACCAACCTTCATAAGACCTAGTCTCAAAGTCTATGTTACATTTTTTAATAAATTTTTAAGTTTTAGAGTAAATTGTTGGGTTAAAAGCAGTATCTCACTTTTTTGATTGATGTATAATTTTCAGCTGTGTGATGCTTGCACATAATAAATGCTCCACAGCTACGAGAATATGCCTCTCGCAAAGGATCTCCTTCATCCCTCTCCAGAGGAGGAAAAGAGGAAACACAAGAAAAAGTGACTTGTGCAGAGCCCCAATTCCTACTTTATGGATGTGAAGTGCCCAGGATGCTATAAAATCACCACGGTCTTTAGCCATGCACAGACGGTAGTCCTGTGTGTCGGCTGCTCCACTGTCCTCTGTCAGCCTACAGGCGGGAAAGCAAGACTGACAGAAGGATGCTCCTTCAGGAGGAAGCAGCACTGAAAAGCACCGGATTTGAGATGAATGGGAACCATCCCAATAAACACATTTTGGATATATAAAAAATAAATAAATAAATGCTCCACATTCACAGAAATGACTTGAACTAGCCAGGGCTTAAAGTGTATTTCTAGGCCACAAGATGTAGACTCTCTAAGATGTTGTAGTTTTAATTTGTTTATGCTTTGTGAAATACTTTATCAGCACAACCCCGAAAGTGTCAGAATCATCACCAAACGGTGATTAATTGTGAGTGAAGTGAACATATCAACATGGAGTGGTCCCGTGAGGAGTATAGTCACGTTCAGTTTAGGTCAAAGAGTCAACATATACCACTGTGGTCTAAATGTTGCTTCTTCTGCCTAGTCAGCTGCTAGAACTTAACCTCTGATGTGATGAAGTCTAGTGGGAAGGCCCTCAGTAAGTGACTGTAATAAGAGAGGTGACCTTGTCTTTTTGGCCATGTGGCAGCCACAGCAGCTTCCACTATGAACACCAAATGAGCCCTTGCTATATTCAGGATCTATTGCATCTTGAGCTTGACCTTCCTGGCTTCCAAAATGATGAGAACTAACATTCTGTTGTTTATGAACGCTCTGTATCCAAGCATTTGCTTTAGCTGTGTGAACATACCGAGATAGACATGGAGTGTGGTGAAGCCCCTACCAACTAGCTTTAATGCTTTCCCATTGCCAGGAAGTCAGAGTGAAGAGTGAGGCCTAACGCCAAACTGCGGTCAGTGCTCAGACTCAGACAAATGGCATAAAAAAATATATAGTATGTTATTTGTGAGGGGCCCACATTTTATTGTGAAAGAGATCAATTTATAGACTGGGTGCTCTGTTGGCTGAAATAGGCTGTCATGTAAGGAAGGCATCAGGAACTGCCACTCCAGTGAATGGGTCAAACCATGACCATGCATCTCCAAATTCTACTGTTAGCAGGTTATCATTTTGGCTCTCTAAAAACATACGGAACCCTAATAAATTAATACCCATCACTTCCTTCATGTGAATGTGCCTGTAATGAGAAAGAAATATAGATTTGGTGTCAAAAACTCTAATTTTAAAACAAGAATAGAAAAGACCACAGCTATAAAAGACTCTGATCAATGGTGAACATTCAACCTGAGTCCTAAAATCAACTCAGTTTTCAATTGACTTATTCTGAGCTGCCTCATATTACTTTTTCTCTTTTTAATTAATTAATTTAATTAGGTTGTAATTACATCACTTTCCCTACCCTCTTCTCCTTCCAACTCCTCTATGTGTCCCCCCACTGCCTCTCAAATGTATGGCTTTTTATTCTTTAATTATTGTAGTTACATATACATATGTAAATAAATCTACAAATTCAACCTCCTGAATATATTTAGTGTTGCACATACACACACACACTCACACACATACACATACATACATACATACATACATACATACATACATGAGGGGCTTGCCACCTAGAGGACTCATCTCTAGGGAATACTCATTTCCCCTCTTACAACAGTTTTTATTTGTCTGGAGCTCTTTAGGGTTGGTGCTCTGTGTTCTTCACCATCCACGTTGGCATGCCAACTTGTGCTGGCATGGTTGTTCAGGTTGTGTTTAGGCAGCCATATTGTTGAGATCTCATTAGTTTCCCTGTCATATTCAGAATATACAACCTTTCAGTAGACTTCCTGGTTCTCTCGTTTTTAAAATCTTTCCACACATGCCCCTTCCAAGATGTTCCTTGAACGTTAGGAGTAAGGATTGTGTTGTAGATGTATCAATTAGAACTGAGCCCTGCACAATCAGGGTTCTCTACATTTTAACTAGGTATCATTTTCTATAATGGTTTCTATCTTCTGTTAAACAAAGCTTTTTTGATGAGGAGGGAGGTCTATATTTACATGTGGGTATAAGGATGCAATTAGAGATCATACTGGCTTAGCCACAGACTAACAAAAACTCCATTGCAGGCATGAGAAGCCTCCTCTAAAATTGTCATTCAGGAGAGTCCAAGAGATTCCAGAAAACAATATAGGTTGTTGCTGCCCTTGGTTGTTGTCCAGAAGCATAATCACCCTAGGTGGCATAATTTCATTTAAAATTATATGTATCATTTATAGGTAAAATATAAAATAACATGATTCCTTATAGCTTGTCCATACATTCTTCCTGGGCTTTGACCCTCCTTCCTTCCTCTCCTTTTACACTGACTTCGCACCCTCATTTTCCCACCCCCTCCAGATTCCCTTAATCTTGCTTCTCTTCATATTCAGCCTTGTTCTAGATGTTCTCTAAAGATCCCACTGTAAAACATAAGTGAGCATAGCTCTGCCCCCAAGATCAGCTATATGGGTCTCATTCCCCTTGGACTTGAGTTTTTCATTTTGACTAGAATAATTATATCACTGAAAATAAAACTTGTAAGACTTTCTCTCTCCCACCCCCCCCCCATTATAAATTGTTGTACAACTAAAGGGCTTCCTTTAAAGAGTTTATCTTGTAAGACCACATAGAGGCTAGTGGTTGCTATAAACTGGGACAGGCGCGGAAGGAAGAGGAGGGGAGGTCAGGGGATGAACAACAATCAAGTGCATATTTTTATATGACAGCAATTAAGTGCATATTTTTAAATAGCTAGCAGAAATTGTTTTGAATATTCCCAACATGAATAAACAATATGTTTGAAGAAGTGGGGATACCGCTGACCTTGATCCGGTCACCATACCTTGTTGACACATACTACAACATCACTTCAGAACATAATTCCTTTGTAATTCAGACAGCCTCAGTCTCCTTCATCTGTCCCAGTTTTCTGAGAGACCCTCGGCTGAGGGAATTGCTCCAATCAAATTGGCTTCTGAACACTTTTATGGGACATTTTCTCATCACTAATTGCCATATGTGGGCCCAACCCAAGGTGGGTGGTGCCATCCTTGTCGGAGGGTCCTGGGCTGGGTAAGAAAGCTATTGAGCAGAGGTCAGAGCAGAGCAATGCCTCTTGATGGTTCTGCTTCGTGGTTCTGCTTCATGGTTCCGCTTCGTGGTTCTGCTTTGTGGTTCTCCTTTGCTTCTCACTGGAGCTCCTACCCTGACTTCCCTTAGTGGTGACTTGTGGTCTCGGAAGTTTGTTGACCCCTCTCCTACTCTAAGTCACTTTTGGTCATGGTGTTTGTCACAGCAACAGAAAGCAGATTAGAATTCTTAGAAGTCTGTTTCCTTGGCATAAAATAGACTAAAACAGGTAGCATTTTTCCAAATACCACTGGAATATAGTGTCAGGCTGTTGAGCTTCAGTTAAGATGAGGAGGGGGCAGTTTTACTCTCTGCTTCATTTCTGCCTTTTCCTACATCTTAACCTAGAATAACCTTTGTTTCTGTCAATCAAGGGGTTAAATTGAGACAAGTTTGCTTGAACTACATCACGGCTTTATTCTTGCAGGCTAGCCTGATACATATGGTACTCATGCTTAAGAAAAGATGCCATCACAAGCTTAAATAATAAGTGCAATGGAACCATGTTACAACAAGCTGATTTTTTAACCAGGCAGACAGCTTCGGACACCCATTTTGACAAGAGAAAAATATCTGTCAAAGAGGTCAGCTGCCTGTTGTATGACCTTAAATACCTGTTTCTACTGAGTAAGCAACAAAGAATGGCGAATTCGTTCATTTCCCAGGCTGAGCATCTCCTGTGGTAGGGTGGGCCCCCTAAAGAGAGCAGTGTGGGCTGATAAATACAGCATGCATGAAATCTTTAGCTATGGAAATATTTTTTCAATTTGCATTTTTAAGTATTCGTTATAGGGATTTTAGTAATGTGGGTACATTTGAGGATTAAAGGCATAAGATATACAGCTAGAAATGAAAATGTTGCTCAACACACTCAAGAATAGATTGTTGGGAATATTCTTTGAACTTGGGAGTGTATGGTGATTTCTTTGTGTCTCTGGCTCCTTCGGTGTGTTTCTTTGTGGAATAGCTGTTTTGCTTGACTCAAAAGAACCACTTCCTCTTCCCCATCAAAGACTCTTTCCAGCATAGTTCATCAATCTTCCCTCGTCTGTCTCCCTAAGATATTTGTATTCACAAGAATAGCACATTTTGTTAACCATATTAGCCATGTACCAGATAGGGTCAGTGGTCTTCCCTTTGTGGCATAAACTTTCAAGTTTACGTTTAGATACACCATTTATGACTGGTTCAGAAATGGGCAGAATCTTCCAGTGACCTGGGGCACATGGTTCTGGAATCTTCTGAAAGGAAACACTACACTAGAGTTTTTGTCAAGGAAAGTAAGGCCAAGGGAAGGAAGGACCTGGATCACAGCAAATGTGGCTTCACAAAAGAAGACATCAGAATGAAGCCTGGCACCAGGAGAGAGCTGAAGAATCACTCTCTTCCATGACTTCCTTCACCTTTTCAGCTCGCCTCTAAGCTAAAGTTATTTTACTGGTCTCACTGCCTCTATATTTTCCTACACTTCATGCTTCATACATCTATAAAATATAGTCAAAGGACATTTACTTCTTTATCTAGAAAGTTCATCCTTCAATTTCAGAACTCATATTCTTGTGGAGGATTAGTCTTCTTTGATTTTTAAGGAATTGACCTTGTTCCTGAAGGCCATGTGTTTTTGTTGGGCACAGTTTCCAGTTGTGTTTAATTTGGGAATTATTTAGAAGAACGAATATTTTCACTTCCATTCTAGTGCTTTTGGGAATGTACATAACACATACCTTAAACACACCAAGGTAAGTGCAGTAACAGGTTTTCTAAGTAAATTTCACAACAAAAACGAAAATATAAAACTGTTGGACCTTATGTAGAAGTAATTCATTTCTAAATGAAGTTATAGCTTAGGATAAGAAATCATGCTATAGCTATAAGACCAAAAAGCAGATAATGCTAGTGCGTATATGGTAACATTTTTATTAAGCAAGGATTTTTGTTTTCTCTTTGTTATAAAAATATAATGTTTACAGAATAAAATAATACACCTAGAGTCATACTTTACACAATGGAAAATAAAATATATCTGCTGTTGAAAATGATTAGCTCATTATCTTATAATGGATAGAAGTTATGTAATAATTACAGGATAGAGCACCATTACCATTAAAAACACAGAATGCTTTGTAATAAAGATAATTATCTTTTTATAAGTGTAAAATCAAATTTTATAAGTGTTCCTGGGATTTATAAGCTTAGTAAGTAAAATTTAAAAAACCTCCATGTTGGAAAAAGTTCTGTAAAATGTAAAGTAAGAAAGATTGTTTTGACACTCTTGGGCTAAATTGCATTTTCTTGAATGGCTTCTTCATGTGACTGCAGACAACTGTTTCCACATAGCAAAAAAATATGATGAAGACTGGAAAACACCTTCTGGTATGAGTTCTTTTTTCAGTGACTGTCCCTACTTTATTTCATCATGACTTCATTAAAAAAAGAAAACCCACACATAAAGTGTTAGTTCATGAATTCAGTGTGATACCCTTTAAACAAGCTATAGAAGAAAACAAATCTTTCATATGGGAAATGTTTAAGATTATGGCAAGAATACTAGCTGTTTATCCAATTTTATTTCCTTTCATTAATGAAAATACACTATACTCCCCAGACTCTGATGTAGGTGGGTCTTTTATCTATCTGTTGTTTCATTGGTTAATTAATAAAGAAAACTGCTTGGCCTGATAGGTCAGAACATAGGTGGGTGGAGTAGACAGAACAGAATGCTGGGAAGAAGGGAAGTGAGGCAGACACAATGAAGCCAACTGCCAGGTCAGACATACTGAATCTTTCCCAGTAAGCCACCACCTCGTGGTGGTACACAGATTATTAGAAATGGGTTAATCAAGATGTGAGAATTAGCCAATAAGAGGCTGAAACTAATGGGCCAGGCAGTGTTTAAATGAATACAATTTGTGTGTTGTTATTTCGGGTAAAGCTAGCCGGTGGCCAGGAGCCCGGTGGCGGGAAGCGACCTGCAGCTCTTTCTACAAGACTCCTTTGCGATTAAATACAACCATGTAACTGATTTGTAGACATTGGCACCCAAGGGGGAAAACTGTATAATTTCTGTACAGGGGTCATAAAATCCACCCTACATGTGTCTGCTTTTCATGTCATACCTTTTACTTCTCAATTATTTGTGATATAGACAAATATTTAAGGTATGGAAGCCTTATACTGAAGATGTTAGAGAAGAAGAAGCCACTAAATAAAAATTTTCTAACAAAACATGTTATATATTTTATATTCTATTTTTATATAAGCTTAGCCATGGTTAATAAAGATGAATACCAAAATAAAGTAGATATAACTTGACAATTTCAAGAAACACATTATTTTTGAAACACTGATAAGGTTGCAAGGTTAATGGAGGGAAAGAGTTCTGGGAGAGACAACTGGAATTGGGGGGCATCTCAGGGATGAACTGGAAATCCAGTACAATGGGAACTCCCAAGAATCTATGAGGTTGGCTCTAGCTAAGACTCCTAGCATGTAAACCAGGCAAGACTTCCAGGGGAGGGATTGGGATGACAACCCAACCATAAAACTGGGTAAAGGTGGCTCAGAAATTGTGGGAGTGGCCAACCAATGACTGGTGGTTCAACTTTAGACTTACGCTGTCCACCCCTGACACTGCCCAGAGGGCCAAGAACTAGAGGCTGAACAGCCCAGAGAACTAAACAGAACTGGCAGAAATAAGTCAATAAAATGATTCCTAACAATATTGTGTTACACTCATAGATTGGTATATGAGTGTATATACCAATACACTCCATAGAGAGGCTTCATCCAGCAACTGATGGAAACAGATGCAGAGACTCACAGCCCAAACATTAGACAGAGCTTGGTGAATCCTCCAGAAGGGGGATGAAGGATTGTAGGAGCCAGAGGGGTCAAGGACACCACACGAAAACTAACAAAACCAACTAACCTAGATTCATAGGGGCTCCCGCAAACTGAACCAACAAACAGAGAGCCTGCATGGGATTGACCTAAACCCAAAGTGGAAGAAGGGATGGTCTCTGACTCTTTTGCTGACTTTTAGAACCCTTTTTCTCATACTGGGTTGCCTTGATCAGTCTTAATACTAAGGGATGGTGCCTAGTTGATATGCCATGTTTGGTTGATACTTGGGAGACCTTCCCTTTTCTGAAGATAAATAGATGAGGAGGAGAGGATGGGGTAGAGGAGAGGGGAAGAGAGGCTGGAAAGAAGGGGGAGGGGAAACTGTGGTCAGGATGTAAACTAATAATAATAAAGTAAAAAAAATATAGCTAACCTCTGATACTATTTAACACATATCATTAAGCTTCTCTGCTATATTATTTCTTTATAAAAATAAATCAGTGGGTAAACAGAATTGTATTCACTATCATAGAAATTATCTAGGTTAAGAGCCTAGCAATAAGAGAACTATATGTACAAATACTGAAAGCTTATGAGCCACAGTTTATTAAACAGTCTTGTGCTATTATTTTATTGTTTCTACTTATGATTATTGATGTATGATTCTCCCATATGAACAACTGTCTATTAACTCCAGTTATGGCACAAAGGATAGACCAAAAATTGTTTTACCTAAGTCTAACTAATTGAACCAATGAATTTCCAGAAATTGCTTGCAGAATTATGGTTGAGCATTTCCTTACAGGAGCCTTGGTGGCCTCAGTTGGCTGCATAACCAAAAAGTCCACTCTAGGTGATGACTCACAAAATCTACATCAGAGATTTCCCTGCAACTCGCAGGCAGAGTCTCCAAAGAATCTCCTCTCCCCAAGTAATGTTTATTCTCCATTCTTTATTTAGCCATGAGGAAGGTCTGTATAAGTCTTATCAGTTTTTCTGAATTTTTAAAGTTGGTTATTAGTTTAGTGAGCAACCATTTTCTTCCAAGAGGGAATGTTTTGAAATAGGACCTACGCAATACTCCAACCCTTTTTCTGGCTCTTGCCTTTCTTGCTTCCTTCCAATGATGTTCCCTGAACTTTTCCAGGCATTTAGACATCTGATTATTTTCTTCCACTTATGATTGAGCATTGGGCCACTGTAACACAGCAAGAATCATTAATTCTCAGCAATTTAATTTGCTAAAAGTCTCCACAGTGTCCATCATCCACCGTAGAAAAGATTCTCTCCATGAGCAGGGACTGACAGCAGGAATAATATATGGGAATGTGTGTAAATGTTTAGAAGGCAAGTTGACAATAGTGTCACAGCCATTGGACAAAATGCTAGCAGCTGCCTTTCCACTGGCGCCTATCCTCTTCAGCACCTTACCTCTTGTGCTGACTCTAGTATTGAACATGGGTTCCACTCTCTACAGTCGTCTTAAATCCATGAAGTTGGCAGTATCTCTATGCTCCAGTCTATGCTTATCTTGCCCCCAGAGCATTCTGTGCTTTCAGCAATAGGGACTTAATTCTAGCTCTGCCACATAATCAATAGCTTGCATTGGTGGAGGTACTCAAGGACCTCTTCGGCTAATATCTCAAAGAGGGGCAGTTCACCTTGGTATTGGATTTTTATGAAACAAACTTGTGGATTTCTAAGAGTGCCTTTTTCAACAAATGTGGGCTGATTTCTACCTTTAGACTATTTTAGGTGCTGCCTTAACTATATATATAGTCTTTCAGTCATCCTGTAAGGTGATAAGGAAGGTAGAAGGGCCACTGGAACCAATTTTCATTAACCTAGTTTTTTACTTTAGTGCTTCTGACACGAGTGCCTCAATATACTGTTGGTTCCTCCTGGGAATGCATACAAAACACTGAATTGGATGTACACTTGATAATGGCTTTATTCATCGCTTGTCTGAATGGAAATCCTTTTAAGAGTCCTGTCAAGTTTTTTTATGCCCCACTTACAGGCTTAGGTCCTGCAGTATTCCTTCCAATCTCATATGGAACAGGCTACCCTGTGCAATTGTCCCAGCATACCAACAATCTCTCAAGTTCATGATCAGGATCAGGCTTCCCATGTTTGGACAGCACACAGGATATCAGGATATTTCATAGGAATTCTGGCAGCATGAGTTATTTTCCAGTCTATTTTGGCTCCCCTGTGGCCAGAGTCTATAAGAATGAAATGAACAAGTTCTATTGGTACCTGAGAACAGACGGCTGATATTTTGGTAAGGTCATCTGCTTTCTGACTTATGAGAGGGCCAAATGGGCTATTGAGTACTACGTGCAAGACTACCAGCGGCTCTGAAAGTCTTTGCCCATCATCAATAAGTGCTTCCTGCTTGGCAGTGCCTCTTGATGGGACTTTCTTCTTCTGTTTCCACGGGATGCAGTCATTCGCCTGGATTTGCCTTCCCCTGGAGCACACCGGGAAAGATTATCCTAGGATTTGTGTAGTAGGAGCACTGTGTTCCTTTGCTTCCTGTTTGCTACACTTAGCTGTCACCTTAACCATCTCCTATTGGAGTATACAAGTGACTGCCAGAGAACGCTTGAACTGATAACTCTTTGTGAAATTCCGTTGATTTGAAATATAGGAACAAGTTTAAAGATGTATGTGGGATTTTTGTTCCTTTGAAGGATCATCATTAGAAGCTCAATAGCACAACACCCAGCTATCAGGATTTTACAGCCGCAAAGGAAAAAGTCTGTCAAAAATAGCCACAAAGGAAAAAATCTGTCAAAAATAGCATACTACAAAGCACCTACTGTGTGTTTTGAATCACCAGAAATGACATTATATTTGCCTATTTCATTTTCCCAACAACGCATCTTTGTATTTTCCTCGCTCTGAAATGTTCTTGCTTCCTTGGAGCCTTGGAAACTCCCACTTCTCAATTCAGAGTTCTGCTGAGGTGGTTTTGTGGAGTCCATCTTAATGACCTCCTCTCAGTTCCTCTCAAATTCAAGACTAAAAATTACGTTTTTATGTACACTTTCTTCTCCGTAAGCATGCAAACAAATGTATTCCATCATTTGCTATAGCTCGGCAGATACCTGAGCCCTATTCACTTTTTTCTTCAACTTTTGGTCCCGTTAATCAAATTAAACACTATGAACTGTGTTCAGTGTTGCTGACTCCTTTGTGGTCATCTTTAATCCTCTGATCAATCCACCCAGTAAACTTTCCATTCCAAACGTCATGGAGCTTCCTCTCTAGAAAACCTACACTGTTTTTATGGCTTGCCATTTCTTCTGAAATCCTGTATTTGTTCAGTCATTAAAATCATATCTCCTTTAATTATTCAAAAATTATCCTATACTTTTTGCCATATTTATAAAAGGCAGTTTTGAACTGTTGATCTGTTAAGTTCACATCTCAGGCCTGGGATGCTTTCTCTTGTCCCATTTATTTCTTTGTATGTCTAAGAAGGTACTTACTGAACGATGTGTATTGAAGTAAACTTTTTGGAAATTCTAGATTCTGTTACTTTTTCCATCAGTATGTGTTTCCATGAAGAATGTGGTTACTCTGAAGTCCTGTAGGGCCCGCTGTTATTATTATGATCCAGATAACCTTCTGCAGCATAGGAATTATTGCCACCCTTGCTTGTGGATCGTCTCAGAACCCCTTCATGTGCTCCTTATTCCTATACAGACTTAGTTCTAGACACTACTCCTCACACCAGTTTTGGTTCTAATATGTTTTCTATTCCTGTGAAAGAACACTGACCAAAATCAACTTGGAGGGGGTAAGAGGAACTTACAGTTCACCATTGGGAGAATCCATGGCAGGAACTCAAGGCAGAAGCTTAAGGCAGAAACCGTAGAGGAATGCTGCTTCCTGGCTAGTTTTCCATGGATTGCTCAGTCTCTACAACATAGAACAAATGCCCAGGCATGGCATCTCCCACCGTGGGTTGAAAGTTCCTGCCTCAATAATTAACGAAGAAATTTCCCATAGACATGCCCACAGACCAATCTGATAGAGGCAATTTGTAGCACAATTAATAAAAGCTCAAAGGCAGACATTGGGGTTCAACCTGAAGACCAGAAAAACAAAGTAGCTAGTCACTGCCTCTTACCTCAACCGTAGTCTGAAACTGGCGATCCTGCCTCCAGGAATTTCAGAATGAGACTGTGACTGACAGCTGTTTCCTCTTATCTTATAATCCTCTCTAGTTCTGGGATTAAGGGCATCCACTACTCCCTGGTTTCTATGGCAAGCTAGTGTGGCTACTGAGATTAACGGTGTGGATATTTTACGTTTCTAATATTCAGGCAAGCTTTATTTATTAAAATACAAATGAAATGCCACTATACAATTTCTCTATCAAGTTTCCTTCTTGCATGTGACTCTGGTTTGTGCTAAGTTGACAAGAACAACCAGCCCAACCTCTCTACTGAACAGCTCCTTCCTCTCCAATGCCATATTTTCATGAGTTCTAGCTGTTGGAGTAACTTTGCCCTTTTGACGATCTGATAGAGTTGATGGACTATCCAGGAACTCTTTCGCTTGTGGTGGAAATTGGGAAAGAGTTTCTGAGCAGAAACACAGAGAAGCAACAGAATATGTGTGAAGCATCTCCCTTTAGTGGCTGCAGTCCTCACTGCCCCCAACTAGTCGACTCCCACACGATGTCTAACTTTCCAGGAGTCTGTTCTCAGCGAGGCTAATCCAATACTGCTTTCTTCATCCATAGCTGGAAGTGGACATTTTTGGTCTTTCTTGTTTTTCAACATAAATGGAGAGATTTCCACCAAAATTGCGAAGAAGAAAAGGTTTTCCATTCTCTCCACACCTGTTCAAGACAATACTTGAAGTCTCAGCAATAGCAGTCGGACAAGTGAAGGAAATCAAGGGGACACAAACAGAAAAAGGAAGAAGTCAGAGTATTTTATTTGTAGATGATATGATTGTTTATACAAATGACTCTAAAATCTGCACCATGAAACTTGCACAGCTGATAAACTCTTTCAGTAAAGTAACAGGAGCCTAAATGAACACACAAAAATCAGTAGTCTTTTTATGTACAAGTGACAAAAGAACTGAGAAAAAATCAAGGAAGCAATACCTTTCACAGTAGCCTCAGAAACTTGTGATAGCTCTACCGAGCAAGTGAAAGTCTGTCTGAAAAAAGGTATCAGGACATTGAAAAATAAAGTCAAAGAAGATATCAAGGATGGAAAGATCTCATGAATTGGTAGGACGAACATAGTAAAAATATGGCCATCCTATCAAAATCAATATACAGATTCAATACACTCCCCACCAAAGTTCCAATATAATTTTTCACAGAACTTAACAGGACAAATTTTCAGCTTCTTATGGAAACACACACCACCACCACCACCACCACCACCACCACCACCACCATCATCACCAGGATAGTTAAAACAAACTTGAACAATAAAAGAACTGCTACATGGATCTGAAAATGTTTTGCACCCTGATCAACCCCTCCGCCAACATAATAATCTTAGTGCATATTAATTGCACAATATTAATGTGTTTCTTATTAACACGCAATATATTAAGGTGTTGCATACATGTACACACTGGCATTTGTTCCCAGCCACCCTTTCCCACCCATGCTGGTGTCTTCACTACCACCTTCAGGTTATATTAATTTTGAAAGATTTTCCAGCCTCCACATAGCTTATGTGTCTTTTTGCAGTGGTTCATGTGTTTGTCAAAAATGCAGCATTAAATATCTCTTCTTTAGCCTCTCTGATGACTGCTCCATCACTAATGCATAGGGACTCAAAATCCGCAGTAACAGTCGTATTATTTTTTGTCCTAAGATGAATGTCCTTTTTTTTTATTTAGTTCTAGAGATTGGACCCAAGCTTTCATTCATGCTAAGCAAGTGCTCCACGGCTGAGCTAACCCAGTTTCTCAATGCAGAATAACAAGAAAGGTGATGTCTCAATGTCAGTTTCAATAGTATAAGACTTATGAACGTTGTTTAACGTATACATTTTTTCTCTAGTTAGATAAAACATAAAAACTACACATTCTGAATTGAGAGGGCACTGGGCACTCTAAAGGATGGAAACCGCCATCATCTCTCCTTTACTCCTTCACTCCCTGACGAGTCCAATCCAGAAAGGGCAACAAGTGCTTGTTTATTGGTTTTTAGTCCTGATTCCCTAGGAGTTCCTCTTTAATGTGAGAAATATCAAGTAACTTGAAAAAATTAAAATACATAAAAGATGTGGTCCCATAAATTGGTTCCACTTGTTAGAGAGCAATTTGACTCAACATCAAATACCTCTATAACACTTTATTGAGGGGAAAAAATGAGTTTCAGAGAAATATATTCCTAACATTTTTTAAAGAATTTGTTTGCATTTTGTGGACGTATCTCATCTGCATGTGTGTATGTGCCCCATGTGTGCGTCTGGAGTCTGAGAATTTCAGAAGATATCTCAGCCCCTGAAACTGGAGTTCCAGAAGGCTGAGAGCTGTTATGTGGATTCTGAAAGCCAGACCGGAATTTTTCAGGAGAGCAGTGAGTACTCTCAACCACGGAGCAATCTCTCTACCCTCCATAACATCATTGATAATGGCTGAACACACGTGAAACTAAACACTTTTATTGGTTAACACATACACGTGTAAGGAAAAATCCACACATGCAAGTGGTCAGCATGAAATGAGGAAAGCGATTTATATTGGAGATTGAGAAAATCTGTTCAGAGAAGAAAACTATGGAAATATCTGATTGTATTTGTAATGTTTACATTTTGCAACAAGTGATAGACTTGGGCTGCTTGTCACAGTGTTTCCACCTTTGTGCGATTCTGAAACATCCCATAATTAAACAAAGAAACCTAGACTATACAGCTTAAAGCTAAAAAAAAAAGTGGTTTGGTCCTAATATTATTAACAGGAACTAGCTGTTTTCTGCCTTCATAAATTGAGTTTGAAATTTATGTTACACAAGGCTCACTTTCACAGTTTAATGAGATTTTAAATATTACCATAGGTTACAAAGAAAAGTTTATGGGGCTCTTTCTGAACATCTTGACAATAGAGCCAGATTCTGATCTTTCTTGAGCATGGGTGGCCCTGACTTAATGAGCTACATCTCCTCCTTATTAACCTCTGGCCTTCCTAGTATAAGTGTACACATAGATATTCAAAATCAGAAACCAAAACTAAACCATAATATAATTTGTTTTAGAGGGGTGAGGTTCCAAAGCAGTCAACAGTGGGACTTTTGTCATCTTGTAGTTTGAGTACAGCGTAACAGACTGAGAACACCTCATTATGTACCACAGAGAACTCTTCCTTGGGCTGCGACTGCCCATTGCAGGCTTGGTGAAATACCTCAGATGCTCTCTGCAACATTTTTATCACCCTAGTGCTCAGAATGGACTAAGACAAAAAAAATCCTTTTTTTAAGTTAAACCATTTTCAAGGAAATTCCATACAATTATGAATCAGCTCATCTTCCACGGCAAAACATAGCTTCCCCCAGGCCCTTCGCCAACTCCAAACTGCAGCAATAACAACAAAATGACCAATGAATTTTAGAATGATTCACAGTCTGTAAACAAGAGGGCCCACTGTTTCCTCTCATGGTCCTATTAGCCATGGTCCCCCAAAGAAATGCTGTGATTAGGTGGGTGTGCTTGTCAGAGGGAGGAAGGGTTTATTTTACGTAAATATTTGGACTAGCAAAATACAATCTGCATGACAGACAGCAGGCTGAAGACCCAAAGAGTATTTGAATAGTGCATCCTCATTCTGGAGGAAATCTTCCTTCCTTGGGTGACTTTGGTCTTTTTCTTTAGAAACCTGCAACTGATGAGCTCAGTAGGTAAAAGCACTGGTTGTACGAGTGTGAGGACCTGGGCTTGAGTCCCCAGAATCCATGTAAAGCAGGACATGGTAACCTGAATCATTTTAATCTCAATTCTCTGGTAGGGACATGAGAGACAGGTGGAATCTCTGGAAACATGCAGGCCAGTTGACTTGGTGTATGCAACACAAGACAACATGGAAGGAAAATACCAAAAGTTGTCCTCTGACTATACACATGCGTGCGCACACACACCCTTCAACTAAACAAGCCCACCCATGTTACAGAAGGTAAGACTTCACTGGGACATCTAAACTGAGGTTTGATCCAGGACTCCATAGCCTAAGTTAGCACATAAAACTAAACATTAAATGCCCAAACTAAATAATCCTCACTGATTATTTACTAAAAATGCTAACACGCCCAGCACGTGTCAGAGAGGCACAGTCTTTAGGTAGTTTAGATAACAGAGTGTACTTTTCTCCAGGTGCTCAACTTTTCTCTACCGCACTTCAGAAACAATTAAAAATCTAGATGTCCTTCATTCACTCCAAACCAAGAATTTGGAGGCAAACAGATCTTCTGGAGCAGTTTCTAGGCAATGCTCTACTTAAGGGAACCTCTACAATACTCTGATTCATCCAGATTCTGGCCGACAGCGTTCAAAGACAGAGAAAGACAGAAGATCTGTTACGTTTATGCATCCCTTTATTCTAGCACAACTGACTTATGAAAATTCAAGAGACGTCATGTGTAGGTAGAAAGTGACTCAGAGTACCCTGAGAATAGAGTGGAGGGGTGCCTTGCCTGTGCAGGGAGGAAGGAAATGACAAGAGCTGTCCAGGGACCTACACACTCAAGCTAAGGTGTTATAGCATGGCAGATATCAGAGAGGGTCAGCTAGATTTAGACTCCTTGTCTACCATTAGCTAGCTATGCTAATCAGAGAACATTATTTAAATGTTCTAGTAGGCTCATCCTTTAGAAAAACATGATTTCCAAAGCTCCACAGAAGGATTAAATACAACAATATATGTAAAATACCTTGCATGAACACAGTGGTAAACAATACTAATGAAGATAATGATGTATCATTACTATATCACGTATTAAGTACTTTGATTTGCCCCTAGCGCCTACATGGGATTGGTTACAAATGTGAAAAGACCTAGTCTCATGGAAAGAGGAAAAAAGAAAATGATTTTCTTAAAGATAACATCTACATTTTAAGTTGTTACAGATTTAAAATGTGAGCCAGGAATGATGTTGTTTTATGAGGCATGGTCTGTGAGATATAACTCAGGGCAAAACATGACCCTTTTAGACAATTTATTCCAGGAGACTTCAGTATCCCAGCAAACACAAGCATTTCGGTGTTAGCAAGGCATTGTATGTGTTAGGCAAGCTCTCCACCAACTGAGCTACATTTTCAGGCTGGCCTAGATCTTTTATGGGTGTCTTCTGGAAGTAGCATTCACATTCCAGAGTGACTCTTGCTGTTTTGGGTGTCTTTGTGCCATCCCTGTTTGTCTAAGTCATGCTGACATGTTTATGTTTCCTTGGGATCAGAACATGTCTTTATATTTCTGTGCAATTCAGAAGCTACAAAATTCAGGAAAAGCGAATCCAATGGACAATGTGTATTACATAAGTAAGACTAATTTTAGGTTTAGTATCAACTGATTGTGGTATAGCTTTAACATAACCCAGCTTTTTTTAGCTGACTGTTATTCTTTGTCTAGGGTTGAAGCCTCATGGACTCTTCCCTGTCCACATTAGCTAGTCTCTTAGTGTCATCTTTGTTCCGGTCATGTTCAGGCAGCCATGTGAAGAGATGTCATGGATGTTGTAGACGGAGACTGCTCATTCATTTCCCAGCCACTCAGACCTGAAATAATCACACAGAAACTATATTAATTATGCATATTTCTAGCTAACTCTTACATCTTAAATCAACCCATCTCTATTAATCTGTGCATCACCACAAGGTTGTATCCTACTGGCAATGTTCCTGAGGGCTCTGGTGGGAATGACTTTCCTTTTGCAGCTGTATGGCATCTCTCTGACTCTACCTACTCTCTCTATATATCATATTTTCTGCCTGGATATCTTGGCTTTGCAATAGGCCCAAAGCAGTTGCTTTATTAACCAATGGTAGTAAAACATATTCACAGCATGCATCAGGATGTTGCTTCTGACATATCTAGGAGACAAAATCTCATAGTAAAGTCCATGGAAGAATAAAGCAATTGGTTACCCATACCAAATGGTCATAGACAATACACTGGAAAATGTAAATATACAAGAACCACTACACAGAATGAGCAGGCTGCATTTATGTACTTAGGAATATGTATGTATATATTCCTTATATATTGTTGTTGCATATATAGATATGTGCATATATAATAGCAATAAAGGAAAAAGAGGCCATGAATTTGACAGAAAGCAAGGTAGCAAGAATATGTAGAAGGGTTTAGATGGAGAAAAGAGAAAATGAAGTGATGTAATTATATTATAAGCATGCAAATATATATTAGAAATTAAAAAATAACACATATGGTAATTTTCTGGGAAACTTTAAAAAATGTTTTATGATATAATATCAATTTTTATTTAACAACAAACTGTAGTAAACAGGAAAAATACTTTTCCTTTTAAGAAATATCAATTTCATTCTCTTATATCAAAACAAATAAACATCCTTTTGATCTTGGTAAGTGTAAATGCACAATTTAAATAGAATTAAAGATTACAAAATGCTATTGACCAAACTAGATGCCTAAGTAGACTGGACAATTCTACATATGATTGATTGTTTCTGCCCCTAACCTTTAATCTACATGAAAAGATGTGATATTTACTTATATTGGAATAATTGTCCTTTCATGCCCAGAGCTTGGCAGGCTTTTGCTTACCTTTGATGCTTAGGAGCCATGGATAGCAGAGAACAAATCCAGGCCCAGAGGCTAAAAGATACTATTTAGCCCTTGCTCTATACAGGTAATGTTCAACCCAAGCAAAATCTACCCTCTCTGCACCCACACTCACCCAGTCTCTATGCCCTGCTCACTATATGTCCTGGTTTATTCAATGTCTGTGGTAAAATAAAATATGGTTATATATTATTAAACTCTTTGAAAACAATAAAATATTGAGCACAATCTAGATGCCTACAATGCATGTTTGAAACAATTTCATAAAGAAAATGAGCTTCAAATGCTGTAGGAATTCCTACTCCCAATAGTCTTTAAGTTATCTGCCCACTTGGACATGGCCTATTATACTATAAATGCCGATGGAAAGCACACAGTCGCCATCTCTTCCCGGGGTGTGATTCAGTTCCTGTTTCTTGTTTGTGCAGAGGACTGTGATCTGTGAGTCTACTCCTAAATAAATAGCCCTTTATTATACTCAATTCTGAGCTAGTGTGGGAGTTCTTTTTAGTTTCCTTCTTTATTCAAACAATAATTGAATTTCATTAACCTGCTCAGTCTAAACGCAGTAAACAGTGGCAATCTCTTCCATTTGCTTTCCTTGTCGTCTTTATGTGTAAACCCCCCTTTTCTTTTTTTTTTTTCCCAGTCCAAAAAAAATCTTTATGTTCCTTTATTGGAGCAAGATTCCTGACGTATACAGTGATGTATTTACTAAACAGAATCCTGTGCAGAAATTACACACTATCCATCTAGACAGATTTGGTTACACTTTGCCTATTGATGGAGTAGTTCCATTTATAAAGTTTTATACATCAAAAAGCTTTGAATTTGACCAGGCTGTCCATTAATCATCTCTGAAAAAGTGGCATTTAATTTTAGCTCTATTTTACAGCATTAAAAAGCTTATGTATCAGGTAGCTTTCCAAAACATTATTCTCTGCACAATGGCGTTGAGCAGACAAAACTTTATCCACCCAGATTCACAGAGTCTGAGAGCTTTGCTACATACCTGGGACAGTGCACTCCCAACCACCCCAAAGACTGCTGACTCTGAAAGCCCATTCCTTGATCAGTTCAAATTGCCAATGAAGACCCGCCAGCAGCTGTCCTTCGTACAGATGACATTAGAGCAACAGGTCTGTGACATGGTGGGAGCAGGTGCTGCCATATATCCAGGTAACTAAAGGCCCGTTTAAAAAATGCCAAATTGAGATAAAAATCATGGGTACAAGTCCATTGCAGCAAACTGTACCCACATCGCCCAGTTACGGAGACATTAAGACATGATTCACATCTCTTTAACTCAATCTGCATAGCCCTGAGGTCATCCTGCAAAGTGCGTATCAAAAAATATGAAGTTAGGGAGACAAAGTTTGACATGATGTCATTATGCAGGTCAAACTCGGAAGGTCATGTTGAGCATCTGTTCTGATAGAAAAGCATCCGGTCCTTTGTGTACACATTTAAACCCCCCTTTTCTTACTCCAACTCAAGTGAGATGTTCAGCCGCACCTATTTTGAATCTAGTTAGAAGCACAACTTATATTATGAACCAAACCTAAATAATGAAATGATGATGGAGTCCAGTGTTGAAATGATGATGTGCACTGATTAGTGCAGTCTTGGGAGAAAACATTCCATGCTACAAGCTCAGGAATCTATATTACTAACAACTGTGCATTGTCCTGACAATGTGGGGCCATCATAGAGTTATTAAGTTACAGTTAGCAGTATGCCTTGATGGTAATTCCCCCATTGTCTCAATAAGTCATGTCCTATATCATTTGTTTCTATTTTGGGCCAGAAAAGGTAGACATAGTAATATATATATTGCAAGTTAAATTTGAAAGAGAGTATAAAGAGAATACATTTTATAATTTCTGTTGTAGTAAGTATTGGACCTTGGGCTCATCCATGCTAGGCAAGGGCTTCACAACTGAGCTTTATCCTCGGCCATTTTTTTTTATATCGGTTGTCTCTACGAAGTCCTGACTTCCCTGGAGCTCACTACATAGTACAGGCTCACCTTGAACTCACAGAGCCTCCCTAGTTCTGGGATTAAAGGTATGTGCCACCAAGCACAGCCTTATCCCTAGACTCTGTAATTTACTTTATTAAATATCACATTTATAGCCAGGAATTTGGGGTTTGATTAGTTGGGCAGATCTATATTGAATTACAACAAACTGAATCACAACAAAATATTATGATGTCTTTAATATACTTATTTATTCCTTCAAACATATTTTAAGGAACATTACCTTGACACCTCATGCTCAATTATTTATTAATGAAAAATTCTGCATAACCTAAAATTCAATATTCACATTTTAAGGTAATAAAACTTTGTTTTATATCGTAACTCAGACTATGAATCTCCACTAAATATTCTCATTAGCTTAACTCAAATTTTGAATAGAATAAAAATGCTGAATTCTAAAATGATCCTGGGTGCTTTAAATATTCATTGGGTGTGCAGAAACAATTGAGTTATAAGTTTTTGCAAGCACAGAGATGAGATAAACATGTTCTGCAGAATCTGTGCTATTTCTTTCTTCCAGAACCACGAGTACATGTAGCAGTTATGTTTATTGCTGCGATAAAAATAACTGACCCAAGCATCTTAAGAAAGGAAGGACTTTGTTTTGACTTAGAGTGTCAGGAAATATATAATCCATGGTGGCAGGCGGGGTACGGTGGCAGGCACAGGAAGTACTTGGTCTCATGGCCTCCACTGTCAGGATGCTTTCTCCTTTTAATCCAGTCCTGAAACTCTAGCCCATGGCACCCATATGGTGAGTCTCCTACCTCAATTAGTTAACTGAGAGAATCCCTCCTAGATTTACCTGGAGATTTGTTCCCATAGTCGTTCTAAATTCTATCAAGTTGACATCAAGGTTAACAAGACAAACACCTTTCTGTGTCTGGTGACTTGACCACACGTTTGACACTTCAACACCAAATGGGACAGCTACTCTTTAAGCTCATATAAAATAGCAAAGATGTGAAAATCTCTTTCCATGTCTGTCCTAGAAACTTTTCTATCACTGTGATAAAACACTACGATCCAGGCAACTTACAGAGGAAAGAGTTCATTTAGGGCTTAAAGTTTCACAGGATGAGTCCAAAAATCTTCATGGTGGAGAATATGGTGACAGGCAAGCAGGCTGGGTGCTGAAGCAGTAACTAAAAGTTCATATTTTGAGCCACAATCACAAGGTGAAGAAGCCAGGGGAGGCTGGGAATGGAGCAAGTCTTTTGAAACCCCGAAGTCCTCCCTCCCAAGACATATCTCCTCCAACAAGGTCACACCTCCCTTTCTTTCCCCAACAGTTCCACCAATTGAAGACCAAGCAGTCAAACATATGCGCCATTCCAATTCAAGCCACCACAATGTCTTTTTTCTTTTTAGAATGTAGCAGTTCATAGGAATTGAGGTCTTGGAATTGTAAACATTATGCTGTTTCACTAAAAGCAATAATAAGATTGTGTACACAAAAATATGTTTCCGAATCCACTAAAAATAGCATCACCCTTTTTCTCAGAATCAATAAGCAAATAAAATAGATTGGATTACAGTTACTGGATACAAGAATTCTAATCTTAGAGGAATTAAAGATAAATATGTATATTTGCAATGCGTGTTCCTACAGAGAATGAAACAAAGCTATGTTCTACAAAGCAGAACACATGACGTTTCGACTTGAGACTTAATGTGGATTTCAGAAAACAATATTCAACTCAATGATTTTTATTACTCCGAAAAATTCATTTCCATACGTTAAATTTATTCATAATATTTTAAAATTTATTAAATTGCAAAAGGCTTCGCATTACCACCAGCACAAATATGTAGCTCTATGTGCCAGGTGTTGATTGTAGGCCTGTCACAGGAACCTTGGCACATTTCCAATCAGATGCCACTACTGTGTCCAAAACAGAGCATTTTTAAACACAGACTTTCTGTGCTGAAGGATCATGAATCTCCAAATGAGCGTATTTGGGAAAGTGCAAAGTAGGTATTGATGCAAAGCCATTAGTCCAGGGTGAGAAAGCTGAAAAGTCAAGGACATCTCCTAATGGTGTGGTGCCATTAAAAGCCAGAGACTGCTTACTGCTTGCACACATATAAACTCACATACACCCTGATCCAAAATAATCATGATAGTAAACATTCTCTCTTTCTCCATCTCTTCCTTCTTCTCTCCCTTCCTCCTTCCTTTCCCTCTCCTCTCTTCACTGCCCTCTCTCTGTGTGTTTGTGTCTCATATATTTTTCATTTTATTCTTTCATAATGTCATACATCTATATGCTGAATTTTCGTTATTTCTCCTTCTCATTCCCCCTTCTTTTCCCAAACCTCTTCCTGCAGAGAGCCATGTGACTTCATCACTCACTGAGGGATGAAGGTCAGTCAAAGGATATTGAAGAGGGGTTGTCATTGTTTCAAGATAGGGCTTCTCTCTGTAGCCCTAACTGGCTTGGAACTAGGCTATGCTGATCTTGAATCCACAGGACTGGCCTCAGCCTCTAAGATGCTGGGATTGTAGACATGCCGCACCAACACCAGTAAAGTTAACAGTATTTATTGCTTGTTCTGTGTGGTCTGAGTAATGTGCAGAGTTGAGCTGCTTTAAGCCTGCAAAGAAGGAAGTATTCATACCGCATGTCTAAAAACGAAATGACACATCAGATTTCACACTGTTTGTTCAAGTCTGAACCCACACTTCAAATCACTGTGCTGTGCAGCTCGCTCTCTCTCTTTCTCTCTCTCCCTCCCCTTCTCTCTCTCTTTCTCACAGACACAAACACACACACACACACACGCACACACACATGCACCCACACCAGAGAGAACACATCTGAACAAATATTGTTTAGTGGAATGTCAGGAAAGTCTAAGAGGTTTTCTTGTGTGACTGTGCACTTATAACTCAGTGTTATCTCAAATATCCACACAGTGCATTGCGATGGCGTTTGACTCCATTAAACTCTGTGTCCCCTTCAACTATGCTGAATATTTCTTCCTAATCTGTTCCCTTCCCTTTCCTACTTTTATGTCCTTACATTTTCCTTCCTTTTTTTTCCCTGGTGCAGGTCAGGTGCAGGTAGCCACCTGTGCTGTGTCAAATCCAGAAGACAGGATCATTTTATAGCATCCTGCTCCAGCTTCTGCCTCTCACACAAAACCTTTCTGTCCTTCTTCCATGGTTCATTGGTCCTTGGAAAAGGTGAAGTAAATGTCTCACTTGGTAT
The DNA here is from genome assembly GCF_014885135.2 of Alexandromys fortis. Classification (NCBI taxonomy): domain Eukaryota; kingdom Metazoa; phylum Chordata; class Mammalia; order Rodentia; family Cricetidae; genus Alexandromys; species Alexandromys fortis. The sequence goes on along the minus strand of NW_026067987.1, from coordinate 3,530,913 downwards.
TTAACCAATTGTGACTCTCCACATCAGCCATCACCCACCGCAAAAAGCTTCTCTGATGAAGGCTGAGAATAGAACTAATAGAAGGGTATTAACATAAACCTTTAGAAGGCAGTGCAACTACATGCCCATTTAATTCAACATCAGGAGTACATTCTGACCTCCTCTTACCCTAGTCATGGGGTTTTGTTTGCTTTTTTTTTTTTTTTTTTTTTTTTTTTTTTTTTTTTTTTTTTTTTTTTTTTTTTTTTTTTTTTTTTTTTTTTTTATTTTGTTTTTAACCAGTTACGTGTTTCTTCCTTTGGAGTTGACCTCGAATCCAGTCAGTTGGTTATCCACAAAACATTCATGTCCACAACTTGCTAAGACTATTAAAGATTTTTCTCCCCATACTGATAGCACCTTGCGCCACTATGGATATTATCCAGCATTTCCATCCCAGAATACTTTCTGTATCCTGTATCCATAATATGTGGTATTTTTAGCAATCAGGGTTATTATCTAGTTTATGTGGGTGACCAAGAGCAATAGCAACAGCTTCTATTGTCAAACTAATGCATTCTCTGTATGTATGTATATACATGTTCATGTGCACTTACACGTGTACAGACACATATGGATTTTAGTGGTTCAACAACAGATGTCTTCCTCAATCATTCTCCATCTTATTTTTCAGATCAAGTCTTTCATTGAATCTGGAGCTCCCCTATTGGGCTAGAGTGATTGACCAGCAAACCCAGAGTATTCTCCTCGTTCTTCAGTCCTAGTTTGGAATACAGACACAGACACTCAGCTTCTGTCTGATGCTAAGACTGAGCTCACACCCACATACATGTATGGCAAACACCACACTGACTGAGCCTTCTCCCTAGACCTCAAGAATTTCTTTTAAAACATGCAAACTGAAAGTGACTTAGATGTCCAAACAATCACAAAGACCTTATTGAGAACCAGCAACAAAAGAATAAATAATAAAGGCAGGAATATGTTCAGGTTGGCACGTCTAAGATGAATCTCATTTATTTTTCTCTGTAAGTCTAATACCGCTTCTTTGGATTTCTTTCAAACCCATGTAATCTCTTCACTCTAGACTGGAAGAGAAATGAAGAGAGTATGGTCTTCTTTCCGTGTAAGGCCTGTAGTTCAATTCTAGATTTTCCCTTGAGTTTTCTCTTTCTTTCTTTCTTTCTTTCTCCATCTTCTTTCCATAGTACTGAATTGCCCTTTTATAGTTACACAAAATAAGCAAATCAAAGTGCAAAATAATGAATTTCAATATCCACAAAAGAGATATAATAATAACTTAATATTTTAAATTGGGAACTAACAGTGAACGTCAACATGTTAGGATGAATTAGTATATGTCAAATTGACTTATAATAAGCTTTTAAATATCTCATTAAGTAAGAAATTGTTGATTTATATATTAATACTCATACATAGGAGATTCTAATATCCCAAGAGCTGAACAAAAGGAACAAAATGAAATTTTTTAGGCAAATCACTAATCATTCTATTAATTCTGCCTTTAAGACAATCATCAACTTCTAAGCAGTATGGGCTGCTGGGGAATCATGACTGGGAGAAGAGAATTTTAACAGATTCTGCTTTCTGTGGTCTTTATTCCTTTTGGTTTAATGTAATGTTGAGCTCTAAAAGTACAGTCTCTGCAAATAGATTTATTTGTTGCTGGGGATTAAATAGGAATTAAGCAAACAAATTCTGCTTCCAGCTACAATAGGGGAACTCTGTCACAGTAGGCCTCCTGCCACTAGCATCAATAAAACTGGACAAAATATGTGAACCATTACACTTGGACACCAAACAAAAAGCACTATATGACTTTAATCCCTGAAAGCACAGAAACATGAGATGATCTCTGTAATTGTGCCAGCCTCTGCCCTGGCATCACTTCCTAGGCTGTGGTTTAGGAAGAAGCCCAAAGACAATAAAACAGTCCTCCTGACCTGAGGTTTGAATTCAGAGCCACTGAGATGTGGGGTGTGGAGTGAGGTGAGCTAAACAGAAGAGCTTCTGAAATCTGTAGAGATTTCTTGGGATGCCTGGTTGACCAGTAGGCTGTTTACGCACAGGCTCAAAGCTCCAGAATCAGGACTTGGTACGAAAAGGACAAGAATGGAAAAACTGTGACTTGAACACCTAAAGCAAAACGCAAGAAAACATTGCTGCAGTTTCCTATGCTGGCTGATTCAAGCCTAGAAACTATGAAAGTAGAAGATGAATACATATGTAATACATAGTAAATAGGTCCATAAAACAGAGTCTGGGAAGATTTCATTATACATCTGGAGGCTGAACACATTGTAATTATCTACTCTTTTTCCAAGGGTAATGTCACCAAAAGCACCCAGCAGCAGCCTGAGCAGTGTGTATGTTCTATTGCCTCAGTAGCCTCCCTGGCTATTTTGGAATAATTTCTCTGTTCACTTTTATCTCAGTATTTCCATGGATTGTCACCCTATTTAGAATCAATAGAAACTCCATATAGGCCATACCTTAGAATGAGGATGATCTATCTGGTCATAAAGAAACGTCATTCTAGGTCTTGAAAGAATCAAGGTCCCATCAGTTAAGGCTGGAACAGACGTGCAATACTGCTGATGGGTATTTAATTGGAGATTTATTTTGAGGATTTGATATCAAGCAAAGTTAAGCAGTCTATAGGTATATTGACAAATGAGACATGAATTTACCTTAGAAATAGAATAACAAAGTTATAATATTGAGAAAGCCTATGAGGAGAAATTAGAATTCATGAAGGAGAACCAGGGCCCACCTGAGCAAACAAGAACACGTATCTGCCTTATGTGTTGCCATTTGACAATAGAAATGAATTGAAACGTAAGGTGATATCCTACTCCATGAAGGTATTCATGACTTAACCTGGGATGAGAATGAAACATAAAGTCCACTTAGTGAGAAAACATCTGTAATGTCCAGAACTTAATTAAAAAACAAAAAACAGAAAACCAACTACTAGATTTGCAGATGAACGATCCTGAGGAATCTCACCTCAAATGATAAGATCCTGTCATTCTCACTATTTTAAATCACAGACTCTTAAAGCTGTGTGGTTATTGGAAACTGAGAAGAGACTTGTTTTACTTTGGTATTTTCTTAATTTCTCATCTGATGCATACCTGAACCCAAGCAGAGAACAATTGCTTTGATCACTCCCTGGGGGCTCTACTTACTACATCCTTATCACAAGAAAGGAGACTGAGTGCAGGTGAGATGGGTAAGGGTGGGTGACTTGAGTTAGAACCCCCAAATCTACATGGTGGAAGGAGAGAGCAGGCTCTTGAAAGTTATTACCTGACCTCCATAATTCACCATGATACACAAGTGCACATGTGGAAATGCATACACAAAGAAGGACAGTAACTAGAGACACATCACTAAAGATAACCATATATTAATTTGTAAGAAGAAAAACTGAGGGACGTCAGTACATCAGAAAAGACTTTGTCACAAGTTACTGTAAGTCTTTAGTATCATTCATTCTTCTAAAGACAGTAACTATTTCCATCCCCGTGATCCACTCATTTCCCTAACAATTATATGTGGTCTCTCAAAAGGATCCTACATTCCCCAGCTCTCCCATCCTCTGTGAAAATGTGCATCTAAGCATCTAAATTCCTTTTGTGGTATTCAGCGCTCACATAACAAACTTGTGTGCTTTCTTCCTTTCCATTAAAGCTGTCTATTGCTAATCCATTCTGGTGAAACTCTGGAGGTAGACAAGCAAGCTTTTCCTTTGACACCAAGAGGTTGAAAACTATGACCCACAACCTGAACAGCAATCACCCAATGAGAATAAACTCAGGTTTCTTGCTAGACCCATAATGGTTTCCTCAATCAGAATATTTTTTTCTTTGCTCTCCATCTCTGTCCTTCCTCCATCTCAACTACCCTCTTCCCTCAAGTTCCAATAGCAGTGGCACCAGGATTTATCCCCACTACTTGTACTGGCTTTTTAGAACCCATTCTCTTTGGATGGATACCTTGCTCAGCCTAGATATAGTAGGGAGGGCTTTGGACCTTCTTCAAAGTAATGTGCCTTACCCTCTATGAGGAGTGGATAAGGGGTGGGGAGGAAGGTAGAGGGTGTGGGAGGAGGAGAGGGAGTAGGAACTGGGATGGTATTTATAATGAAAAAAAAGTTTGTTTTCTTTTTAAAAATAAAATTAAAAAAAGAACAAACTCAGAAATGACACAGATGATGAAATTAATAGGTCACAAATTCAAAGGGTCAGGTATAGTAAGTTTAGATTTTAAAGAGAGAAGAAAAATTGGGAAATATCAACCAAGAAACTAAAAGTATATAAAAGAAAATACTAGACACAATGAATGCAACAGGAAAGTTTAGAAATAAAAAAATCAGTTCATCAGCAAACTTTAAGATTAAACAATGGAAATCATATAAATAGAGTGTAGAAAGAAGATAAATCTGAAAAATAATAGTGTAAAGTCAGTAACCAAGAGTAGACTCAAGAGACTCAACAAAACCCAAAAGGATGAACACAAATACCACATCAGTTAGGGTTGGATCAGACATGCAGAACTGCTCAGGGGTAGTTAATAGGGGATTTATTTTGAGGATATGGTTTTAAGCAAACTTAAGCAGTCTATAGGTATGTTGGCAAATTAGACATGAAATTATCAAGGAAATAAAAAGACAAAGTTATAGTATTGAGAGAGCCTATGAGGAGAAATTAAAGTTTATGAGAAGGAACCAGGCACCTGAGCAAACAAGAACACGTGTTTGCCGTATGTGTTACCATTTGACAATAGAAGTGAATTGCAAACTGCCCTATGAAGCTACTCATGACTTGGCCTCGGATTAAAAGGCTCTAAAATAATATTTCTTCATTCCAACTGTTTGTTCACAATGTCACCTAGGTTACCAGCTGATCAGTAAATACAAGCATGTTCTACAGCAGTGCCTAGCACCATACTAACAACTGTAGAATGCAATTATTGGGTTATTTCTACTGTTCCCATCTCACAGATTTCTATTGAAGCCATTCATAAGCTGAGGTTACAGAGCTAAAGTGATTCTGAGAAGGTATATAAAATTGGTGAGGGACAATTTTGTATTCTGTCAATTACATTTTAAATAAACGCTGATTGGCCAGTAGCCAGACAGGAAGTAGAGGCAGAAAAATGAGAACAAGAGTATTCTGGGAAGAAGGAAGCTCTTTCTGCAGTCCTGCTCAGACCATGGAAGAAGCAGGATGTGACCTGCCTTGCTGAAGAAGGTATTGAGCCATGTGGCTAACATAGATAAGAATAATGGGTTATTCTTATGTTATATATATATATATATGTTATAAGAGCAAATACAGAGCCTAAGCTAATAGGCCAATCAGTTTATAACTTAGGGAGACCTCTGTGTGATTTTCTTTGGGGTTAAGTGGCTGCAGGAACCAGGCAGGACAGAATCTCCAACAAGCTGGCTCCTCATGTTACAGAATGGCGCCCAATATAATTTCTTTAATGAATCTTTGGGACTCTTGTGTCATGCACCCAACTCTGCTCACATACCAGTTCCTCCACATCCTCCCCTCAACCCTGCAGTGCCCCCCAAAAGAAAATGAAAAGAAACAAACCAATCCAAACCCAAACAAGCTAACAAACAATCAAACAAAAACAAAAAGAAAAACAAAACCAAATCCTCTTTGCTCCTCCATCTTTCCCGCCTCTCCAACATCTATACATTGGTCCTGGTGGCACTGGGGTCCTCGGTGTGTCACACAGTACATCCCTTTGTCCTATCAGCTTTACTAGCAAATATTCATTGCAGTGAGTCACTAGCCAGACTCAAGGTCTCTGGCTTCTTGTGCACCCTCATCACTGGATGCTCACCGAGACTCCTTTTGGATATCACATGGTCTCCCAAGTCATGGAGACCCTGTAGATTTTTTTCTATAGAATACAAATATCAGGTATATGACTAAAAGGTATACTGAAACTTGCCCCAAAGAGGATAAATTTTTTCATTCAACTTTAATTAACATTTACTTTTCCATTTCTGAATCACATTCTTCTTTCAATAAACAATAACTTAAAAATTGAAATGTAAGTTAGTTCTTATTAATATCTGAGATAATCATGCTTGGGAGTGGGAAAGAATCAAGATGGTTGGTTAATACCTATACAATATAAAAACAAAGAGATACTCAGATACGTGAGTGCTCATCTCTGTAGGTGGTCACATGATTTCAGCTAATATTTATAACTTCCTTCTTTGCACCTCTCATTTCCTTTGGTTTCAAGCAAGAACTTTGGTTGTGTTAAGTCTTTCTCTAGTGCACAAGTTCTCAACCTGTGGGTCACATGACCCCTTTGGAGAATCAAACAACTCTTTCACAGGGGTCTGCTAAGATCATTGGAAAACACAGATGTTTACATTATGATTCACAGCAGCAGCAAAATTACTGTTATGAAGTAGCAATGAAATAATTTTGTGGTTAGGGTCACCACAATGTGAGGAACTGTTTCAAAGGGTCTCAGTGTTAGGAAGGTTGAGAACCATTGCTCTAGTGGTTCATCACTGGTGTGTGTGTGTATGTGTGTGTGTGTGTATGTGTGTGTGTGTGTGTGGTTACACTGTTGTAGTTTTTTGTTGACTTTTATGATAGGGAATGTCCTAGAATATACAGAAACACTGATTCTAATTCAAGTAGTGCAGCAGAAGCTTAATTTCCCCTTGGTAGAATCACTCCGGTCAGCATCAGAACTTCCCTGCCTATTGATTTGCTATCATTATAATTCCTAGGAGGCCCACTATAGCATCAAATTCCCATTTAATTAAAACCTGGATATGTTCCATGGTGGAAGCATGCCTTACTTGAGAGCTGACACCTCTAGACAAGAGGTCTACTTAAGATGGCAAAAACAAAAAGTAGCTTTATTAGGGATGCATTAGGGCCAACAGTGAGAAGAGTCACATGCATTTATTTTTACTTTTTGGTCACCAGATCTGAACAATAAGAGGAAAAACATATATTTCTTAGCTCCATCACAACATAGTTCCCCCCTGCCTGTGGTTACTTTCATCATCATCCCATCCAACAGAGACAAGGATGGCTGCAGAACTGAGTTCATTTGAGTCCACAGAATGATTCATCATACCCAGTTCTGCTGGAGCGAATCTCTGACGAAGAAACCTAAAATGGGAAACATTATCTCTATGATCTATAGCCAATATCAGTCTATATCTTCCAAGGCATTGTTGTCCCTGGATTTACAATCAAGTTCCATTAATTAATTACCATAAACATTAGCCATGAATATGATACAATGCATGTATGACTATTCCTATTTCCAAGCAAAACTTCCTCCAAGGCAATGAGGTGGTTTTTGTGTCCAATTTATAGATATGCTATTAAGGTTTTGCTTAGTACTCCAAGGCCAAAAACGAAGCTATAAACATAAAAACAGAGAAATAAAATGTCTTTATTTAAAATTAGCATGATTATGTGTATACATGTAATCATTAAAAATACTAATAGAACTCATAAGTGGTTTCAACAGTTTCAAAGGTAGAAAACCAATATGAAAATATCACTTATATTACTTTATACTATCAAGAACAAATATAACATAAAATAAAAACATGATGCCACCTAAAATTTTATCAAGTAGCAAAAGTAGCTTAGGTAACCCAAGGAAAGCTGGTACAGCTCTTTTGATCTCACTTAACTCCCATTTTTTCTTCAGTGACACAGACTCCATATTCAACCATACTACAGCTGTATATGGCTTTGGAGGAGACCTGGAAAATATCAGTGTGCTTGAACTCCAAAAATTTATACTGTTTTGTTTTATTTTACAATACTAAACCAAGTTCTGATGCTCAAAGCTTGAATTCCCATCATCAAAGCAGGCCAGAAATAATTCAAGTAGCCCATGGATGTAGTGAATGACAGAAGTCCAGCTGCTTAGTACAAGAAAGGAAGGAAGGTAGGAAGGAAGGGAGGGAGGGAGGGAAGAAAGAAAGAAACAAGGAAGAAAGGAAGGAAGGAAACAAGGAAACAAAGAAGGAATGAAAGAAGGAAGGAACAGCTGTAAGTTTAAGATGTATAAATGATACAAACTTATTGTCAAGAATTCTATCAACAGAGAGCACTTTCATAAGATATTTTTGCATCTTTCATGTGCCCCATCCTGTGTCAGACACCATGAAATTAGAAGAAATATAATTATATGACAACAACCATCTCTGACACAGCAGGCATAGCCCATTTTCTGTGCCACAGGAAAGGAAGAGAGGGAAAGTGTGTGTGTGTGTGTGTGTGTGTGTGTGTGTGTGTGTGTGTGTGTGTGAGAGAGAGAGAGAGAGAGAGAGAGAGAGAGAGAGAGGAAGACAGAGAAAGAGAGAGAAGAAGAAGAGGAAGAGGAAGAAGAAGAAGAAGAAGAAGAAGAAGAAGAAGAAGAAGAAGAAGAAGAAGAAGAAGAAGAGAACCAAGAGAGAAAAAGAAAAATAAGAATGTAAAAGAACATGGTGTTGCCAAAATCAAGTATGGAAGTGCAGAAATTTTGCAGCAGTAGAAAGAGCACACGAAATGGGGTGTATAGTGTGGACTGGTTCACACTTATTGCGGCTTCCACTTTAACTACCAAGTCCCCACACTGGCTATCAGGGAGACTGCAGGAAAACTCAAGTGAACTTGGATCTGCAAGCACAAATTAGAAGAATAAGCCTGGAAACCACCACCCTTGGAGAAGTTAGAGCTACAAAGAGTTGCTTTCCAAAGTTACAATGTCTGTGGTGGGATAAGAACCTCATTCTCCTGAAAAATGGCAGCTACTTAGAATGGATACAAAAAAAAAAAAAAGAAAAGAAAAGAAAAGGAGCTGGATTGAGCTGAACTGGCACATGGTACCTGATGTTTTCCCAACAACAGAGGCCACTTGTCAAAGAACTGCTTTCCGATAGATCCGTCACCCCTTTGTGTACACGCATTTCTGTGAACAGCCCACTCCTGTAACTGCCAGTTCCAGAGTACCAGGTTCCTGGGAAAGAGGGAATGAGAACAATAAATGGGAGGCCAGAGAGCAGAATGCCCAGAAGCCAAACACAAGTCCAACAGTGTGCTGTAGGATGTAACAGTGAACCTGGGCAAGTTCCAGATCCTGAAAGCGAAAAGTTCTGGCATCACTAGAAAGCAAACAATGAGAAAATAATATTCAAAGCCAAGTTAGAAAAAATGGACATTCTTCACTAGTGCAAATTATTTTCTAATAGGCAAGAGGGTTTGTGTTTCAAAATTTTTTATTACGGAAACCCATTGCAAGCAGGGGTGCTGATAACCTGAATTGTCAGTCTGAGCTGATTAAACCCGAGTGCTTGGTCTTAGGTTTGGAGAGTGGATGAGTGTGTGTGTGTGTGTGTGTGAGAGAGAGAGAGAGAGAGAGAGAGAGAGAGAGAGAGAGAGAGAGAGAGAGAGAAGGGGGGAGAAAAACAGAAAGAGAAGAAAACAGAGACAGACACAAAGATAGTGTGTGCTTTTGTGTGTGTGTATACAGATATGTGTACAGGTGTGTGTATAGGTTGCTGAGATTTGCATATGAATATCAGAGGGCAGCCCCAGGTATTGGCCATTGTCTTCCTTCTGATTTGAGGTGTGACCTCTTTGCTGTTTGCAATTGAGTTACACTGAGTCCAGGAGCCCCTGGGGATTCCCCATCTCTGCCTCACCCAGCTTTGTGTGGGTCTAGTGAATCCAAACTCAGGTCTTCGCGCTTATGTGTTAAGCACTTACCACTGAGCTATCTCCCTGCTCCTTTGGCTTTAGAAAAAGAAAGGAAGGAAGGAATTAAAGGAGAGAGAGAGAGAGAGAGAGAGAGAGAGAGAGAGAGAGAGAGAGAGAGAGAGAGAGAGAGAGAGAGAGAGAGATAGAAGATCTGAAGGAATGAAAGCTGTGGAAAAAATTAGTGGGTCAAAATATTTTTTTTTAAAAAAAAAAGAGGACTTGGAAGAGCAAAAAAAGTTCTAGACTGAATTATCAGCCAAAGTATAAGTTTCAAAAATGCCATTGGATTTCATCTTTCCAGACAAAAGAGTCATAAAAAGAAATGAATCCCATAAAATAGAGTCTTCAAAAACCCTCTGATATTGCTGAGCTGCCATTTAACGTAACTTATATAATATGTAATGTAGGTAGTCTGAGCATAGTGATGCTGCAAAGCTTAAAAGAAACTCCATAGGAAAGTTGAAATTCATAAAGCAAGGCAGACATAGTGCGGCCACCTGGACCAGGCCTGTCACATAAGAGTCTCCCTATAAAGGGTTGTTGATAGATCAGCTGCCCGGCTTGAGAGCCGCCACAGTGCAGCATGAGCTCCTTGCGAGGTGCTTCCTAAATATCTTGCCTTTATCTTCTAACTGTAGCTTTTGGCTATGCTCTGGACCCAGCCATCTCTTTCATTGGGTTATAGTGAGCAGGCACACACTGCGTTCTCAGCTTAGTTTTCCTTCTCTTTCCACCTTCGCTCTTGAATCTTTACAAGGAATAACACAGGGACTGTGTTCCTCATGTCCAAGTCTGGCTCTCAGCTCATCCTGTTTGAAACAAGAACGGAGAAAGAGAGCAAAAGGAGACTTCGGAAGCATGCCTTCTGCTTGGAGGCAGAATCCACAATGTGATTCTTATTCCACTGAAGATAAAGGCCACAGCTGCAGGGGGATGGCTAAGATGGATAAGGGGTACACGGATCCCCAGAAGAAATCTGCAGCCTGAGGTCTCTGCAGGCTACTGGCTCTACAGCAACTACCGCATAGTCAACTGAAGCTTTGGTTTCTTTTCCCCATCAGCCATTTTCACTGTAGACTAAGTGTTCTTGATATAATTTTCCCCATTGTTCCACTTTCTTGAAGTGTAAGTATACTTACTTAATACTAAGTAGATCCTCTACATTGATACTCTCTGCTGTACCTCTGTAAGCGAAAGTACAAATGGGGATTTTAGCAACAAAATAAGAATAATAGATACCCTCTATTGGATTTTTACAAACCAAACTCAGGTGCTGAGTCCCTTATAAAAATTACCTCATCAATGCCATGACATCCTTCTAAGGTAGGCAGTATGATTACACTTGAAAAAGTATAGAAACTTGTGAAAAGTCAGAGTCCTAACAGGATCAAACTATGTTGCTGTCAAACATGACACTTTGACACAAGGATTATTTTGAGTTGGAGGCAATTGAGGAAAAGCAGAGGGAGGGGTCTCTCTTCTTGCTCCATATTCTTAAGAGCATATTCTCCCTGGTAAGGGGGAGACCTGCTCTTAAGGTAGCAATTGGAGACAATATAGATGAGATTCTATGCAAACAAATTTGAATTAATACCTCCTATCTACCATTTGGATTTCCTCATCTATCTAGTTTCCCAGAATGCACTACCCTTATAAGCCCAAAGCTTCTTTTATTTGTTTAGTTATTTCTCCATGCTTTATCATCTTTTGATGAAATATTACATAGACTCCTAAGTCTATATTTTTAGTTTTTTTCCTGTAAAGTTCTGTACATATAAAAATGCCCATATCAGATACATTTTGCATGTTTTTATTCTTTTGTTGCTATTGTTTATTTAATATGAAAACTCTAGTCATGGAATACAAGAGGATATAGAAAAGTTTTCTTCTGTATAAGCCACAAGTGGCAAGGCCAGTACTGTGTCCTCTAGACCCCATGCCTCTTAACCGTTACTAGTAATACGATGATGAATTATAAAAACTATTGTGAATGTCTAATCAGAAAGTGATGTGAGGAGAGTTTTGACATTCTCTTTCATGTAATAACTTTTATATTGTTGCAATTTTCTTGTCGGACAGAAATATTGCCCTGGTTTTACCTGGTGTTTGGTGATCCAAGACTGTCTTTGGATATAGCATACTTTCTATCAAGGAGAACACAGCATTATTTTGAAAATCTTGAACTCTGTCCAATAAGTATTTAGTAAAGACATAAACATAGCTTCAAGGTATAAACTCCTGGACAGACTGCCAATGAATTATGTCACACCCCATAAAACTGTATGGCTCAGTTAAATGATTATGCTACTTTATAAAACACAGACATGGGTTCCTTTGAAAAGGTTATGTCAATAAGAAACCAGCACAGGTCATGGTCAGTCATTTAAAGACATCATCCCAAAGACATGGACACTAATATGGCTGAATGACTGACAAGCACCGAATGACTTCCTTTTTCTCTTTAGTCAGGTCTACATCCAAAAGACCTATGCAAATGACCATTAGAAGAGTAGCTAACCCATTTAAATTCCTCTAAAATGCCTTTTATGGCTTTAGATATGTTTTTCAAATCGGGCATTCAAGGTTTGCTACTACTTGGAGAAAAAGAGCAATGGCAGACTAATCCCCAGTGCTGTGTCCTCAGTGGCTTAGTGGGCAACTGTGATGGTTTTGCAGGTGAATGCCACCCCCCACCCCCCCACTCTCCCACCCCCCCACTCCCCCACTCCACCTCCCCCAGGGAAGAGAGAGCTCGGATACTGCAGCTGCAAAGGCTGATGCTGGCCATCAGAGAATACCTAGTCAAGTGGCCACGAGCTGGAGTCCGAAGAGAATAACTAAAGACTATTAGACACTATCGTGAAAGTGTTCTTCAGAGAGAATCAAATCTAGGGTGTGTGAAGAATATAGATTTCAAAGTAAGATGAAAATAAAATGCATTTTTCATAAATCTTGTCATTTTTGTTAGAACTCTCATTGTACCAAAACAGAAACATGGCCAGTTACCTGGACCAGGGCAATCCAGATGCCCACATCCTATAGGGACAGCAGTATCACTGCTAACTTTGCCTTTACGTTTTACTTCAGGTCATTCATAGTTTTGAACCTTATTTTATGTTGATGCTTGTTTTTGTGACCAGGTTAAATTTTTTATCAAGTAAGCAAAGCATGTCCAAGGGCAAGTTTGGCTCGAAGGCCAGGCAAAGCCTTTGGAGTCTTGTAGTCCTCTTTGGGCTTTCGGAAGAACAAAGGCAATTTTTGTCCTCTCTGTGTTTAGAGCGGCAACTGTGAACATATACACTAATGAAGCTCCAGTAGAGATTGCATAAGGATGCTGTCCATTCATCGGGACCTGGGGACCTGGCCAATGGGACCCATGGTGGGCGGAGACCTACGGAGAAATTCCGGCGAATGTGCACCGACTCCTCTCCAGAGCCTGGAACCTCCTAAGCATCTGGATGGGTTTTGATTACTCTGATGCACAGAGAAAAACTTGTGCTGGCAAGTGTTTGCATGCTATTTCCAGTGACGCTGGTGCACACCTGAGACTCTCTTGCTCTCGTCTAATCCCCGGGAGGCTGACAGAAGATGACCCAAGGCTGTCCATCAATGATAGTCCCTCATGCTTCGGACAGTTTCAAAGGGCTCCCATTCCTTCTAACCGGAAAGAAATGTCTGCTCTCCGCATTTCCAATTTTCTGGCCTGTAAAATAAGGACAGTAGGTCCTGCCTAGTCCATTTTACGGTGAATGTGTTTTATGAGCTGCAATATTCTACACAAACATAAGGAACGGGGGCCATGGATTTTCACAGAATAAGATTTGGAATGGCTGAGAACGCAGAATTTGTTCAGGATCGTGTTTCATTGACTAGGCCAATAACATCAAGACAGGGACTAACAGGGACTTTATGGATCATATTTCTTCATAGGTTAGGAATGTTCTCATTTACCAAGCCTGGGGAAGAAGTTGAGTTTTCTGCGCATGCTCTTATTAGCCCTAAAGTTGAAGCAGGCTGGGTCTTCAGGAAGGAGTGACTGACCGCCATACCAGGAGAGTTGCCGGTCTGCGCTGCTTCCTCAGACTCTCCAGCTGGTCTCAGCTTTGTTGCTGCGCTTTTTAAAGCTCAGTAAAGTGGTGTTAGGTCATTATGGCTTTTGCCCCACCCTTGGGAGAATGCCCAGGGATTGTGCACCGCCCCCGGGCAGCCCACAGGAAGCTGGACCAGACAGTACAGGATCATGGTGTGCCCGAGCGCCAGCAAGCCGATCTGAACTCCATTGTGTGTGTGTGATCATCTCTCCCATCTAATACCTGACACGTGAGGAAGTTAGGAAAACATTCCATCAGTCTTTTCTCCACCATTGTAAGAAGATAACGTTTATATAATAGGTATTAGATAAATCTGGTAAAAAGCAGACTGTATTTGGAGGTATAGAGCCTAAAATTATTCTGACGACAGCATAGTAAAACACTTCAGACTGAAAGAAACTTTCAAAGTATTAGAGGATAACTCTTACAGGTTTAATTTCATTCTCTTTATTATCAAAATTTGAGTATTGGGAGAATAAACAAATTCAGTACACACACACACACACACACACACACACACCCCTGTTAAAGACTGACCAATAGGGATATAGAAATATCTATCTAGAGTTTTACATTTTCAGATGTCTTAAAAATTCATTAGTCTTTGATACCTCCAAAGGGCCACCATTTATGTGAATTACAGCAAATTATGTATTTACCGTACTAAAAGTTAAGCATGTAAAAATTTAAAAAATATTTTTTAGTTCATTCAAAACCAAATTAAGTGTACCACCTCCCAACACCGTGTGCTGCAGTGGCATTTCATTTGTGTTTTAATAAAGTTTGCGTGAGGATCAGAGAGTAAAGCAACGCCATTGGTCAGCCTTATAGACCAGGCAGTAAGGTAACATACACCTTTATTCCCAGTAACCACACTAGTTGCCATAGAAACTGGGCAGTGTATGTTATACCTTTAATCCCAGTGGTGAACGCATTTAATCCCAGCCCTAGAGAGGATTATAAAACAGGAAGAGACAGTTTTCAGTCTCAGTCCCATTCTGAGGTTCCTGGAGGCAGGATCGCCATTTTTGGACAAAGGTTGAGATAAGAAGCAGTGACTGGCTTTTTTTGCTTTTCTGGTCTCCAGGTTGAGTCCCAATATCAGTCTCTGAGCTTTTATTAATCATGCTTCAATGCACCACACACACCAATAGCTGCTAAAGGTTCACTGGTCACTGAGGAAGGGAGGAAAAGTGAAAAAGGCAGATATGCAAATTATTTTCTAATGATATGGCAGAAACAGCTTAAAGAGAGGAGGATTGCTTTTGTCTCACAGTTTGGAGGTACAGTCCATCATGCAGAGAAACACATAGCAACAGGAACATTGGAGGTACACCCCGTCCTGCAGAGAAACACATAGCAACAGGAACATTGGAGGTACACCCCGTCCTGCAGAGAAACACATAGCAACAGGAGCAGGGGGCAGCTGTTCATGATGAGCCCACAGTCAGGAAGCTGTGGAAAATAAATCTCATCTAATCCATTCCTTTGTAGTCAGGGTAGGACCCCAGCCCATGGAACAGTTACACCAACATTTAGGGCAGCTCTTCCTATCTTAATTAACTCCATTTAGATACTTCTTCACAAGAATGCCCAGGGACTTTTTTCCTTGGGTGAATTTTAGATGTTGTTAAGGGGATCATTAACAGAAGCAAATACACAATTCTCAGCATCTGTTATTCAAGAATTTCTCAGAGAAGATTTGCCTAAGAAGAATACTTTTACATCCTTAGAAAGTATCAAGTCAAAAAAAAAAAAAAGAACTGCCATCTTTAAAACCTGTTATATTGATCTGCAAAAACTTCCTGCTAAAGACTGTAACCTTCCCTGAAGTTGTTGCTCTCATGGAATTTAGTAGCAGCAATGATAGAAGCAATTAATATTAAAAACTTTAGCAAAAGTAGGGTCATTGTTATGACTGAACTTGACCATGTGGTACTGAATTCGTGGAAGGAATTTGGAAGACTCTGAATATAGGAGCTGGAGAAGCCCTAGGATTCCTTTAGAAGAGTTTAATGAGTGATTTATGAGAATTCGGAAAACCAAAATGCCTGCGTAAGATGAGCAATAAAAGTCGTACTCAGAGGAGTGTAGATGGGAACCAGGAAACTCTGCGGAGGACTGCATTAGATCTTATTTTACTGAATTTGCAAAGAACTCGTCTAGGTTTTGTGTTTCCTAAAACATTGATGTAATAGACTAATTTCTCAAGGGAAACTTGAAGGACAGTATAACATTCAAGGTATGGTACGTGTATTGCTCACTGCTTTTAGCTAGGTTTAGAGTGGGACTTCAGAAGGGGGAAAACATACATTCTGGCCAACAAATGAAAAAATTGAAAGTTATGGGCAAGAAAGGGGAGGTGTTGAAGACACTGGTGACAAAAAGAGGACAAGCACTTTTCACGAGGACAGAAGGAAGCTGCCGGACCCCACACATTGCAGATTACAGGTTATGTATATATTCAGTGGAGAGTACTGGCCTAGCATGTGCAAAGCCCTGGATTAACTCTCAGTATCACACACATGCACACAAATACACAAAAGCACACACAAATCAAACAAGCAAATAAATAAGTAAATAATAAATGAATGAACAATAAATAAATAGACAGATAAATAAATAGAGAAATAATAAATGAAAGGCTTCTTTTCCTATAATAAAGCAGGCTGAGAAAGCTGTGGGGAGCAAGGTGGTAAGCAGGACCTCCCATGGCACCTGCATCAACTCCTGCCTCCAGTTACCACCCTATTTGAGTTCCTGTCCTGGATTCCTTCCTTTGATGATGAACTATGACATTAAAGAGTAAGCAAAATAAAGACTTTACTGCCCTGCCGTTTACATTTGGTCATAGTGTTTCATCATATCAATAGTAACCCCAAGTCGGAAAGTAAAAGGGTATAAATATAACAATTTATTGCATGTTTGTATGTGTGTATGTATGTATGTATGTATATGTACATACATACATATGTGTATGTAATGTATGTTTGTGAAAATATACTCAAGGGAAAAAATGTGGGCTGGAGTTAGGAGTTGACATCTAATTCAAGGAAATGATTTGTGGGAATCCACATTTTGGAGCAGATTTATCATGCCAATGAGGGAAAATGGTGTTGTCTTGGTTTTTTGATGTTTCATTCGTCTGCAATGTGTCTCATGGGCTTCAGTACCAACCTTCTCTTCTCTTCTTGCCCTTTTTATATTCTTACTTTATATAGGTCGCACTGGATTGATGCAAATATCTATGCCACGTATCATGTAACTATTTCCTCCAAACCAAGCTATTTCTTCTTGGAGGGAGAAGAGAAATTTGTAGAACTCAAGGAGATGATAAAAGTTACAAGGCTCAAGAAACTAAGATTCACATGGCTCTCGAAGGTTCTACCTAAAGGCATTGGCAGTCACTGGAGAGGAGAAGCCTCTCCAATGGAGCTGCCAAGAGTTGTCACTTTTGCTGGGGTGGTTTTGCTGGTAAAGTGGTGAGATTTCTTTTTTTTATGTAACCCCTATCACACGCTTCTATAAGCAACTCCTAAACTCAAAGGTCTTCCAAACTTGGGTACAATTTTTTGTTGTTGTCTGTCCTCGGTGTCTATGGAGGGCAAAGACGTCTGTTCATGTATCCCCCGGAAGTCAGGTAACGTGGGTGTGCATCACACTCATATATAAGAACAGTTGCCTTGGGAGCAGGAAGATGGCTCAGACAGAGGTTAAGAGCTCTCATTGCTCTTGCAAGGGACCACAGTCTGTTTCCAGCTCCTAGCTCAGCCAGCTCACAACTCTAGATCCAGGGGAATCCAACACCTCTGTGGGCACTTGTACTCAGATAAACATGCCCCCACACAGACACACAAACATATGCATAACTAAAAATAGCAAAGACTTTAAAGAAAACAAGAAGAAAGAACAATCGACTTGAGGGTTACTCTTCGGAAGGAGTTTCGGAGGGAGTCAAATGGCTGTGGGTCCATTGCTCCCAGCATTTCCGTGAGAGACATTGTACAGGTTGTAGCTCCCACCATCTGTGCACAGAACGCGAGGTCTGCCTTCACTCAAGAAGACTGGTGTAGGCCAGTCAGCAAGAGCCAGACACTGTTCCTGCCACAGCAGAGCCTTCTGTGTGGTCTAGCTGGGGAGCCGGGCAAGATATCTGCTTCTGCTCAGGCTTGATGACTGGGCCAGCTTAGCTGGCCTCCCAAGTGGGGCCTGTATGTCTGCTGCCTTCAGGACGGTGAGAATCAGCCAGGCCTCTGGACCCACACACCTTTTCATGGGGATATCTAGCACTTAGGACTAAAATGGCAAAAGTTACCTCTTGGCATCTGACTGCTCTCATTTCTGAAGTGGAGAAGGGATCTGCCTCATGACAGCTGAACAAGGACTAAACAAGACCGTATATGTAACATTGCACTGTGTACACAGGGCGTGTGCTCTGCATACTATAACCTTGATAATAGACCTTCTCTTCCCTCTGGAGAGGATCCTGCCACCTTGCTTCCCCACAAACTCACTCTTTAATAATTTTCAGAGAAGGCAACACCATAGAAATCCAACGAGTGTATTACTGGCTAATGAGGCATAATGAATGTTTCTTCCTCAGCATATTGACATTTTAATAAGGAAAAATGAGAGCTCCTGCTGTCCTGACCCTCCTTGAGGCAGACAGAAGCCAACAGAGACCTTCGGAAATGAAGGGGAACCTACTCAGAAATTCTTGTTTTGTTAGCAGTTTACAGTTGGCATTTGAGGTCAGACTTCTAAAGCCAAAAAAAGTCAAGTGTTTGGAAGCAGCCGGTCAGTGTGCCTGCATAGCATAGTTTTGTAGACCTCCTTTGAGGGGGAATATTTTGTGTGTATAAGTTGAAGAAATTAGGATTCGGTGTCTGTAACCTTGCTATATAAGGACTGAAGGCAGACAGAAAGATAGGGAATATGAAAAAGCCCTTTATATAACTTAGGTGTGTACTTAGGATGGTAAGGATGGGATAAATCGCCTAGTGAAAGTACCTGCATTTGCATGTAGTGTTAATGTACAGTACTTTGACTTACTATTTTTTATTTTGAACTTTTTCCTACTAAAAGACACATTACAAACATTCTTAGTCATTCACCGAATCCCACAGGTATTGAGAATTCCCACGGAAAGTCACTATCTCCTTCCTATTGAACTACTGCTCCACGAATCCTTCGATTTCACTGCTTACAGCTCCACTGCCGTATTTGTGGTCATCTCTGTTGTGTACGGCAATAGACAACAACAGCAATGTGCAGGGCCGAAAAGCCATAATGGCTAGCTGTTCCGTGGAAATTATAGAACGCCCCAGTCAGCGTGCTGCCAAGAGGGAAGGCCCCACGTTTCTCCCGCTCACCCCCTGTCCCGAACTTCCCACTAATAATAGGTTTTTGAAAATAGGTTGGGGGTAAGTGGACCCTGGGGTCCTATTCTCTGTACCCCTAACCATACTCAACCCTCGGTGCTGAGCAAGCTCAGTGCCTCTAACGCCCACACAACTTGGCGTTTTTAGAAACGACGTGAATTTGGCACCATCAGTCTATGTACTTTCGGGAGTGCTTTAGCTATGAAAAACAATGTTTAAAAGAGTAATTTGACCTAAGACAAGAGTCATCTTGGACTTCTCAGTCACATGTGTTCAGTTGATAGCAGCTTGCCCTTTTTTAGGAGCGGGTTGGGACACTTCTCTTTTCAATTTTTGTGCATTTAATATTTGAATCCAGTTAACGACAGCAGTCGTGGCCCTTCTCACATCCTTGCGAGCTTTCCCGTCACATCTGTTTCTATGTCACTGGCCACTGGCTTTCAGTCAAATTGCCCTTTGTCTTCACTCTGGCAAAGTCTTTCTTTCTGGGAGTGAGGACAGCCCCACCACCAGCCAGCATGGGCCTCCAGCTCGCCCTGACCCAGTGTCTGGCTTCTGTTGCCCATGATTATGGCTCTTGCTGGCAGTTCATTGGCCCATGGGACCATGGCGCAGAAAGCAGAAAAAGAATTTTGAATTACAGGGGGGAAGTGGTACTTTAAAAAAGGCAACACTTCACTGATGTCTATTTTTCCGCCATGGAAGATATTTTCAAATGGTTTGCTCTGCATTTCAGATGTGTTTGGTTGCACCTCTTGGGGAAATTTTTTCAATTCTATGGTGTGCTTTGGTGAAATAATCCAAGAAATACAAGAATATTATGAAAAAATACTATGTGCGTTTCTTCACAGCATATGTGAAAGACTGGATATTTAGGTAAGTTCAAAAATATGGGAGAGGGTTGGAGAGATAGTTCAGTCATGAAAGGGCTTGTCTGGAAGTCCCATGGAGCTGGGTACAATCCCAGCACCCATATAAAACAGTGGGGTGTGGTGGCACTCTTGGAATCCCAGCACTGAGGAAGCAGAGGCAGCTGGACCTCTGTGGCTCACCAGCCAGCAAGGGTAGCCTGCTTGGTGAGTTCCAGGCCAGTGAGAGACCGTGTCTCAAAAGAAGCAAGTGGGTGGCAGCAGCCGAAGACCGGCGCCCAAGTTTGCCCTGTGACCTTCACTTGCATGAACATACATGTGCATAATCACACACAAGAACATGCATTTACACCTGTGAATGTAAAAAATGCTACATGCTGCTGAACTAAAGTGCGTTAAGTATATTACGCTAGATTCATTATTAATTGGATGTTTGATTCATGTTATGTCTCATTAGGTGGTGAGTCTCTTCATGCATTTGAGCCAGTGTTTCTAATGCTTTTTATATCTTTAAAAGTTGATAATGATTAAGTGATTATGGCCATTGCTTTCAGAACTACTTGACTGCCTGAATATGGCTAATTTTTTATGTAGTACTAAAAGCATCGGATTTAATGTTTCCAGTGATTAAAGAAATCTTTTAAATAGATATTCTCTCATTTCTATTCCCTAAAGTTAATTCTTTATTATATTCCTGCTCAGATGTGGAGTTTTAGCCGTGATGATTCACTTTCTTGTGTGTTTCTTACCAGACCAGGCTTGATCCAGTCAGCACATACACCTGAGATGAACTCTAGCCTTTAGCAGCTTGGAAATCATTCAGGAACGTGAACCTTATGAGTCAACAATTAGAGTGGACTCTGGCATGCAGTCAGGTGCAGCACGCCGCTCCCGCCAGCAGAAGAGAGGACTGCAACAGGATTCTTCTCAGAACACACTTTATTGGAGCACTTACACTTGAGGTTGTAAAGAGGCAAAAGACCCCGTCCCCGTGACGCAGAAGAATATATACGGTGCCAGACAAAGCCCTGACGTGTCATCAACCCAATGGCTCAGGCCAGAATGGAGTGATCGTGCTTAAATTATGATTGGCCAGATCGAAATACTCCCCGC